>NC_089768.1:25215000-25350000 GCF_040412425.1 Macrobrachium rosenbergii | reverse complement strand
TCTCTCTCTCTCTCTCTCTCTCCCCACACGTACAATGAGATTCTGTAGATTCATAAGCTGTTCTTGTATCGGGAGAAATAAGTTTTGAAACTGTGAAGTTGGTCTTTATTTTTACCTCTGTACCACGAAAACAAACTGTTCCTCGCAAAATAACAGGTGTCCCCGCCAAATGCTTATCTGCATTTCGCTATATAAAGTTTTCTGTGTGGGGAAAAAGAAGATCCTAGCGTAAGAATTTTCCTTCACAGAACAACAGGGGATTTTCGGGTGTAAAAATGGAGAAATGGAGTCATAGCAATTGCAACATGCCTTAACTAACCTTCCTTCATTTAAAATCGAGCGTAATGCAGCCACAAATTGACTGATTACTGTGAGGTCTTCAAAATGGGACGAAATTGATGTCATCTTTTCCATTGTCGGCTAACGTTGAAATGAGAGAAATACTTTGCCAGAAACAGCGTCAATGATAGATTACCAAATACAGTAAAAACATTTGTATGGTAATGAAAGCGTAACAAAATAGCAAGATACGTTAATAAACACAGAGGAAGAATAAAAGATTACAGTGTATATGTATATATATGTGTGTGTTGGTGTGTGTGTGTGGGCGCTCTCTCGTGTTCAAGGTAAATGAAAGAGAAACGTAAGATGAAGGAGGTGAAATGCAAACTAGAAACAATTTGTACGTTATGGTAACTTCATGCAACATTTCGCGTCGTTTACATATTACCTGAACCCACGAGAATGACCTCGGTACAACACGTTCGTAGACACTTCGAGACGGGTGTGGCCGAGGTTGGCCTTACGAAGTTCATATGCCGGAATGTTTGAGTCCTTTCACAAGTATTGATTCGGCAGTTCATGGAAGCTATTATTATTATTATTATTATTCATAAAAGTCTCATAATAGCATGAGTCACTAAAATGGTGAAGAAATCCGCAGTGATGTAGATGTAGATATAAATTTTAGAAATATATGTACAAAAGAGAGCTTTAGAGAACCTACTCGATTTTCCCTCTTCTGAGAAGGAGAATCAAGCAGGTTCTCGAAAGCTCTCTTTTTTATATATATTTCTAAAATATATATTTACATCTACACTGCTGTGGATGTCTTCACCACGATTATTATTATTATTATTATTATTATTATTATTATTATTATTATTATATTATTATTATTATTATTATTATTATTATTATTATTATTATTATTTAAAATGTGCATAAATTCTTAACGAGTACGCCTAAAGGTCGTGAACTTCACCATACTGACCATTCATAGGATGGAATGTTCAAATGTAAAAACAAAAACAAGGCAAGAATGAGTAAAAAAATTAACTAATTAAGTAAATAATTATTCAATTAATTAATTAATTAAATGAATGCATTCATATTTGGGCCTTGAAATAGGAAAGATTCAAGTCATAGTACTAAAGGTATAAAACCAAGGCTAGGCTCAGAAATGTATAAGTAAAATAGATTAATTCAGTAATGATTTATTCAACTGATTAATTAATAAAATGAAAGTATGCATATTTGTGCCTTGAAATAAGAGAAGATTCAAGCCTTAGTACTAAAGGTATAAAACCCAATTTAAGAATATGGCGAGATGAGTCAGAACTGACCACCTACAGTAAGCCACAGTTTAGTGGTACGGATCTTAAACTCTATCAAACTTGAAAGGGAGATGTTTTGTGTGCTTCCAAGTGTATGACTTTGAAATAGTTATCAAAACTAACCTTTAGTATTCATGGGAAACGACGCTCATGGTGGTTTTACCGGCATGAATTATTTTCGTGCAGATTTTTAGTCCTAATTCACTAGTTGCTTTGCTTTCATGTAAAGCTTTTCATTCAGTATCGATGTAAATAGCATGACTATAAATCAGTACATTTAAAAAAAAGGCTTTTAACCTTTTCCAGAGTTGCTCTTAACAAGAACAACCTTGTGATAAAAATGTTACGATAAATGTATTGATAAAGTTTGAGGGTTACAAGATAACTAGATTAAGTTACTGTAAATTGTTATATCGTTAAGTTCTCTGGCTGAGAACATCGATTACCTCGTAGCGATAAAGACTTTTTTTTATGGTGAGGAAACGAGGCAGGCATAGCGGCCCAGTTGTAGTATATTGACGAATCTGAATGCAAAATTACAATAAATTGCAATTTGCTTGCAATGCGGTTAATGCTGTTGCTTAGAACAAAAAAAAAAAAAATAAGTAAATAACGACCAGCTAAAACAAAAATACAAAAAGGTAGGAATGTGACATAGAATAGGAGATGAGTGGAAAGACAAACGACATTGCAAAAATAAAGTGAATGAGTCATAAATAAAAACAAAATTCCTTAGGGGCGTCAAACAGCTAACACGGTAATTTGAAACATCTCTTTTAAACAATCGGCGAAAAATATCTCAATAGACGATCAGTTTTAAACTTTCTTTCCTCAGTAACAACACCAGATCGGCCTCTTGGTCGTAAGATATAAAAAAGGAAAGAAATTTCAGTAATTCTGAGAGGAAATTCTGAGATTTTGTTACACTATTAGAGAAGGCCAGAGCTGCAACGTGACCTCGTTCTGATAATCTGGACGCACATCAGAATCACTTCATATTCCTGCATTTAAACGGAGGCTTTGTAGTGCCAAGCGAATCCAAAAAGTGTGAAGAATTCAAGTTCAGAAGGCACTGTGGTTACTACAATATGCATCTGGTAAAAGGTACTATATAATATATATATATATATATATATATATATATATATATATATATATATATATATATATATATATATATATATGTGTGTGTGTGTGTGTGTGTGTGTGTGTGTGTGTGTGTGTATGAGAAAATCAAACTGTTTTCGAACGTAAAATTGTCTTTCCCCAAGGTATATGGATTTTTTTAACTGCCGCTAAACTGTATCAATTGTACGAACTGATTATATCTCATGATTCAACAACATACTACTTGTATGGATATTTAGAGGTGTGTTTCAAATTAAACTATGAGCACTGTTTGGTGATTGCGAGAAATATTCGAAAATATAAAGTTTATGACATTTTATACCCTACAGTGAGGTAAAAATATTCTATGATTCATAATGAAATTTAAACAAAGTATTGACTACTGTCATAATTTTATTTCTCTCTCTCTCTCTCATTGTAAATAAAGTGATATAGCTACAATCATCTCCCTTCTACTCTTGTCACATACACGCGCACACACACACACACACATAGGAATTAGCAGTGCGTTACCTATAGCTAGATTTCAATAAACTGGTTTTAATTCATATTCATTGAAGCCGACTCCCAATACTAAGCATAATATTGTTCCCAGTGTTCTGAGAATAAGTTGTTTGAGTCTGTCATCATTTGGCGGACATATTCTCTGCTTAAATAACTTTTGATTAGTCATTACAATTCCTTGCAAGAAATGTTACACTACACACGGGGCCAAAGATAATCTTAATTATATGAAAGTGAAGAGACGTTACTATTATTTTAATCACTAAATTTCTTCCGTCCATTACATGAAAAAAAGAAGTAGAATTTGATGAAAGGAGACCCTAAGGAAGATATAAGGAAAATTAATGAGGCATCTGTCTTTATGGAAATGTCGTTTTTTCGTTCAATGTAAACATGTTATGATAATTTAGAGAATTTTTAGTTATTTTAGTAGAAAAAGTGTAACATTTTTAGATAGTCTCCTAAATTTTAGACAAGCCTCTCCGAAATACTGGCATGTCTTCCTCAAAATATGTCATCATCTCTGCTAAACACGCCGTCCTGAACCAGAAACCACGAACGGAGAACAACAAACCGACATATGATGAAGTGTACCATCGAATTTAAGGCGTAGCAAACCTCGAAATCATTGGTTAATCATGTAGGTATGTGAAATACACATTTGACCAACACATTAAAGCAGTATTAAGGACTGGCAAGCCGTAAGTATAGTAACAACGACATTTATACCTTTTTCGTATGTAGCCCAACCTTCCGACCGTTGGCCCATCATCGGAAATAGTTTTGTTTTACTATTTATTTCTCTAGTGCAGTATTTTTCACAGGCGATATCCGGAGATTTATCGTACTGGAAAGCAGTAATATGTAGGTAAGTTATGAGTTACCGGTGGAACCCGTTTCATGAGTTTTTTTTTCTGTTTGCCTAAGGTCGGGCATGACCAAATTCGTGTCTGTTTGTTACGGAAGGTGATAAGGTGTGACTATTCAGTTCATGACGTCGCTCAAGTTTTTATGACAGATTATGCTTCCGGTACCCGGTCATGTTAGCTTAGGACGTACCATTGTCTTCTTATCCTAATTTCTCAATCTAGCCAAATAGAATTTAGGAATTTGAGCTCAGTCTGGTAAAGAGAAATCTTTGGAAAATACCGTATCCCAGTTAGTCCTATAGGCTGTGGTAATTTATTTTACTGCCAAAGACACAAACCGTATATTTTTGGATTATTTTGTGTGTTATGAATTTCTTATCATTAAAACTTGGTTTATTTCTGTTGGAAACCTTTCATTTATATGCTTCCCCAAGGTTAGTTTAGGATTTATCTGACAAGTAAGGTGGAACCCCATTTTGGGGGGTGTTGATAATTGAAAAGACATCAATTGCACCAACTGGAATGTTCAGAATTGTGTAAGTCATAGGATTAGTAGTAAAAAATTTTGCATGCTTGCAATAGGTATAGCCTAATTGTCAAGGTAGTATATATAAATGGTAATAACACCCTATGATAAGTAAATGGTCACCAGACACATGAACCATGTACCTGACTACTTAACTTATTGTTGTTGCATTTTTCATCCTTGTTGTTGGTGTTGACCTCTTAATTTTCTTAAATCCATTTATGTAATTAAGCCTATTAGCCTATGTGGTTATGGGAAATAGAATTGTAGGTTAGAGAAACATTAAAATCAATTGTTGAATACTAGAATGGTCCAACCATTTTAACCATGGCTTCCGTAGCATAACCTTACGTAAGGTACCTGGCCCTGCTTAGGGGGAAGGTACCTGGCCTTGCTTAGGGAAGGTAAAGGACCCCATCTTAACCAGACCAAGAATGCCTATCATTGCAATGGTGAAATACGGAAATTTAGGGTAAATGATCGCGGTTGAGACACATGGGTGGCAAAATTTTCACTTTTCATTTGCTATTTAATTGGAGAAATAACTAAAAAATTAAACCTTTAAGAAAACCTTTCAAAAGATTGAAGCTTCATTAACAAAATGAGCTATAGGAAACTGCCATACGAACTAAAACAAGCATGTGAAGTCTTTGTAAAATAGATGTTGAAGGCAATTTGGGATCCAATATGGCATCTTCCCAAATGCTGAGACAAAATTGAGTGGCGATTGAACACTTCCCAGCACTCATTTAACGGTGTACTGACACTAATTCCGTATATATGTAATGATTATAGATATTACTCAAGATTTTAGTTGTAATCAGCACAATAAAACAACATTTTGTTGCCTCTACTGGTGAAAATATGAGGCATGGAATTCCCGTCTGTCATGTGGTTGAACTGAAATGCATTTTTACCTTTAATCCGTGGTTTTATCCTTACTGACATCACAACTGAAGCTCCACAGTGCTTATTTGATTGTAATTATGCACAATTTGTTCTTAATTTACTCACAAACCACATAAAATATGTGAGAATGTTTGTTTACAGTACTTTACTCCATCAAAGTAGCGAAACTGTGCCTGGAACAATTTTGCAGCCTTATTGTATATCTGGCTGCCACAAACATCCAAGAGTGGATGACACATTAGTGGTGAACTGATTACAATAGAAATTTAGTATTTTGTTGTTAGGACTTTTCATTTATTTAAGTCCATATTACTATGTATACTTCTGAGACATGTAATGTGTACATATGAGTGTTACCACTTTGGCAAAAATGCAAGAAAGTTGAGTATGACAATTTGTCTAGAACTGGTATGAGAGTCAAGATGCCATGACGTCAAAATACAGGACTGGAATAAAGGTTTTAAATCAAAATTATTACTTAAAACACCATTATATTTGACAGAACTTACACTGTGTATGTGATATATATATTACAATGCATCTAATATATGTTAATAAATAAAAAAAAATATAAGAAAAAGAGAAAAATATCTACATCTTAATGCTCACAGCAAAAGCGTTGAAATTTGTCTCAGGAATCTGGTTTGTTCCAACAAATATTTTCAAATGAATTATAATGAACACGTAATACATTTACTCAGTTTATAACCTTATTCTGGTGTTTAGCTACCTAGTTATTTAAATGTTATCTAGCGCTCTGGCGTCCTGAAAATATGCTAGAGTTCCCCTTCCAAGCCCTGAAACGCACCAGCGTTTACCATTGATGTCAAGGAAATGGTGTCAGCGTCTGTGGGTACAAATATTTTGCAGATTTAACACAGGAAATGGGCAGTTTGTTTACACAAGTGACTCGGCAAATATCGAGATGGCATTACTCATCCACTTTTAAAGTGTTTTAAGTAAAAGTTTTGAAAGTGTCATGGCCGGTAAGTTAGCACCTCGCACGGCTAAATCTTAACGAACCTCTGTTTAATCGGAAATGTGCCATTATTTTGTAATTTAGGAGAAAACTGTTGCTGTACTTTGATAGGGACGTAGAGGTCTCGGCGTGTTGTGTGGAGGGGGTACAAGTCTCACTGATGCTGATGGGGGGTGCGTTTGAATGCATTTTCTGGAAGTGTCCAAACAGCGGACAAATGTTGTAGTGTCTCACGCTCTGAGCGTTTACCCTAATTCAGTCAGATTTTGTACATCATGTCCTAACTGGCTAGAAGACCACCCCGTCTCCCCCTTTGCATCACGCGTAGTGTACGTATTCCTTATCTGTAGTTTGGGAGGTAGGCTGCAGCTAGAAGCCACTCATTTGTTACTCTTGCCTTATACTAGTATACTGTATGACTTAAGTTAGCCAGTGTGTTTGAAAGAAAGGATTATTTCCAGATGGATAGAGTTGTTTTACTCCATAATTTTGTTTGTAATATTGATAAAATTTGTACAGTTAGCCTCAGCAGTTCTTAAACATTAGGTAACCATTGTTAACCTGTTGTTTAATATATAGTACATAATTTGAAGAAAATTTAGTAATGCCAAATATGTATGACAAATACCAAAACTTAGAATTTTCTAGAATACAGTTTGAGATCCTTCAGTTTTGCCAAGGAGGCTGTGGGCAGAGTATTAAAAGGAAAATATCTTTGATCACATATCATCTTGTCGAGGCCCAGAAAAAAAAGGGTATCCATTCCCATGTTTTTTTTATCATACAAAAAGTTATCAAATTTATGGACAAGTATAGATTTTCACTTCATTGCTAAACAAAATAGCCCGTGTAGGCCTTCTGAACAGTGGGCGAAGTTTGCTCGGAAAAAGAAGAAAGAGAAGAAAGTTTCTCCTGTGTCATTGGAGTCCAATACTCTGCCAGTGACAACAAAGATTCTCTCTGGTTCCTTCTTGTGCCCTGGCCAAGCTGATTCCACCTGCTGTTGCTACTCCTTTGCCGTCTCCTACTGTGTTGTCAGTCGAGAGCCAGCAAAGGGGAATGGTTAACCAGTTTGACTACTCTGGCAGTCTCTGTTTGATCAGAGGGGAGTTGTCCTCGGGAGGACACTCCTCTTTGGGGTGAAGGGAGATTGCCTGACTTAACCCAACTTGTCTTGCAAGTGCTGTGGATCCCAAGGGGCTTAGGGAGTTAAGTTGTCTACCGGCTCGAGGGCCAACTCTCTGTTGCTGATAACACAGCACGTGCCTTTGGTAGTGTGCCCTCGGGTGTTACCATCTACTTCTTCGTCCCTTGGTGATGTCCTCCTCCACACACTGCTGTCCAAGGCCTGCTGCAGCCGGAAGAAGAAGTTGAAAAAGAGGAATCGGAAGTCATTGTCGTTGTCTTTGTCTACATCTTCTTCGTGTGCTATCACCTCCCATTTTTTTTCCAAAGCTAGTAAGTGGAGGAAGAAGAAGACTGCCTCTCCCAGTCATAAGAAGTCCCGTATGGCTTCTGACTGCCAGCCTTCCTCCACGGAGAGGGCTACAGGGTCTCTCGCTAGTGGTACTACCAGTACTGCAGCTCCCATTGCTGACAGCATGGGTGTAATTGATGCCTGGGATTCCATGAACTTCTGGCACACTGGTACCAGTCCTGGGAAGTCACCTTCCTGGGCCAGCAAGGCTTCCCAGTATACAAACCCAGGCCCGGCTGCCACTATAGTCCAGCAAGGGGTAGTGAGTAAAGAGCTTTGCAGGCACTCACTCACCCCCTTCCCGGTAACTTAACTTGCTTGTTTCAGGTGTGTGGAACCAGAACAACAGACACCCCCACATCAACATTCTGGAACTCAAGGCGGCATTTTTGGCACTGCAGGAGTTTCAGGATTGAGCAATGGGGCACTCTGTGGTGTTGATGAGCAACAATACCACAGTAGTGGCATATGTCAACAAGCAGGTGGGGATTGGTGTCCTTGAAGCTCCACATGTTGGCAGTGCAGGTGCATGATTGGGTGGTAGCGCACTCGGTAGAGCTGTCAGCCAGGTACATTCCAGGCTCCCGGAATGTAGTGGCAGACAAGCTCAGTCGCCAGGGTCAGGTAATAGGGACAGAGTAGTCCCTACACCCATACATTGCTGAAGATTTTTCGATCTTTGGGGCCTCCTAATTATAGACCTCTTTGCAACCAGGCACAACAGAAAACTGCCAGTGTTCTGTTCAATTGTGCCGGACCCATGGGCAACAATAGAAGACGCCTTCCAGCACCTATGGGACAGTCTCGAGGCTTATGCCTTTCCTCTGTTTTGTCTGAATTGTTGGGGGATCAACAGGGTCATGATCACCCCAAATCTCAGGATGACCCTAGTGGCTCCCAAGTGGCCACATGCCGAGTAGTATCCGGACCTGCTAGCTCTACTTTCTGAGGTACCGAGAGGGATTCCCCTGTGGCACAAACTGCTGTGCCAGCCACACGTAGAGAGGTATCACCAGGCTGAGAGAGGATTGTCACTTCATTCCTGGAGACTATCCAGCGTCTCTTGCGAGCGAGAGGTTTGATGTCTGGATACCTTTGTAAATGCTCCGCAGCTGTGTACCAGGGAAAATGGGCCGTCTTTCTTGTCTTTCTTCACCAAGAGAAACTTCTCTCTGTCTCAGCTATTAAGGACTTGAAGGGTATTGGTCTCTCTTCATCGTGGGAGATCTCCATGCTGTTGAGAAGCTTCGAACAGTCTTGCCCTCCCAGGGAACTCAGACCCCCTGAGTAGGACATGACTGTCACCTTACGGAGCCTGACTCTGAGTCTTTACGAGAGTTGTCAGACAGGGATGTGACCTTCAAGACTGATTTTTTGCTTGCACTGGCATTGGCAAAGAGAGTTGGTGAGCTACATGGCCTGTCCTTCAATGTTAAATGCTCGAAGGGATGGGGATCGTCACGCTCGAGTTTGTCCCGGAATTCATAGCGAAGACTCAGAATCTCTCAGTCCCTGACGCCAGATTCGAGTCCTTTTCGATTCCCTTCATAGAGGATTTTGTTGTTGGTGATCAAGACAAGATGCTAGTGTGTCCAGTTAGGATGCTGCGGTACTATCTTAAGAGGACTCGGAATCTCAGGCCCAAGTGTCGACGACTCCTCATTAGTACTGGCTTGACCAAGAAAGAGGTGTCCAAGAACACAATTTCATTCTGGCTTCGTGAGACAATCAAGCAGGGGTACATTATGTCTGACGAGATAGACATGAGTACATTCCGAGTAAGAGCTCATGAGGCCAGGGGCATTGGTCTGTCCCATGCATTCTGGAAGAACCTGTTGGTTCTATAGGTAAGGCATTCCCCGGTTATCGGCAATCCGGGTTTACGGCGCTTGTCTAGTGACGGCGATAGCTGGATTTTTGGCGCTGATCCCCACTCAACAGTGGCACCAATATCCGGTTATCAGCGCCGATAAGCACTGTTATCACTGAATTTTGGTTATCATCATGCCATTGGGAATGGAACCCCCTTCAGGACGTTGCCCACAGTTCCTTGGACACATTTTCCTTGGGTCCTGTGGTGGCTGCTTAACAAGTTGTATAGCTTACCTGGCTCCCCTAGAGGGACTGGTAGAATCTCACCTAAGGTGTACAGCAGTAGAGAGAGAATGTGTGAGTGACTAGCCTCCTCCCTTTTCTCTTTTACTTTTCCTCTCTTGCAGAGCAGAGTGGCAGGTGGCAAGCCATTGTTTGCTGTACTGGCGTCTCATGCAGGTGAATCTAGATAACTGATAACATAATACCCTGTTTATAATCTAGTAGATTGTTAGATGCAAGTCCACCCCTTCTCTCTAGCAAGGGGAGAGAGAGATTGACAGTAAAACAAACGTAGTGGTTTTATGTATATATTAGTCTTTTATTGTCTCCGACACTATTGGTTCATCCAAGTCTTTGTCTTTGGAATACAGCAATAACACAAAATCATTAATTCAGTGGAGTACAGCAATACCACAAACTCATTAATTCATGTTCAGAAGTCTGGCAGTTGAACATCCCATATGTTCAACGGACGAGAGGCACAGGACTATTTTCTCAGCTCTTTGAGACCATGAAGAGTTTCCCGGGTGGGTAGCACTTCCAGTCAGTTCAGAGATTTACCCAGAATCCACCCTCCAAAGGGTAAGTCTCCTATGTAAAGACCAAAGGTTTGTATTTATGTAGGAACAAATTGCAAATTTTAAAGTTATTTGTATTTTTCCTAACATACAAACCTGAAGGTCTTTACATTTACGGCCCACCTCAGCCACTCCTCATTCTGGTACCGGGCCGAAAGGCAAAGTGGAATGAAAACCGACGAGTGGGCGGAGCTTCCTCCTTACCGTCTGTAACTAACGACCTTGTTTGAAAGTTGACTTCCGTTCCAGCTCGCTTTCACAAGCAAAATCCCTATGTAAAGACCTTCAGGTTTATATATTATAAAAAAAAAAATTACTTTAAAATTTGCAACATTTGCAGGAAATAAACTTATGCTCACAGTCATCTAGCTAACTTGTTGTTTGATTCCCACCTTGGAAGAAACAATGTTACTTTTTCTTTTTACAGATTTCAAGCTTGCTATGAAAACTGTATCTGAATATTAGGAAACATGAAAGAAAACTATCTAGAATATTAGGAAATATGAAAGTTAAAGAAATTTTTGCAATTTTTAAAATATACATAGTGTGTGTGTGTGTGTGTGTGTGTGTGTGTGTGTGTGTGTGTGGAGAGAGAGTTGATTAGACAGAGGAAGAGTGCCAGTTATCCTGTGAATATTCTGATTTATCAAAAAGGTTAGAGAAACTTGTGCTGGCAATGTGGCCCATATGCTTTACCGTAATGCAGTCTGCCTTTCTGAGAATAAAAGTACAGTTCATTCCCTTGCTACGATTATTGACCTAAACAGAATAAATCCATCTGATCCCTAATATGCAATGTTATTTGCTGTGGCTGCGCATATTTTTGTTATCAGTTTTTGTTAATGACTTAAGTCTGCCGTTTTAACACAGCATTAAAGGGACTCTGGCTATTATCAAATATTGTATGCAAGTAGCGTTCCAAACAAAGTTTGAAATTTTATATCTCGGATGTGTCGAATTTTAAGAGATAAAAGCTTTTACAGTGTTTTGGTAAGTATAATGAAACATCATTTTATCATAAAAATGTCATTTTTTTAACATTAACATTTTAACAGAATGTGATGCTTTAAATGCTTATCTGATTAGCCTGCCACAGAGAATTGAATACTGTATGCAGATATAACATTTATTGGTAACAGAGCTTTTTTGTGTTCATGATCAAGATATAAGTTAGCTAATGGCATCACAGGTGTTCCAAACTTGTTTTTTACTAATACTGTACTGTTGATATATAAAATACTTGAGCTTGTGGGATAATTCAGTCCATACATTTAGCTCATGCATGTGTGACTTGCAATTGATAGGTCTCTAATAAATACTTGTGAAGATTTTCATGTAAAGCTAGAAGTTACAAGTACAATACAGTAGTAGAAGTGATAACGGTGTCTAGAATTGTTTTTTTTATAGTACATACACTTGTAATACAGTCATAATTTAGAGGATATAATTTATTCATGGGTATGGCTTTAGTTTTACCTCAAAGATGTTTACTTGATACTTTATATATTTTTATACTTTAAGAATACAATGCAAAATATATAAAAGACTTCCAACTGAAATAGACTGGTGAAAGCATAATACAGTACAAGTAGGAACTTGGATAAATATACATTGTAAATATTTTGGATATAGAATGTTTGAATACACGGGACCAAGACTATTCGCTAATAACTTTGATGGGATAACTCTTTGACATTTAAGAAACAAATGAGGACTTCTGTTTAATAAAGATTAGAACAGTTCATTCAAGATAACTATACACTGTAAATGACTACTATATGGGATCTGCAACATGGACCAAATGAGGGCTGGCTGGAGATCCCAAAATATAAACAAGAATGATTATGACCATAACTGCCCAAAAGTAATTGTACAGTATTTTGCTGGATGTCATATAATAATCCCAATCTCTTTAATGCTCTAGTAATTCTTTATAAGTTTTGTTGTTGAAGGTTTCATAGTTTAACACAAAGTCATCTTTGTTTATAGAAAGCTCCCATTACTTTTGGAAGATGGCAATCACTGTAGAGCATCTTGACAAATGATCACAGCTTTCCTTGGTTTGTACTGTGAATTAACGACTTGCTTTAAATTGTTATTATAGATTACTTTGATTACTTTAGTGTAGCTTCTGCACCTTATGTATGTTCTAAGCCATACTGTGTCATCTTACAGATGTACATTATGTTCAGCAGCTATGAGAGGCTACAGAAGCGATCTGGGAAGAAGGGAGTTGATAGGTTTCAGTATCTAAAGGAGCTCATAGAGGAATTTTCTACCACAGAAAGCTCTGGTATGTACTGTATTGCAATACTTTTTTAATGATATTACAGAAGTTACATGCTTGCTTGTAAAGGTATTAAGTGTTGTAGAAGATAAGTGTGGTTATTAAAATTCCTTTTTATATAAGTCACTTACCAAGTAGTTACATAGCTAATTATTCTACCACGCACAACAACTTTTTTTTTTAATTTTGCTGTAGCATCTTTTATTGTTTTACCTGGGTGACAGCCCCACCCTTTGCTGGGAACATTGGAACAACACGCAGCCGGTTGACACTTCGTTTCTGCCGCCGGAGTGTAAACACCGCTGCCATTTTCAGCAGCTTTGATTGGATTTTCAGTCATTATTTCATACTTTCGGTGAATTACACTGTATTGGTTAGCGCAGACTATACTGTAGTTAGTCTTTTGTTAGAATTTGGACCAGCTTTTCTCATCATTATGTCAGATTCTAGCGGTTCTAATCTTTGCTATTGCAGTGGCATAGGCTGTAAGGCTAGGCTACTTAAAGCATGCTTGGATTCTCATACAGTCTGCACGAGTTGTAGGGGGCAAGTTTGCAGTATAGATAAAACCTGTATTGAATGCACTATGTGGTATAGTAACCAATGGAATGTTTTTAACTCTCATTTAGGCAAGTTAGAGAAAGATAGAAAGAGGAAGGTGGCTTGTAGAGCAGAGAAACCCCCTCTCAGCTGAGAGGCTACACCTAGGCCTAACTTAGAGGTTACCTTTGTCTCCTATTCCTAATTTCTTTCCTAATACTGGCCCTCCTACTGCACATCCTTCTACTCCCATGCCTTGCTCCCTTGCTTCTGATCCTGATACCATTGACAGTTTCAAAGCTAGAATTGATAAGAAAATTAAATTAGTTGTTAGGACTGTGACTGAATTGGGGAATTCTGTTCAAGGCATCTTACAGAAACTGTCTTCAATGAAAGTGCAGAGTGATAGTACAGTGCAAGTGGAGGAGGTGGCTGCTCGTCCCAATGGCTCTCCTAAACTGAGGTCACTGTCCTGCTCCCCACACCAGGGAGAAGACATACCAAAACTCCAAGGTAGGCTGAGGGGGTTTGCCCACGGATAGTCGTCCCCTCAACCACCCTGTTGCATGGTCCCAGGTGTTGGTAGACAGCCATTGGAAAGGCTTGTCCAGGATTGTGCATGGCTTGTCTTCAAGCTCTTCCAACAACAGTAGTGCAGACAGGAAGTGCTGCTCACATTACCTGGACTCTTCCCGTCCTCTCAAGCGCTGTGTGGCAAACTGCACTCAAGAGTCGGATCTGATGGGAAGCCCAGTGTCTGTTAAGAAGTATAAGCATTCTCTTCGCAGTCCCGGGCTTTCACACAGTTATGTAGCAGATCCTCAAGTGTCCACTTCAGTCCATCAGCACCCTCCTCTGTCTGCTTTGGTAGATCTGGAGTCCGTCTCCCCCTCCGCTCCTTTTCTGTCCGCGGGCATCCACAACTGTCTGTGTGGGAGTGCCCGGAGGACGGCTCACCTGTCTGCCCAACTTTTGTCCATGAGCGTCCGTACCTGTCCACATTCAACTGTTCAGAGAACGTCTCACCTGTCCGCACAACTTTTGTCCATAAGCGCTCACACTCAGCTCCCAAGCGCCCAGCTTCCAGACGTCCCAAGTTACCCTCCGAGCTCCCGGCACCAGCTACCGAGCACCTGAAACCAGCTCTTGAACGCTTAGCAACCACTCCTGGACTCCCAGTGGCTTCATCATTGCAACGACTGCCTCCCCCTTCACCTTCTCCAGTTAGACCTGTACCTTTGTCTGAGGATCCTGATAAACCTGCTCTGGCTCCGATTAAACGTCAGTTGGTGCAAATTATGGCCCTTTTGAAAGCTCCTACCATTCCTAAGCCCATCCAGGACGACATCCTGTCTCTGATCTCTTTGGAGATTCATTTAGTAGGGATCAACGTGAGTTTCTCCCTAGACAACTGGCTACTTCGATCCCCATCGAAGAACAAGTGCATGGAGGACATTCACAAGACTATTCTTCTGACCCAGGAGCTGGGCCTTCTTTTAAACCTTCAGAAGTCCCAGTTGACCCCTTCACAAGATATCCTCTATCTGGGGATGATACTGAACTCTCAAGCTTTTCGGTTTTTTCCGTCACACGAGGATTTCCAACTGCCTTCAAAGTCACTGGAGCAGGAAAATGCACCCAAACAGCCACATCTTCCTGATCACCTTGGAAATAAAATCAGACCTACAGGGGTGGCTGTCAGAAAGAAGGTAGTTGGAAGTGAAGTCCCTTCATCCGCTGAACCCAGACCTGAACTTTCATTCTGATGCGTCGGACATGGACCTTACTAGATAATCAAAAAGTCTCTGGGACTCGGACTCCAGATCAAGAGGGTTTACACATCAGTGTAAGAGAACTGAAGGCAGTACATCTAGGCCTTCAGAGTTTTGCCTCCCTAGTCCGCTATCAAAGTGTTGTGTTATGCAAAAATTTATATTATTTTACCATAGCTTGCAAAACATTTTTATTATCTTCACTAATTTATAGCTGCAGATTGCTCTGTGTAATTTTTTTTTCTTGAATTTTTCTTTTCCAGATGCTAAAGAACAAGTTCTTGCTAATTTAGCAAACTTTTCATATGATCCCATCAACTATCAGTGGCTGCGAAGACTTAAAGTAATTGATATTTTTCTACACCAGCTCTCTGAAGGAACACTACCTCTGCGTAGATTTGCTGCTGCTGGTATTTGTAATTTGTGTTTGGGTAAGTTACATATTGGCTTATGTCATTTTATAACATAAGGAAGAAATGTTGGTGGTTTTTTTGTTTTAAATGATAAAGCTACAATCATAGAATAATAGGAAGAAATATTATCAGCTCTTCAAAGTGTAGCAGGTAATGTAGAAGATTATGAAATCATTAGATATTCTCACTTAAACTGTTGTGAAATGTAATGGCATTTAAAAATCTGTTAAGGTACCCTTCTTTTAATTCCTTCATGTATTCTTTTGTGCTCATACACTAACTTTTGGTAAAATTATGGAGATATATTCAGTCGGAGTAACTTATACATCCAAAGAATTTATCTGTGTAATTTATTTTATGAGTTATATTGTCCACAGTGCATTAATAGTTGTCTTTTTTTCAGATTTTGAAAATAAATCCTACATCCTCCAGAATGGGGGTGTACAACTGTTGACTGAATGTTTGGTGTCAGAGGATGAATCATTAGTTCTCTCATCCATTACCTCATTGATGTTCCTTGTCACACCTCAGTCTAAGTCGGGTAATAACATATTATAGTTATGTCTGTTTTTAGTGATTGCAATTCATGATTGTCAATTTTAATAGCTAGTATAATTTATGATTGACTGGGGTCTTCAGAATAGAAAAGGTCCTGTAAGCTAAATCTGTGAAACAGCACAAGCTGAAGCATAAGGTCAAGCTTGAAAGTGGTAGAGCTTTTGATAATTACAATTAATTTTAAGCTTACATAACCCAAAACTGGCTTTTATCAGCACTGCAGCCTCAGATTTGTTTCTTTTTTTTTACTTTCAGAGATCACAAGTGATAAAGTTGTAAAACTAATCTCAGTTAAGGCAGAGGGAAACAATCCTCGCATCACAAACCTTGCCAAGATATTTTTGTCTGATTATCATTATCCAGTAAAGGAGGGTGATCCAACCAAAACTGAAATTTAGTATTAGGGATCTTGGAGGATTAGGGCTTTTGTGTGGGAAGGCATCAGTATACAGTATAAGTGATATAGGATAGTGTGTTTGTAGCAAACTGTTGTTATTGTTGACCCAAAAATAACGCTTTTGACAGAGAACATTTATAGAATTTTCTTGCATGTGTTTCTTGTGGTTACCATTTACATAAAGTTAAGTTACAGAGGGTGCATTTATATTGCTTAAATTTATATATATATATATATATTAAATACTGCATATGTATTTTTATACAGTTGTAGAGTAAGGTACCTTTTAGTTTTGTGATTTTGATGGTTTGAATGTACTGAAAGTCACTAGTATTATTTCCTATTTTAACTTATGTCTTTGTTCTACAAACTCCGCAAATTACACTTGCTTCATCCATTGCTGCACAGTTTTGGAAAGAGACAAATTCAAACCTTGTCTTGGAAGGTTGGTGACACAGCAACTGTCACTAAAAAGATAACCTTTGAGGAAGTCCAGCGTTTTGCTGAGCTTTCTGGAGACAGAAATCCTGTTCACGTAGATAAAGAATTCATTACTAGAGATTCTAAATTTGAAAATTGCATAGTTCACGGAGCTTACCTGAACAGCTTGGTATCAGCAGTTATTGGGACCCAGCTTCCTGGGCCAGGAACTTTGGTAGTGAAGCAGGAACTTAACTTTCCATCGCCTTGTTATATTGATGAGGAGGTGAACATTACTGTGAAATTGGCAGCTATTAGGAAAATCCTTACTGTAGATTTTACTTGCGTCACAAGTTCTGGGAAAGTAGTTCTTTGGGGAAATTGTCGTCTTACACGTCATTCCAGTAAAAAAGTGTAGTTATCTCAGGAGAAAAGGTGAAAATTATAAAAATGAGTGGTGGAAAAGAACTTGTATTGGAAACCCTAAGGTTAGCAACCAGTCAGGATGCAGAAGTGTTAAGACCAGCTGAGGAACGCCTTCAGGAATGGGAAACTGAACCAGGATTTTACTCCACTCTTGTTGAGGTACTTGATAAATTTTTTATATGTAATAGTTGTATCGTGAATCAGTATATGCTCTTTAGTGTTAACTTTTTGTATCTAATAATAAAAAATAATGAGGTATTTCAGCACTGATAGTGCTGTTACCAGTTTGGAACTAAATATAAATTTTTTAACAAAAATGGTTTAATTATATGCCCAAAAAAAAAGCAAGTGATTAATAATGGCGAATTACATTTTTTTTCCCAGATATTTTCAGAGCACTCCATAGAAGTCAATGTTCGTTGGTTGGGTGTGCTCTACTTCAAGAATGGGGTAGACAGATACTGGCGAAAGACTGCACCTAAAGCCATAAGTGAAGAGGAAAAGGTGATTAGCACTTGTTCCTCTCTCTCTCTCTCTCTCTCTCTCTCTCTCTCTCTCTCTCTCTCTCTCTCTCTCTCTCTCTCTCTCTCCATTTCTGCCCTTTACTTTCCATTCATAACTGTAAGTGTCTTCCTGCCTGTCTCTCCATCATTTTTGACTCGTCCTGCTCCAGTTTTCCCTTTTCATTTACGGAAAATCCTGTGGGTTAACCATGGAGTCTAAATGGTTGCAGTAAACTAATTTATGACAACCCTTTGAAGATGGAAAACTTTCACTAGTGTTAAGCATTCTCCTCAAAAATTACATTCCTCTTTCTGCCTTCTAATAGCCTGTGACTAGTAGTGGGTCCCACATTTGGTGAGGAATTTGTAAAAATCTACACTCAGTTTTTGTGTACTTGAACAGTGGAACAATAGCAAAAATAATTTTGTCAGAGTTGATGATAATAACACTCCACAATTGATTTTTAAGATAGTGCCAGTCATCTGTTTAGCACTTTTGTTTTTGTACAGTTGAAGAACATCTTGAACTGACATCCACTTTTCAGTGCTATAAAATGTCACAGAAAATTCATACTGTATGCAATACTTAGATAAATTGTATATTAAGTAAGAATGTACAGTTATGTAACTTTGTCATTTTCAAAGGAATTCTCAGTTCCTGGTGAACATTAATGTTCTAAACTTTTAAACTACGGATTAATGTTGTTTTAATGTGTATAATGTAACCAACAATAGTAAATTGTAATTTCTTTCATTGTTATAGGCTCGGATTCGCTGTGGATTACTTCATAACCTTAGGGAACCAGTACCACAGGTAGCCACTCAATTAGCTGTTCTTATAGCAAAGATTGCCAGAGTTGATTGCCCAAGGGAATGGCCTGATCTGCTCCCAGCTTTATTTGAAGCTGTGAAAAGTGATGACCAGCTTGTTCAACACAGAACACTTCTTAACTTACACCATGTTATTAAGCAGCTTGCATCAAAGAGGCTGGCTGCTGACAGACGAACATTTCAAGTAAGGTTCAATATTTTTAACTGCATGCAAAGAATTGTTAAAGGTTGGAATTTCATTGCAGTTATTCCTTTGTTATAATTCATAAATAGGAATGTAGATTTATTTCACTTATTAGTTTCACCAGCCAGAACACTAACTGTACTGTTATGTGTTAGTCACTTTATTAATAGATTTAAGATCTTGAGGAGAGGTTTTTTTTACATTGTTGACATGTTTTCCAGGAATTAACAAGTCAGATGTTTACATTCCTCCTTGAACTATGGCGATCACAGACAGAAGCCTTTTTAGCAGCTGTGGGGCAAAATATGGAAGTTATGGTGCCGTGTCTTGAACGTTCACACCTTGCTCTCAAGATCTTGCGCAAACTTCTTATTCATGGTTTCAAGAAGCCCCATGAAAGTCAGGATGCTATTACTCTACTGGAGTCTGTATTTGACCGCATCAAGATTCTTTTAACTTTTAGAAAGCAGCATGAAAGCAATGATCATGTAAAGACAATATCTGAAAAATATGTTGTGCTTTTAACCAAAGTTCTTCTGGACATGTTGGAAAATTTTCCATTTTCATATTTGCAGTTCATAAAACCCAGTCTTGAATTAACAACATATTATGTTTTCACTCCGGCTGGTGATGGACTACTTTTCGAAAGGTTTACAGTGCAGTGTTTGAATTTGATTAAAGCTATCCTCCTGTGTCCAGAGTATAAGCCATGTAAGGTTGTGGAAGATACCAAAGATCCTCAGACTTTGGAAGCCTTCAGGATAAAGTCCCAGTTCTTTGACAATTCTGTGTTGGCAGGGATGTGTCATAAGCTCATTTCCCATTATTTCCTTCTCACACAAAGTGACTTGGAAGTCTGGGATTCTGATCCCGAAGGATTCTGTATGGATGTGGAAGGAGGGGAGTCATGGAAATACAGTCTCAGACCCTGTACAGAAACGCTGTTTGTCTCCCTCTTCCACGAATACAGGAATGCTCTGACACCAGTGTTGATGGAGATGGTAAGGTCATCCCACAGCCCAGTTGATCCAAGGGACTATCATGGAATACTCCAAAAAGATGCAGTGTATAATGCAGTTGGCTTAGCAGCTTTTGAACTTTTCGATGATATTGACTTTGATCAGTGGTTCACATCTTCCCTGATTAATGAGCTGAAAGTGAAGGACTCAAATTATCGCATAATTCGACGGCGTGTTATATGGTTGATTGGTCAGTGGACAAGTGTGAAATTTTCTCCAGAGCATCGTCCAACTTTATATGAAGCTTGCATTCACCTGCTGTCTACTGAAGAGGACTTTGTCGTGAGACTCAGTGCTGCCATGACTCTTATGCATTCAGTAGATGATTTTGAGTTTGACCCACAGCAGTTTATGCCTTACCTACCTACTATATTTGGCTTACTTTTCAATCTTCTGAAAGAAGCCCATGAATGTGATACAAAAATGCAGGTAATTGGTTGCTTTTTGTTGATGTTTTAGTTGATGAATTATTCAGATCAAGGTAAGTGGTACTTAGGAGGGGTTCCTAGAATCAGTTCCTTAATGTTTTTACTCGTAATGCAACCTAGTTGCCGAGTTAAACTGATTTACAAGTTAGTATATGTCCACAGAAGTAGTTACAGTAGTTTGTATTACCCTATCAATAGTAAATTTGTGTATATTTTTTACTGTAGTATACTTATATTAATTTTATACTTCATCTTGGTTGTTTTTAAGGTTACTGTATTTTTAGTTTGATATTTTTATCAGCAACTCTCAGAAAATGTTGTATTAATGTTAGGAGAATGTATTTACAGTTAGAGTGAACATTCTGTTTCAGACATTAAAGTTTTTTGTTCTCTTCAGAGGCCTTTATCAGTATTCACATTCTTTAGTTCTGTACGTGAATTAATTATCCTTGTTGTAGAATTTAGAACTCTATGTCAGCAAACCCCCTTATTTTTTTTTTTTTTTCTGGGCAAAGGAAGGGATAGTTTGAATTTAGTTGTTGTACTGTAGTATGAAAAATAGAGAGGTCCTAAGATTCCCAGTAATGTAGGTTCTTAGTAGCAAGACCCCATGTAGAATAATTTTTTGTGAATTTAGTGTTGCTGATAAATGAAATCCAAAGAATGAGTGGTGGCACTATTAGCTCAAGTTCATATCATACTGCTCATTTCTATAAATACAAAATTATTTAGAATACATTTTTTCATCATAAACCCATCAATCATTGAAAGGCTTTATTTGCAGTGTTATGTCCCTTGGTATATATTTTTATATTTTGTAGACAGAAACTAAATAGGCAAAATTGACTGTTCACACATGTGGCCCCATGATCCATGGGTAGGTAGTGACTATCCATTTTGTTTCTTGTTGAGTGCTGTCTGCCAACATAGCTATAAGAATATCTCCAGCTCTGCTGTAGCAATTTAGAAAAGACTGCTTCATTTGCATTAATTCCAATACATCTTTCTAATTTTCCTTGTACCATGATACAATATAGTAAACCGCCCGCATTTGCGGAGATACATACCACAACCCCCCCGTAAATAGTTCAAATCCGTGAATAGTTAAGAGAGAGAGACTGACTCTTCGGCCAGGTGCTAACTTTTTTTTTTATGATAACAGTTACGCCTTCAACCCTCCCCCTAAGACGGATACAGAAAAAAATCAGGGATTTAACTAAAATCTTACTAATTTACTATATTTTCTTTATTGAATTGATATTTTGCTGTGTTTACATTTTAATATTAATATTTGAAAATCATCCAAAACAAATAAACATACATGTTACATATGCATAAAAATTCCCTCATCTCAGTAAGAGAGAGAGAGAATTATTATTTTTATTATTGAATGTTATTATTCAATCTTATTAAACTTAATAATAATATTTGAAAATTAGTACTTTAAATCATTTTTTCCTACACAATATACAAACCATTGGTCCTTTACATTAGGAATTACTTAAATTAAGGCGAAGCTGGAAACGACCGTTAAGCTCTTGAAGAAGGTGGTTAGGCAGTAACTACCTTCCAGTAGGCGGGAATAACTGCTTGCCCGAATGTAACCATTCAAGTTTGCTTTCAGCCATCATGCATAGCAGACGTGTTTTCAGAACTCTTTGTCTGACTGTTGTTAAGCTCTTTTTTTCCCAGTGGGATCTTTTTCATCTTTTTTGTGTATATATTGTGTGTGTTTGATGTTTGCTAATATACAAACCCACGATTTTTGATAGCCTTGCATAGGCCATCATCCCCCAGCGTGTGTCTTGGGGTCGACGGCCAGGGGTGTGACAAGTTGTCTCCTCTTTTATTGGACCTCACGCCCTCTGCTTGTACAAGGGCATGACTCTATCCCTATTCTGACTTGTGCATAGTGTTGCTCTCTGCTACCTTGCTGTGGACGAGTTTGCTGGGAAGGTTGTCAGGCGTTGTCAGAAAGTTTTCGCTTCCGACAGCTCCCTTGGTAGCCGGCCCTTTGTCCTGGTTTCTCTCTCTCAATAAGCTTTCCCTTCTTGCTGTCTCTCCTTTGGGAGAAATCTCTCCTTCGCCCTCTTCGCTCGCTTGTCAGCAAAGATCGCATGGGGGCAGTTGGGTGACCTCTTCTCAGGGGCCTCCTCTCGTTTCGTAGGGCAGTTCCCCTCGGAGTGCGAGAGGAGTCTCCCTCGAAGAATCATCTTTGCTCTTTTCTTCAGGTTGACAGTGAGCATAGTAGGCACAGCATCAGATGGCTGGATATCTTAGCTTTGAGGAGTTTGCCTGTGACTCATACAATGGTTACTTCAGGAATGACCCTTGGTGGCGATGGCTTAGGTCCATGTCAGTGTCTATGATTTCCGTTTATCTGTGATACCGTCTACTCCTGCTGTGTCCCCTGTCTTGATTACTCCTGTTGCCCTCGCAACCAGTCACTGGGCAGCTCCTTCTGTGCGTCCTGCCCCAGCTGCCTGTTGCCCCTGTCGCTGCTGCTGGCGTTCCTTAACCTCCAGCTGGCCTGACTGCTCCTGTCGTGCCTCCTGCCTCAGCTACCCTGGACGCTCCTGTTGCTTCTCCGCTCCTGTCGCCTGGGCTGCTCCCATTGCACTTTCTGGTTTAGCTGGCCCGGTGGTTCCTGTATCCTGACCACCATCCTGTAGAAGATGTCAGATAAGAGATCGAGGAAGAAGTCCTGTGAGATGTAGTTATCTTCAACCTGATCTTTGACTTTGTCTTTTGCTGCCTTCTCCTCCTTTCTTCTGAAGGCTCGTTCTGAAACGGTGTTAGAAACAGCAGCCGAAGAAGAGGAGGGCTGCCTCTCTCTCTCTCTCTCTCTCTCTCTCTCTCTCTCTCTCTCTCTCTCTCTCTCTCTCTCTCTCTCTCTCTCTCTCCCCTAAGAAGTTCTGCCATGGGGCTTCTAAGGCGCTGCCTCCCTTCATGGGGAGGTATTGGGATACCTCATCGATTTCTTGGCCTCCAGACTCTGGAACCGAATCGCTTATCCCTAATCCATCCCTTGCGTTCTGGAAGATTCTGTCAGTCTGGAAGCAAGATGTTAGACCACATTTAATGTCTTCTACCATCAGGTCTTTGCCCACAGGCTCTTGGAACCTTTTTTCCTTGGTCCTGTGGTGGCTGCTGAACAAGTTGTGTTTTCTTACCTGGCTCCTTTAAGAGGACCGGTAGCCTCTCACCTTTGGGCTGAGAATGGGACTCGAACCGACACTTGCTGGAACGGGCATCTGATGCAATAAGTCTACGCATCGAGCACTCATTCTGTTTTCTCTCTAGAATCATAGAAGCAGTCCCACTCCTTCCACTAGCAAGGGGAGGAGACCCTGGCAATAAGGGAAACCCTTTTTCGGGTCTTTACCGTACTGCCTCCAACTCTCTAGATTCTTCCCAGCATATTTTCGTATGAGTTATGATTCCTCACTCATTCGAAAAGGTCCAGATGTCTGACATTTGAACATGCAGTTCCTATACTCCGATCAATATGTCAGAGGCATGGTGGTACTCCTCACTCTTTCATGACATTTGAACATGCAGTTCCTATACTCCGATCAATATGTCAGAGGCATGGTGGTACTCCTCACTCTTTCAACCAGGAGGAGTAACCCAGGTGTGCAGAACTCCAGTCAGTTCAAAGACTCACTCAGATTCCTCCCTCCAACCAGTGAGTCCTCCTAATGTAAAGGACCAATGGTTTGTATATCAGGTAGGAACAAATCACAATTTTTGAAAGTAAATTGTATTTTTCCTAACTATACAAACCTTAGGTCCTTTACATTACATTACCTTTTTATGCCCACCTCATGCCACCCCTCAATCTGAACCTGGGCCTAAAGGCAAACTGGAATGTTTACATTTGGGCAGGTGGTATTCCCTGCCTACCAGACAGTGGTTACTGCCTAACCATCTTGTTCAAGAGTTTAACGGCCGTTTCCAGCTTCGCCATAAGTAATTCCTAATGTAAAGGACCTCAGATTTGTATAGTTAGGAAAAATACAGTTTACTGTAAAAAATTGTGATTTTATAAAATATATACTGTATGTATGTACAGTACAATATTTAGTCATGAAAATAATGTGAAAATACGGAATATTACTCTATGAAAAAATCAGCGATTGGATGTTTTCTCCTGCGAATAATTTATAGATAGGTTCCACAGAAAAATCCGCAAATTGTGAGAATGCGAATTTGGGCAGCTTACTGT
Source organism: Macrobrachium rosenbergii (assembly GCF_040412425.1). NCBI lineage: Eukaryota > Metazoa > Arthropoda > Malacostraca > Decapoda > Palaemonidae > Macrobrachium > Macrobrachium rosenbergii. Next base: position 25,325,314 of record NC_089768.1, on the reverse strand, counting down.
ATCTTTTTTCCTGTGCTTCTCCCAAAAATTGTATTAAAAATCACCATATCTAACATCTAGCCAGCTTTATGGAAGTGCCCCTGCCTCTAATATTTGCAATACAGAATTGATTTTCATATTTTTCCTTGTTTAGTTGTACAGTATAATTCTATATTTCTCTTTATTTTTCTGATTTTTTGCATATTTTACCATGGTTTACCACCTAATGAGTTAGATGATAGCTCCAAGTGATAACTTTGTTGGTTTGCCTCATGTTGTTTTAGTTTGCTTATATTTGTTTATTGCAAACTCATTAATCATAAATTGCCTCACTTCTATGCAGTGACTTTCCATTTGTACAGGATTGCTAAGAAGAAGAATGGAAAGGGTCTACGTATTGCTCACACCCAGACTGCCCATATGATACCTATACTGCCATTTGTTTTTGTATAAGTGTTTAGACATTTCCTGCATTTCCTTCCAAGGATAAAGCCTGTAAAGTGATTTTTGCCTTCCATTTTCATTTCTTTATCATTTTATATGGTTAATAGGTTTTATGAAAGAAATATTTCATAAACTATTTTTACACTCAAAACCACCAGTCATGTACAAAATGGCCTTCTTTCCCTCAGTCTCACCGTGTCACATCCAGTCTCCAGAAAACAGTGAGGATAGTTTACAACTGATTAATTAGAGGCTCTTTATTATTGGTGGGTTTGTGTGAATAAAAATGTTTTATGTAATGAATACTTATCTCCTGCTTATTTTACAAGTAATATTTTTCCCCCAGGTGTTGCATGTAATGTCATTCATGATTGAGGTAGTAGGAGTTGGAATCCAGCCACATGCTGCTCCTCTTGCCCAGTATTTGCCTGGTCTTTGGAAGGAATCTGTAGATCACAACATGTTGCGTTGTGCTATCCTCACAACATTAGTTCACATGGTAACAGGCCTCATGGTAAGTTTTTTTACAGCTATTTGATTGTTTTAGCTCAATGTTTCTGATAGTATTCTTTTTTTTATTTATTTATTTATAGACTGAATTCACAGTTTGTACAGGAAAATTTTTTAGGACATATATTTTGTAGAACTAAAATGTGTATGACATTTATTTTTTTGTAAATACCTAACAGATCCTTTTATAGCAAATGCACAATAGTACTCACTACAAGGACAGTGTAATATATAGAAATCAGTGTCTAGTAGTGAGAACCCTGCACATACATTTACTATGAAAGAGGTGAAAGAACTCAGTAGCAATAATTAGTGCATTGTACTGTATTGCTATATTTCATGGCTCTAAGTGCGCAAATATGAGTAATGATGGAAACCTTAAGAAATGTGAATAATGATAGCTTTTATCATAGAACAAGCACTATAAATGTGATAGTAATGGACTTCTGTTCTGTGATAACAAACAAAATGAATAAGAGCTTCCATTGGATATATAATATATAATCCATAATAAAAAACAGTTGCATTAATGACAATTATCACAATTTGAAAAGTGAAGAAATTATGGTATGTATTCCATTGCAAATTCACATATAAAGAGTATTGTGCTACATTAATCCTTTGGATTCTGATGACTTCATGTAAATTTCCTTCCTTGAGATTTAAATGATGTTTAGTTACATTTTGTAGAAAATAAAAGTGAATTAACATCTAAGTATTGTGATATCAGGTATCATTGGGGTAATATATGGAGGGTGTAAGGGAATGGTTTAACTCATCCCCCAAGAAGTGGCAGTGCACAGAGAATTATTAAACCAGTTGTAAATAGAGAATCTTACAAATTGTTTCCTTTCAGTTCTTGTTGGCAATAATAGGCATAAATCTTACATTTTTTTATATTTAGATAATAAAAGAAATTTGTTTTCTGTTAACTTCAACAAATCAGTCTGATCAAATAATTTTTTTTGTTCTGGTTTTAATCTTACTAGAAGAAAATTATAAGCTTCAAAACGAATCCAGCATCAACATGATATGATGAAAAATAAATTTTCAGCAAATAAAAAAAAATGCCTCAAAGCTCAGAGCAGTAAGCCAGAAGAGTGTGTTTTACCCAAGGCAAGTTTTTGATTCCTTAGGAATCATAAAGGTTTATGGGAATTCAGGCTGATTTGTCTTTTTGTAAATTAAGATTACTCTGTCTCTTTGTAAATTAAGACCACTACAGTTCCTATGGGTTTAACTCTTTCTCTCATTATTTTTAGGTATTTTAATCATCTTTAAAATATCTCTCAAGGTTGACCTTTTGGCTTTGTGGTATGTAAACTGCTTAATAGAGTTAACAAGGAATGCAGCTTGGTTTGCTGGAGTCAGTACTGAGAAGTCTATGCAGTAACCCTTTTTACTCCAACAACATTCATTTCTTTCTGTGTTCTCATTTCTGTACTGCCCAGTTTGTCTTCATGCTCTGATTTATCCCTTAATATAGAATGAATCTAATGGCCTAGTATTTAAAGAGCATAAATTTGATTCATAGGTCTAGTCAGACTTACTTTACATACTGTACATGTCTTTTAAAAAGTCCAAGTTAACCTTATGTAGTACATAAAGTATTTATTGCAGCAAGTGAGTGAGTGCAATTTCAAGTGTCTTATTTTCACAGCGTGAGAGTGAAGGCCTCCATGACTTTTTGATAAATATCATACGCATATCAACTGATGTACGTGAGGATTGCCACGTATATTTACTTGAGGATGGGCTGATGCTGTGGTTAACAACTCTAGAAAATACTGCCCATCCGCATGAGTCACTCCTTCAGCTCTTTGACAACATGTTGCCACTTCTGGAATTGTCTACTGAAAATCTTCGACTCTGCTTGCAGATCACGACAGCATACACATTGCTGTGTCCTCAGCAGTTCTTCACAAAGTATGCAGTGCTTTATTTGTTTGTTTCACAGCATGGAAGATTATAAATTTTATGTGCTGTTGATTTGATAATGATACGAGCATAACATATCAGGTTATTTCTAAAAATTAATCTCTCTTAATGTTGTGTTTTGCAGATATGGAAGTCGCCTAATTGAATGCTTCAATTCAATGCTGAAAGATATGAAAAGTGAAGGCATAGTACTTGTGTTGCGATCAGTTGAAATGATGCTTCGAGTGCAGCCTGTGGAAGGCTCAACCCTGATCCAACCTCTCCTTCCGAGTGTCATGAAAGTTGTGGCTGAAGGAGACCAGTACCCAATGGTTATGTCTATGTACCTGTCTGTTGTTGCTCGTCTTGTCCTCTATGCAGAACATATATTTACTTGGGCAGTTAATCAGGTAAAGTCCGCTGTGAAATGTTTGCTCTAGATATTTACTATTTAGGTATCTGCAATTTTAGTAAAGTTGCAAATTTAAGAAAAACTCACTGCAATTTTTCCTCCTCTAGACTGCTGCTGACCAGTCAAAGACACCGGATGCAGTTCTAGAACAGATTGTCAATGTATGGTCAGAAAAACTATCCCTTGTTTCTCCTGAGGAACGAAGGAAACTTTGTGGTCTTGGATTAGCTTACCTTTGTGGATCTGGCTGGAGTCCAGTACTGAAAGTTTGGCCCGCTGCCGTCACAGCTGTTGCTGAAGTAGTTTTTGATGTTACTATGGAAGATTCCACGGATGATAAACTTGTAAGTTTAATTGTATAGTTAATTTGAAGAAAGCTTAGGTGTTAGTTTTTACCTGTTTGATTAAAATTGGAATTTTAATTTTAATCTGGCATTTTCAATGTTATTAATAATGGAAGTCTGTGTTTACACTATCTGTACAATAATGCATGCTATTTTGAATAGGTAACTGAAAGTGATACTATTATGCTTTGAAACATCAGTACTGAAGTTAATTTTGGGGGAATTTTAAATCCAAGTAGATTTTTTATAGAAGATAATGTGGTGATTAAAGGCTTTTTCATTAAATAACTGAAACAGGACCATGAATATTGTATGAAATTTTTGTCTTAATTTTTTGCCATTATTGAATTAGTGGTTTTTCCAGTATATACTGTAATTGTAATTTTTTGTCATTATTGAATTTGTGGTTTTTCCCTTATATAATTGTAATTTTTTCCCCAAAGGTGGTAAATGGCGGGAGACTTGGTTCTCCAGAGGTTTACGAGCTTGAAACGGAGCATGTTTTGAGACGTCAAGCAGTAGCACAAGAAGATCCTGTTCACACTACATCATTGCGTGTTTTTCTTGGCCAACAGATGAAACGACTTCAGCAGAGCACTGATGCAACCACTATCATGACTTTAGCACAAGATTTGGAAGATAATTGTAAAAATCTTCTTGAAGAAGTGACTGTGGCATCATAAGATGCCACAGAAATCCATAATCAATTATGTATTGGATTATTATGCAGCATATGAAGTTCATTATATGAATTGCTGTTTATGTTTTAATGCTTGAATCAAAGTATCATATAAAATGAATAAATTATATAGATTATTTTCGTTTGTATTTATTTTTTTCCCAAAAAAATGAAAACTTAGTATTTTAATGTACATTTGACTTTAGCCAGCAATTTAAAACTTATATCTGTATACATATACTTCACTTGTATTGGCAGTTGGGAAGCATGGGAATGATACCATGAATTGTAAGAAATTCTTTAAAGAACTGTTAAGAAAACATCTGCAGCATTTATTACATCAGGTGAATGCATTGTGTAATAACATGATTTTATGGAATTTTACTTTAACAAGCCCAACTGGGAGGTAAGATTAAAGAAGTGACGTATGAAACATTTTCCAATTTAAAAAACAAAGCTTGCGTAACTGTCAATATTTCCTTAGGCAAATCTTCTCCTGATTTCTCCTATTATCAAAATCCTAAACCTCAAAGCTCAAGGAACAACCTGCCTTTAAAGTCAATCCCTGTTCATTGGGGGTCCTCCTAGGGATATCTGTTCCCATTTTCTAACCCCTCTCTCATATCATCTTAAATTAACCTAAGGGTCGACAAAACTCAGGTTCTATCAAGATAGTTTTATTCCCAAACTTAACATGACATGCAAAAAAAGAATTAAGAGAAGGTCAAAGACTGTCCTTAACTTCTAGCAAACAATTAAATGAAATTCAAAACGCGTGTACTGGCAAGTACATTTTGACACCAATCGTTTCAACACTCCCAAAAATAATGTCAAAGTCTGTCATGACAAGTCATTTACATGGCAAAAATTCTCTTAACATGTGGCCAATAACAAATCCATCTGAGGAAAAACAAAGGGCACTTAAAAATAAAACCTAAGGACATACATGAAGCCAGTTTTTTGGTTCTGGCAGTAAGAAATAAACCTGTTTCATGACAGGTAAAGTTATAGAAATTAACATCCTGTCTGTCAAAGGAAAGGAACATATTCACCAAGCAGTCCATGAATTAGTTTGCAAAAGCAGACAGTTGGGGCTTATTGGCTCCATGGATGGGTAGCCAATTTATCACCCACTGTAAAGTAACTGCCTAAATTACGTGTGCACTAGTAGGTTTCAGAGGAATATTTATAATTTGTGCAAAGCAATTGATATGAGGTCACTTGTAATGTGAAGTGTGAAAATACTGTATATCGACAATGCTCGCTATTTCTTTTTGGGGAAGTGTACCATGTGTTACATGTGTGTGGAATTTGGAAAGATTTCAGAGTCGTAGTTTTCATGCTTATTTATGAGACATAGCAAGGTATTCCAATAGCCTTCCCTCGCTCTAAGAAGACCTGAAAAATTACATGGCAAAAGACGCATCATTACCTTTAACTGGCGTTCATAATAGAAGATAAAGACAGTTTCTGTGATAAACAATAAGACTGTTCAGTTTCCTTGAAAAAATTTCCCTCATTAAAAGACTTGAAAGTAAAGGTTTGCATAAGGGAGACTTATTAGGCCTTTACAAGGTTTGGTATAGAGGAATACAGCTGACATAATATGATATTTAGTGACAAAATAATTTAGATAAAGATCGATTGTCCTGAATGAGAATAAAGATAAAAAGCAATCTAATAACAGAAAAGAAACGAGCAGGACATAATTAGATTGACTTACTCTTTTAGAAAAGAAAATAACATACTCTTGAAATTCAAAGAGAATGTATGCCGTTGAGGAGGAAAGGAATAGATGGTGTAAGCTAAGACATCACTTTATACATTATATATTGTATGCTGCCTTTAGTAATCTCTATTAATAACTTTGCAGCCAGAGGGCAGTGACTACAATATTGTATTCTCAGAGCAAATTTGAACATAATAAACTAGCCTGGTTTCCGAATTAGATACAAACAGGAAATGATATATAGTCTGCTTACATCCCAGGATGCATTATCACAGATGTCTTTGATTACGAGCCACTGTCAAACTTAATGAAGTAACATTTATCTGAGCGCTGCAAAATCGGACAACGTGATTTGTTCAATATGTTAACACAGATAACTCTCGAATAAAATAGAAATATATTAAAAATAAAACTGATTATTCATTCAGTACAATGAAGATGTGTATTGCGCATATTGTCAGGAATCACAGAAAAGGATCGAAAACAAAAGAAGAAGAAAATATAAACAAAGAACAGATGTTTGATGTCATCCGCAGTTCATAACATTACCCAGCCAGGATCACCACCAATAACAGTATCTCATCGTTTCAGGTATGGGTAATTATGACGTTATAGTTATAAAATTTCACAGTTATTCTGTTTTCTTATAGCTTTAATTGTTAGCTTTTTTTTATTGAGGATACTTATTTTTTGGGGTCTAAGTCAGAGGCTAGACTCTCGACAATGTCGTGGCTAGCTTAGCTTGGATGGCCTAGGCCTATATTAATATTGCTATTGATCATATGGTATCACCTGACTTTTGTATATTTAAACAATTATGATAACTTTGTGCCTAACACGAGCTTATTAACCGCATTTTTTACCATAAGGCTACCTATTTACTGGAACACATCATTAGCCAAGTTTTTTGTAGTCCCTTATTCTAGGCTATATTAAGCTATGGATGTAATGAGTACTGATGACTAACAGTCGATGAGATATAAAAAGGGTTCACCTAATTGTTACTTTTAAACCTAGGTTATAATTATGTGGGATAGGAATAAACTATTAAGTAGGCCATATAGCCAACCTTTGTTTCTTTGTCAGGAGGCAGAATTGGACACTCTCCCTCATATAGGCTATCCTACATGACAGTAATTGGGGAGACCAAAGTAGGAAGTCAGGGTTTTGGCTAGGGATATTAAGAAATAAGTGAATCATTGGGCCACCAAAAGATTTTGCATTCCAACCTAACTTAAATTATGATGTCAAAGCCGTAGAACTATAGGGTAGCTCCGCGTCGCCGATGGCACTGTAACTTGACTTTTTCTACAGTTTTTGGTTGCTGACTATGAATTTACCTTTCATTTTTGGCGCTTGAGTCTAATTAACCTGTTATTAACCCCCGAAGTCCATCCAACAAGGGGTTTCCATACGCAATCTTCACAAGACAGAGCACGGGTACGTCTGTTTCGAACAGTTGATATCCCTTCTGGCAAGTGCAATAACTTGTTAACGTATGAGTAACCCCCCCCCTGGCGAAGGGACATTCCATTTGGCCGACAAGAAACAGATGCACTGCCAGTATCAGAACCCTATCAGAACCCTGTAGAAAAAACCAGTTGAAAAGGTAAAAACAGGCACGGAACTAACATATAGAATTACCACAAAGCTTACTTGGGCATTGACCAGAGGTGAGGATTCCCTAAACCTAACCTACAGTAGTCTAGTTCGCCATAAATCATGCAAATTTAACTTAGGATATTGTGTTTTAACTGACCAGAGAGTGAAGATCTGTAACGTAACCAGCCCTGTTAGCCATAAATCATAAAAAGCCGCCACAATATATGCTTATATACCATCATTCATCACTACTGTATCTCCAGGTGGAATTGATTTGGCTGTAGACATATGATTTATGTAATCAGAAAGGGGCTTGTAATACCAGCTAGTCTAAAAAAGAAAATTATGAAGCTCTCTGTTTCCATGTGCCTTCAAAAATAGATAATGGCCTAGATGCTGTGTCAAAACTTTGTTTGTTCTGACACGATATACAAACTGTCTGTCCTTTTCATTAGAAATTACTTTCAGCGTAGGCTGGAAACAGCCGTTGAACTTTTGAACAAGGTGATTAGGCAGTTAACTACCATCTGGGAGGCAGGAGTACCGCCTGCCCAGATGTAAACATTCCAATTTGCTTTCAGCTGTCATAGACTGCAGACGTTGTTCTCTCGCTCTCTGCCTGACTGCTTTTGAGCTTTTCGCGGTGGGAACTTTCCTTTTTTCTTGTTAAGATGAATGTTGATAAGCCCTTGAAGCCCTCCTGCCCCCAGCGTGTGTGTCCTGGGGTGGGAGGCAAAAAATGCAATACATTTAGATCTAGCGTTGACACAGACCCGCACGCCCTCTGCCCCACTTGCAGGGACGTGTTTTCACGCGCTTCGCCTTGTAATGAGTGTTGCTCGTGAAGGGAGGAGACGTTACTGTAGGAAGCCCACCAAGGAGTCGTCTGAGGGTAACACACCCCCGACGACTCCCGTGGTGGCTGATCCATCGGGATTGTTTCTCCCTCCCAGCAAGCTTCCCCTTCTTGCTGTCTCTCCCTCAGGTGAGGACTCCCCCTCCCCTTCCTCATTCATTTCATCGGGTGTGGAAGGCTGTGGGGGAGCGGTTGCTCAGGACATCCTCTCTGGGGCCTCTCCTCACTCTGGGGTGAATTTTTTCCGCCGGATCGATTAGAGGCTTCCCTTTTTGACCCAACTCTGTCCTCAGGTTTGGGGGTGGAAGCGTCCTCTGTTGGCCAGGTGTCGTGCACCACCCATGCCTCTGACCCTGGCTTCGTCTCTGGACTGTCCTGGCTTCCACGATGCTGTATCTGCCCCGGTAGCTGCTGGCCCAAGCACTGTCTCCGCTACCCAGGTTGCACCTGCTTCCTTGGCCCCCCTGGTTGCTCCTGTGCCTTCTGCTGCTCCTCCCTGGTTGGGGGACCTGACTATGATCCTGAGGAAGATGGCGAAGAAGAAGTTGAAGAAGAGATCGGGGAAGTTGGCGTCATCGTTGTCTGCTACCTCTTCTTCCTCTTCTCCTTCCAAGGCTCGCCAGCCACAGGGAAGGCAGTGGGGTCTCTCGTTGGCTCTTCCCGGTCCACGGATCAGGAACCGTTGCATTGACCCCTGGGTCAGTCGTATCGGGAGCCGAGGGCATGCAGACCGTGGTTTGCACTCCCCCCCACAGTGCCAAAGAAGCCTGGTTCCAAGGCCAGCAGGACCTTGTCAGACACTCGCTCACGAGTCGCTCCGAGTACCCGGACCTCTAAGGAGACCTGAGTACCCCAGTCTGGTACAGGAGAAACTTCTCTCTGTATGGACTTGGACCATGACAAGAGAAAGGGTCCAGGCATGCAGGTGCCCTGACTCTTCCTGCTGGTACTTCTTCTAGTACCAAGCCAGGTTCCCGGGAAGGTGCACTGGTCCCTTGGGTCTGGACACCCGGGGAGGCAGAGAAGAGGTCCCCTGCTCAATCTTCCCAAGAGGCTTCAGCCTTGAAGAAGAGCTGTAGTTGTGTACGTGGCCTAACCAGATGTCAACAGTTTGAATGGCTCAGTTTGCCTCCCCTTCCCTTACCCGTAGGCCAAGTGCATTTTGCGCTTCTTGATTATATCATTCTTATTAAGCCTATAGGCCCATGAAGAAAATAAAGACAGAAGTATACCACACCAAGACTGTGGAGGAATTTCACAAACACTGTTATGGAGTTGGGCTCTTCTTTTAGAGCCATCATGGAAAAAGGCAATGCCCAAAGTGTTAGTGCAGTGCAAAGTGTTGGAGAGGTGGCTGCCCATCCCACTGGTGCTCCTAGACAAAAGTCCCTGTCCTGCTCCCCCACACCTGGGAGAAGACATACCAGAGGTCCAAGGGAGGCCTGGGGAATTTGCCCACAGACAGTCACCCCCTCTGTTGAGCCCGTTGCCTGGTTCCAGGCTATGACTGAGTGCCACTGGAAAGGCGTCTTGTTCAGTGTTCATCGCCTGTTGTCAGATTCAGAAGACTCTGTGCCGGATGCGAAGCATCAGCAACATAGATCTTCTGTCTTCTGACCGTTGAAGAGATATTCCTCTGTGATGGACAGCTCCTCCTGTCAAGAAATACAAGGAGGCTAGTGTTAGCCCTCAGCCCTCCTGCAGTTTCGTGGCACCTCCCTCCACGTCTTCTGCTTGTCTGACTCCATCAGTTTGGGACAGTCTGGAGCCCATCTCTTATTTTGATCGCCTGGTCTTGACTGCTAATCGTGTGGAAGAACTTATTAGTCGACCTTCTTCTTCATCAAGATCCCGTCTTGTCCTAGAACGTCCTTTGTCTCCCGAAGGTGCTACGATGGCTCCTAGTAGACATTCTTGTTTGACTGATTGCTTGACACCGACACCTGGGCGTCAGTCAACACTGTGTGCCAACTCGGTGCCAGCCATGCCTCAGGCGCATTCTTCAACTCGAGAGGACTCATCGCTTCCTCCTGTTCAATGACAATTAAATGACCTAATGTCATTCTTGTAAAAGAACCCATCTGTCACCAAATCGAAAGACATTTCCTTTTTGCCAGCTTCTTCTGACGATGAAGAAGTAGGACAGGATTCTTCCCCTTCGTCATCTTACTCTGCCTCATTAAGATATTTTATGGACAGTTTTCTGGTCTTCTTCACTCCTGCTGCTCTGGTATCTCCTGCTTCAACTTTCCTGATGAGGAAACTTCCCTCAGACAATGCGAACCTGCCGAAATTAGTGCTCTCTTCCTTGGTGAAAAAGGTGCTTCGAGAAATAGACGTCTGGCTGGCCTCGAAGAGGGATCAGGGACAAGCATCTTTTGCTTTTCCACCTTGCAGGTTGGTCAAGAGAAGCTACGGTTTTTATGAAACTGGAGAAGTTCCTTCTCTGGGAGTTTCTGCCTCTTCCCAGGGGGCCCTCTCTGGCCTAGTAGATACAACATGTAAGTCGGCCTTTTCTGCGGCGAAAGCAATGTTTTTCCCTGAACTAGAGCATCTGACCAGGAACTTATTTAAGATTTTAGAGGTGAATAATTTCCTCGACTGGACTATTGGAGCATTGACCAAGAAAATTGAGGATTGTCCTTCAGTAGCAAAGGATTTCACAACAGACTGGTTGGGAGTACTGTCATGTGCAGATAAAGCAGTAAGGGACAGTTCAGCAGAACTTGCCTCTCATTTTTCGATGTGTGTGCTGAAAAAGAGAGAATTATGGTGTTCGCCACCAAAGGGGTGATCACTACTCAGAAATCGGCTCTGTTGTTCTCCCCTATAAATAAAGCTCATTTGTTCCCTCAAGACTTAGTGCAAGAGATCTTAAAATCTCTTCAGAAGTCTATAAATGATCTGCTGGCACAATCTACCAAACGTCCCAGAGACTTCCTGACCGTGACTACAAAGTCTTTCTGTCCCCTCCAATCGCAGCCCTTTCATGGGGGAAGATAGAAGATCCAATCCAGACCTTGCTCGAATCTGCGACCTCCCGCAAGACCGATTAACAAGCCGTCATTCAAGCCAGCAACCAAAAAGTGAAGTTCTAGTCCTTTGCACTCTTGTAGGAGCCAGACTGTGCCTCTTTTGGAGAGAATGGAGTCGAAGAGGTGTGGATCCTTGGGTGGTCAAGGTATTGAAAGAAGGTTATGACATTACTTTCACGGAGAGCCTTCCTTTGGCCAAATGGCCAATCGTATTACCAGTGTGCTTGGTGGACTCTGAGAAATCTGTGGCCCTTTGCAAGAAGTAGAATCCCTTCTGTGTAAGGGAGCAGTTGGGTTGGTCAAGGATCAAGAGTCGGAACGGTTTTACAACAGACTCTTCTTAGTCCCCAAAGCATGGAGGGGCTGGAGGCCCATCTTGGACATCAGTGTTCTAAATCAGTTTGTTGTAAAAATGAAATTTCCTATGGTGACGTACCATTCAGTCATGTCGACCATCCAACAGGGGGACTGGATGGTCACACTGGACATGCAAGATGCTTACTTTCATGTTCCAATACATCAGGACTCCAGAAAGTTTCTACGATTTGTGTTTCAAGGGAAAGTTCTCCAGGTTCGGACCCTGTGCTTTGGCCTGTCTACGGCCCCACAAATTTTTACTGGGGTCCTTGTCCTCCATCTCCAAGTGGCTTCACCTCCTAGGAATAAATATCTCCTGTTACCTGGATGACTGGCTTATCAGGTCTCCGTCAAGAGAGAAATGCGCGGAGGACTTAACGAAGACTCTCTGCCTAATAAAGGCATTAGGCATTCTGACAAACATTCAGAAGTTGCAAACGACTCCAACTCAACGAATTCTCTATTTGGGAATGACTCTGGACTCTGACTTTTCGGGCTTTTCCCTCCCCCAGAGGAGTCACCTCCTGTCTTCAGTCCATCAGGGAGTTCCTTTCTCTTCAGTAATGCTCAGCTGCTCAATAGATGAGCCTCTTAGGAACACTAGCCTCAGTCGAGAAGTTTGTAAAATTGGGCAGACTTCACATGAGACTGCTCCAATTCTGTCTAAGAGCTAACTGGAGCAGGAAAACACAAGCAGACATCTTTGTTTTTCTGATCACAGCAGAAATCAAACAACACCTTCAGTGGTGGTCGTACGAAGACATATTCCTCGAAGGGAAGGCTCTCCTTCCTGCGACCCCAGACCTAGACTTATACTCCAACACGTGCTAGCTGATCCAGAGGGGCCACCTGGGCATGTGCCCCCCCCATGAAAAATAATGACAAAATAATAATATTGAAGATTTAGATAATAATAACAGACAATGCGACAGCACTTTCTTACATCAGAAAGCAGGTGGTGACCCACTCGTTCTCTCTTTACAAGGTTGCAAGGGAACTTCTGCTTTGGGCAGATCAGAATCAGGTATCGTTATTGACTCGATTCATCCAAGGGAAGATGAACGTTCTGGCAGATGGTCTGAGTCGCCACAGAAGAAGTCCTGCCAACGGAATGGGCACTGGATCCTTTGGTTTGCAACGACCTGTGGAGATTGTGGGGCACATCATCCATAGACCTGAGAGCAACCTCAAAGAAGCACAGACTTCCTCACTTCTGTTCTCCAATTCCAGATCCTCTAGCTTGGAAGACGGATGCGGTGCTCCTAGACTGGACAGGTCTCGATGTCTACACCTTCTCTCCCTTCAGCATGATAAAGGAAGTAATAAACAAATTAATGTCTCACCAAAACTCTAGTCGCCCCCATTTGGCTGAGGAAAGAATGGTTTCCGGACGTGATACAACTGCTAGTAGACTTCCCAAGGCTCCTGCCTCAAAAGCGGTCGCTGCTCAAACAGCTCCACTTCCTCAGATTCCATCAAGGATTGTCCACTCTGGGCCCGACAGGCTACAGACTGTCGAGCGTCTCATCAGAGCAAAAGGGTTTTCGAAGTGAGCAGCAGAAGCTATTGCAAAATGCAGACACCCTTCTTTTATCAAGCTCTACCAATCAAAGTGGGCAGTTTTCAGGGGATGGTGCAGACACCATAATGTCTCTTCTGAGACCTCTGTCAGTCAAGAAGCTGATTTCCTATTATATCAGAAGCCATCCAAGAAACTCTCTACCTCGACTATCAAAGGATACAGATCTATGCTTAGTTCTGTTTTTAAACATAGAGGATTGGATCTGTCCTCTAATCAGGACCTATCAACCTCATTAAGTCTTTTGATTCCATCAAGCAACCAAAATCGAATGCGGTATCTTGGAATCTAGATGTTATCCTTATGAACCTCCTCGCTCTGCCTCTCAGAAGGACCTAACCAAGAAAACTCTCTTCTTCGTAGCATTGGCTATGGCCAAGCGTGTTAGTGAATTCCAAGTAATTGACAAGAGAATTGAATTTTTGAAGGGGAATGCAGTTTGCTCCCTTTTGCTTGGATTCCTTGCCAAGAATGAGGACCCTTGTAACCCATGGCCCCATTCATTCTCTATCAAGAATTTAATGGACATTCTTGGACCAGAGGAAGAGGAGAGACTTCTATGTCCAGTAAGAGCCCTGAGATATTACCTTCAGAGGACTGAAAAAATCAGGGGTCATTCAAACATCCTCTGGTGTTTAGTAAAAAATCCTTCCCGTCCTCTCTCCAAGGATGCTCTTTCATTTTTTCTGAGAAATCTGATTACCAAATCGCATTCCCAAATTCAAGAAGCTTTACAGGCTTTTAAAGTAAAAGCCCATGAAATTAGAGCTATTGCAACATCTCTTGCTTTCAGACATAACATGTCTCTTTCGAGTGTCCTGCAATCTCCCTTCTGAAGGTTCAAGTCCATGTACAGTACACACTACCTCGAAGACGTAGAGAGTGTTTTTGAAAATTGCAGCACGTTAAGACCTTTATCTGTGGCTGGCATGGTGTTGGGAGAGGAAGCATAGGAAATCTTCTGTCCGTCTGCTTTCTTCGCCTTGAATTAAGGTGTCGAGTTTTGGGAAGCCTGGGGACACACTGTGTCTGGGGTGCCTGCCAGCTTTTATCAGTGTGGGTGATGGATTTTAATACATTGTAGGTATTAGTGATGTGGTCCTATTCTGGTCTACGTCCAGGGCAAGGGCATCTTTTGTAACTTTGCGAGCCGTGGGTGTACTTCCCTCGCTGCAAAGTTCCCACTCACGCAGGAACGACTCTGGGCTATACAGCCACGCTCGCTGCAAGACAAGAGGAGTGCCGACCAGAGGCAGTACCTATCTGCAGCACTCTCTTGCCAGATAAGGAGCAATGAGCATTGTATCAATGCTGGAAACTTTCTATGTCAAATTCATTATCTTATTTAATGTTTTGGTATAGAGTACAGTATGTCCAAGGATCCCACCTCCCAGTGTGGAATCAGCTATGTAATTACTTTACTTGGTAAGTCACCTATTTAAAAATGACATTTTTATGATAAAATAAAGTTTTATTTATACTAACTAAGTAGTTGCATGATCGGAGCCTGCCCTCCTCCCTCTCTTGGACATGAGGCGTAAACGAATTGAAGCTTTCTGCCTAGTTGTTCCTCACAGTCCCTGACAGTGGGCAGGACATGTACCTACACTGGAACAAGCACTAGCGCTACTGCGAATTTTGAATTTTTAGGTTGCTGTAGGCAGGAAGCTCATAGCTATGTAATTACTTAGTAAGTATATATATACAGTATAAAACTTTATTTTATCATTAAAATGTCATGTTTTTATCATTAGACTATGCTCTGCTCAACTTTTCTTTTTCACTCCATTGCAACATCCTCTTTCACAGCTTCACTGTATCCAGACTGACGGTTCCACGACTCATGGGAGTCATGGTGAGCCGAGGGATTCATGCTATAGTAACGTATTTAGTTTTCGTTCTGAAATATTATTGTAGCATGAAATATTTTTGTTTTTCACGATCCAATATATTTCAGTGATAAGATTCTACATTACAAGTGACCAAATTTTCTTCATACATGCACATGTTTACAAAGTAAAATATAAGATTTAATACTAAGTGGCAACTTGAGAACAACACGTGTCCAGTACAAAAATACAAAAGTCGCATGACTTTTGCTGCATACTGTACAATACAGTACTTGGAAGGTTTGAATAATCAAGTTTAGTTCTTTGGATGTTACTAATAAAGTGGGAAAAGAGTCTTTTTCATCAGTAATTATTCTGATCAACATTAATAACCCACTGATTGTCAACTTTTCATTCATATGTAGTTACACAAAGTTGTCCATCAAGGGTTGTACTGTAGATCTCTCCTCCTGAAAATTTGTGAACTTTATGGGTTTATTTGGAGTTCTTCTATGGAATTGTTGTGGCTCATCCAACATTTTGTAGAGGTTCCTCCTATGTAGATCAAGCTTCTTAACCGTGATCTCACCATACTTAAAGGCCTTTTGAAGCTTCCATATGAACCACTTCAGATGGTCTCTACTGCCATTTACATCTTGGATATGGGTTAGGAGGATCTACAAACTGTATGGGAAGGTCACATAGGCCTATGCTAGAAGTTGATTGTCAGTGGGACTGCTGTTCACCCCTCATATAGTGGAGACAAACCACACAGGTAGCCAAGGCCATTCCATGGCACGTTTTGCCAGTGTTCCGTATCATGTGTCTCCAGTAATGAGGAGGACCTTTATTATGTCCAGGAAGGGTTATTAGACTACAGTATACATGTAGAGGACCAGGCACTTCAGGTTAGTAACTATAGGCTGTTCCTCTTCACTGGCCAAAGGAAGAAACATGAAAAAGAACATGATTTCCTATTAAAAAAGCCAGGTAATTCTGAGATTGTACCTTAAAGTAGTAGATAGCCAAGCAAAAAAAGTAAGAGTGCAAGCCAACAAAGTCAAAGTTGTTTCTATTTCAGTTATAAGTATAACTTAGAATTATCTCTATGTATTATATGCTGGTGCCTGGTAGTGCTAGTCCACCTTCTCTGCTTTCTGTTTGAGAGATGTTACTGATAGGTGAGTGAACTATTTATTGGAACTGGTAGTTGTGGTTGGCCATGTTTTACCATGGAGGGGAAGAAGGTTATAAATCATTATCCACCACATAAACTCATCATCCTTTTCTCTTCGTGGCATTATCAAAAGACATACGCTTCAAGGGTTATTCTGGAAGTTACTTACTTGATACAACACTTTGCTTTATATTTCATAGATTTTGGACCATACTTTTACAAACCTATATGCTACCAGAGTCTTAGTTTACGAGTCATTAAAATCCTCAAGTAATCTTGATCTTGCAGGCATAAGCCAACATTGGGGCATTCAGTATCTTGGCGTTTCAACTACATTGCAGGAATTTATGATTATCAATTAGGTTATGATGAAACACATTTTATAACTCAAACTTTTTTTTATGTAAATCCATTGATTGTATGATAAGTACCCTCCTCCTAACCACTCAAGCCTTGCTGCTTCACATCATTTAACATGGAAAGTGAGGATTAGTTGAGACAAAATTGTGGATCTTGATGATGCATTATGGAGGGACTGCCTTTGTCTCCTTGCCAGATTAAAGACTTGTGAACCTTGGCATGTTTGAAACATGAATAATGGTCCTACTGTATATACAGTATAATTCATAGGTTTATATGAAAAAATGTTTTATGCTGTAAAGACATAGTATTAATGTTAGACATAGTATTAATGTTACTGGTGTATTGCATTACATAACTTTATAGAGTATTCCAAATGCTTTTGCAGAATAGTCACTAGAGATTTCAACATTTTTATATATTTACTTTATTTCAGATCAAACCATGTATCGTTTACGAGTAAAAACTAAAGGAGGAGGACAGTTCCCACTGACTGATCGTGTGAATGGAGACAGCACACTTGCTGACCTGCTCGCAGCTATACAAGATGTCACTTCAGTTGCACCTGAAAGGCAGAAGATTTTGTCAGGTAACGACATTGTTAGAATGCACTTTTATACCAAGAAGGCACTGAACACTTACATTATGAATAACAAAATGCTGAGATCTATGGTTAGTATGAGTTGGAAAGATATCACAGTTGAGAAAGTTAATGTGATATTTGTCATTCGGATAGTGGAAAATGAGGTCTCACATCTCGGGAGCCTCGAGTGCACGAGCCCCCAAGGTTTGGGCACTGGAAATCAGCTCTAGGAAGTTCAAGGGAGGAGCCTAACTATACAAACCAGAAGTCCTTTATAGTTTTATGCCCACCACATGCCACCCCTCAATCTGATACCTGGGCTGAAAGGCAAATTGGAATGTTTACATCCGGGCAGGCAGGACTGGGAGTCCCGCCTGCCGGACTCCACCTTGTTCGAAAGTTTAACAGCTGTTCCAGCTTCACTGAAAGTAATTCCTTATGTAAAGAACCTCAGGTTTGTACAGTTAAGAAAAATAAAAATTTCTTTTAAAATATGTAATTTTTTTTTTTTTACTAAAGTACTCCATTGTACTGTATTGCCTTTGTTCCTTCCTCTCTTCCCTCTTATTAGTTCATAACATGGTTCCCTTTTAGGGCAAGAATGAGAAGATGTGAATTTATGGTGGGGTTCATGCTGGTCTGCACTTGAAATCATTCAGTTGAGGCATTTTTGTGCTTTTTATATGTGGAGAAGAGTGTTGATCGCTGAAATTGATGGTTTGTATCTGTGAAACATAATTTTTGTATTTTCATTTTTGGAACACTTTCCTTGTATGATTTCTATCATAAACTAAGTGGTACAGTATATATATAATAATATCAATCTAAAGCAGCTTTACCAGAAGTTAGGAAGAAGCTGCTATTAGCAGTGACTGTCTGTATGAATAATGATTTACAGTAATCTAAGTATAATGTAGTCATTTCTAAATTGATGATGTGATATTGACATAGACATAAGATGTGGTTTTATTTTGATTATGAAATATTTTTTTCTCTTTGAAATAGACATAAGGTGTGATTTTATTTAATGATTATAAAGTATTTTTTTCTCTTTTTCATGTCTATGGACACTGTTTCAGGTTTCCCACCAAAACCTATCAAAGGCAGCTATACCATGACTCTCAAAACTGTTGGTGTTAGAAATGGGGATGTTTTGATAGTTGAAGATGTTGAGCCATCAACAAATGCGGTATGTCACAGCTGACAAAAACTTTATTTTTGTTTTCCTTGTATAAAAATATTTTGCAATGAAAAAAAAATTGATTCATTACAAACCCATTACTTTAATGGAAGCTTTTTTTTGCATGTCTTATAAAATCCCAGTTAAATCATTCCAGTGTAGAATAAAAATGAAGATTAGGTGACTCAGGTAGGTTACTGCATTTGTGCACAGTGTCTTTAGTCCCAAGTAGTCAGTTGACAAAGGCTGCCGAACTGTCTTTTGAAACTGTTCGTGTTAGTTCTGATTTTCATTTCATTTCAACCAAGGTCATTCATTTCTTACTGATTATACAGTTTTTTCTGATGCTGGGTAATAAGATTAACAAGTTTTTCATTGAAACCTCAACTTAGGGTTATGAACAGCACCAGCATGCTTTCTTCACTACACCACAGTTAGTGTCTGAAAACTTTCTGTGAGTACTTTTCTTTACTACATTGTTCAGTATTGTAAGCTCCTTTTCGTTGATATATTTATATTTTTTTTTGTAACGTGTAAAAACTTTACATTCATATAAATAACTTACCGAGTAATCACACAGCTATAGTTTCTAACTCGCATGGCAGCCTTTTATTTAAAAAATCGCAGTAGCACTTCGATTTTTAGTGTAGGTGCAACAAGCCCCGCCCACTAATGACAGTACTGGAAACGACTTAGCAGATAACCTCATTGTGTTTCTGCAGGCTCTCGAGTAAACATTGGATGTTTGCAGCAGCTTTTGTTCACTAGCTTTCAAGCTTTGATAGCTTTCAGGATCAGTTTTTCTAGTTTTTGTTATTATTATGTCTGATTCAAGATCATCTAGTTTTCGCTACTGTAGCGAAGGTTGTAAAACCAGTTTGATCAAATCTTCATATGACTCTCATACAATTTACAGTAATTGTAGGGGGCAGGGATGTAGTAAGGAGAGAACTTGTGCTGAATGTAATGATTAGGATGAGCAAAAGTTGAAGATACTTAAATCTCACCTAGACAAGTTAGAAAGGGTTAGGAAGAAGGTGGCAGCCTCTAGAACTGAGAAACGGTTTCACTTAGCCTAGAATCTATACCTAAGCCTAGGTTAGAAGATAGTCCTGCTATTCCTTCTTTCCCTCTTCTGGCTTTTTCTCCTGCTACTAGCCCTCCAACTTTTAATCCACTTACTCCCATGCCTGGCTCCCTTGCTTCCAACCCTGATGCCATTGCCAGGCTCGAGTCTAGATTTGACAAGAAATTTAACCTAGTAGTGAATACAGTGGTGGAGTTAGGGGCATCAGTGAAGGTGTTAATGGAAAAAGTGCATTCAGATAAAGTGACAAGTGACAGTGTTGTGCAAATGGAGGAGGTGGCTGCTCATCCTGCTAGTTCTTCTAGATGAAGGTCCCTGTCCTTCTCCCTGAACCTGGGAGAAGACAAACCCAAAGTCCATGGGAGGCTTGTGGGGTTTACCCATGGGAAGCTGCCCCTCAGTCGAGCCTGTTGCGTGTTCCCAGGTATCAGCAGACAGCCACTGGAAAGGCTTCTTGATGGATGTGCACCAGTTATTGTCCAGTTCTGAGGATTCCGGCACTGAAAGGAGGCGCTGCAATTGCTATCTTGATGTGTTTCGCCCTCTGAAGAGGAGTGCACATGATGCTGCACTCCATTCTCCACTGCCTGTTGAGTGGTATAAGGAGGCTCATCTCAGCCCACAGCCTTCCTGCAGTTTCGCTGTGGATCTCTCTGTCTCTGCCTCAGTCCTACATCCACTCTCCTCATGGGACAGCCTGAAGACTTTCTCTCTTGAGCTCCCTTACTTGGCCCCCAAGTGCCCAGCGAACCCTCTCAGGCGCCTGTCGTTATCATCCAAGCTCCCAGCTCCTCCTGAGCACTTGGCGCCACTTCCTGAGTGTCTGGGGCCAGCTTCCAAGTGCCAGACACCAGCTCCAAAGTGCCCAGCCCCAGGTCCCAAATGCCCAGCGCAACTCTTCATTACCAGTCTCCTGCTCTGGAGCGCCAAGTGCCCTCTTCTGACCGTGGGTCTCCTTCCTTAAACAGCAGTTAACAGAGATTATGAACTTGCTAAAGAAAGTTCTGCCCACCTCCAAGACTTCTCCTGATTTGTCCCTGTCTCTGGTCTCCTCAGGGGAAGAGGAATTGGATCAAGAATCTGCCCCTCCTTCAGCCTATGCAGCTCTCCTTCAATATTTTGGCAAGCTCTCCTACCTTTATTGCATCAGCTGCCCGTTCTTGCCTGCCTCGACCTTCCTGATTAGGGGCCATCCAGATGACAGATCCAGGCTCGCCAAAATGGTGCTTTCCTTGTCTTCTAGAAAGGCACTCAAGGAGATTGAAAATTGGCTTTCTGCTAAGGGGAAGCAAGGTAAGGCTTCCTTCGCTTTTCTCTCTCATGCTCAGTCCGTAGGAGGTATCTTTCCTACGCCACCAGGGAAGCTCCTTTTTTGGGGGCGCTACCTCCTCCCAAGGGGACTTCTCTGGCTTCATCGACTCTTCCCAGTGCTCTGTGTTTTTGTCAGCAGAACTTGACCACCTTGTCAAGGACCTCTTCAAGGTGGACTAGATGATGGGAGACAAGGCCATTAGGGGATGGCTCTTTCTTGAAGGCCATTAGGGATGGCTCTCTTGAACTTGCAGATTTTTTCTCTCTGGGGGTTTTGAAGAAAAGAGAATTATGGTACTCCTTTACCACTAAAGGAGTCTCATTATTTTTGCCGGTGGATCCTCATCACCTCTTCCCTCAGTATGCTGTGAGGGAAATTGCTTCGGGCCTCCAAAAAGAATTCAACTCAGGATCTTCTGGCTCATTCATCCAAACACCCCAAGGATTTGTCTGCATTTGTTCCTAAGACGGTCTCCCGTCTCCAGCAACATCCCTTTCTTGGGAGTAAGCCCAATTCACAGTCTAGGACCTGCTCTAATGTCTGCTTCTCTGCCAGAACTATCAAGAGGAGTTCAACAAAGTCCTTACCCAAGAAATGAGGAAGAAGTCCTCCATGCACCAGTAGGAGCCAGACTTCTCGAGTTTTGGGAGAAGTGAAATATCAGAGGGGCAGAACAGTGGATTGTCAAAGAGGGCTACTGCATCTCATTCATGGAGAGCCCACCCCCTTAGGTTACTTCTCCCATCGTATTGACGGCCTACTCAAGAGGCTCAGAGAAACATTCGGCCCTTAGATCCATAGAAGAAGTCGAGGACATCAACACAGAGGGCTTATAAAACCATCTGTTTGTGGTCCCCAAATCATTTGGGGGGTTGGAGACCAATCCTTGACGTAAGCCCCCTCAATCTCTTCGTCTGGAAGATGAAGTTCAAGATGGAGACGAACCAGCCAATCCTTTCATCCATTCACCAGGGCGATTGGGTGATGACCTTGAATATGCAGGATGCATACTTCCACATCCCCATCTATCTGGGCTCCAGGAAGTATCGTGTCTCAGGTTTGTCTTCCAGGGCAAAGTCTTCCAGTTTCGGGCTCCTTGCTTTGGCCTCTCTATGACACCTCAGATGTTCACTTGAGTCTGCTCCTCTAGTCAAATGGCTCCATTTAATAGGCATAAATATCAGCCTTTATCTGGATGACTGGTTTCTTTGATCCCCTGTGAAGTAGAGGTGCACGAAGGACTTGCAAAAGATTCTTCTCCTCACTCAGGAACTGGGCATCCTCATCAACCTTCAGAAGTCCCAGTTGACCCCCTTACAAGAGGTTCTCCATTTGGGGATGATTCTCAGCTCTCGGACTTTTTGGGCTTTTCCATTCCCCCAAGAGAATCGCCAGCTGCCTTCAGACAATCCACAATTTTCTAGCCCTCTTGTCTTGGTCGGCCCATCAGTGAATGAGCCTTCTGGGGACTCTGGCGTCCATCGAGACGTTTGTCAAGCTAGGAAGGCTTCATATGAGAGTCCTTCAATTCTACCTCAAGGCCAACTGGGACAGGGAGACACAGCTGGACACGTATGTGTTTCAATTACCCAGGAAATCAAGTTGGACTTGCAGTGGTGACTGTCCAAAGTAAGACTTTCAGAGAGAAAGTCCCTTCATCCTCTGAGCCCTAACCTAGACTTCTACTCAGATGCCTCAGATCTAGGCTGGGGAGCCCATCAGGAGAACCAGGAAGTTCCCGGGACATGGTCCCCAGAAAAACAAAGCCTTCACATAAACATCAGAGAGTTGAAGGCGATTCACTTAGGCCTTCAATTCTTCTTGGACATGACCTACAACAAGACAGTGGTAGTTCAAGGGGATTTTCAAAGGTATCATTTGTTCTAGCCTTAATCAAGTGGAAAACAACTGTGGCCTTGTATCAGAAGCAGCAGTTAGTGTATTGCTCAGGTTGCCACTCTAGAGGAATTTTCAGCACCTGTACCTGTGTAGACATCAAAGTTTCTCTGCTTTCTTGGATATAGTAAAAGTTTTTCACTGTCTGCTTTCAAGGTTATTGTTCCATGCTTTCCTTGGTATTGCATCATGTGCAATTTGACCTGGCTGATGATCAGTACCGTAAGGTGAGTTGAGATTGAAGCCTGTACAACTCAGTATCAGTCTCCCTCTGGAACACAGATGCAGATCTAAATTTTATTTGTAGATCCTTTTGACCTTCTGGAATGAGCTCCATTGAATTATTTACTATGAAACTCTCTTTTATTTAGTACTATCAAAAGTTAAAAGAATAAATTTATTGCAAGCACTCTCCTTAAGCTTTTAAGCTTCACTTATGATAGACATTGCCACTCACATATCAACACATTTTCTCACTTGCACAGCTGTCATTTGGTGTATGGTAATTATTATGCTTTTTTATGTGTTCTTTTTTTTACATTGATATTGTTTTTGTTTAAACATTAGGGTAATAAATAATGTAGAATAAGAAAAGATGAAAGAATTTATTTTGCATTTTTATATCTTAAAGATTATAAGTATGAAACAGAGCCAGTAGAGGAATGAATTGTTACATTTCATTTACATTTGTATCATACCATTTTAGTGCATGATATTGTAGGCAAAGTTTCTATATATTCACGTAGAAACTGGTTTGAAAATCTGTTCGTTACTGTTACAATGTGCTCCATGACTTTGTCATCAAAAAAACTTCTAAAAAAAACTCCACAAGGTTTCCCTTATCGTCAACAATAAATTTCACACCTTTACGTGAACAAAAAGTAAAGGGTACTCCATAGGGTTTCCCTTATCCTGAACAATAAATTCCACACCTTTGCGTGAATGAAAAGTAAAGGGAACTCCACGAGGTTTTCCTTATTTTGAACAATAAATTTCACACTTTTGGGTGAATGAGAAGTAAAGGGACTCCTCTCCTTATTGGTTACTGTCCAGTAACTTGGTAGTGCGATGCTTGAATCTAAATTATGGTTTTTTTCAGAATCAGGTAAATATCATTCAGTCTGTGTTAGAGGCTTCTGAGTAGTTACTCTAAGTCTTGTAGTCATCATCATTCTCTGCAGCAACTAGTGGTAATATTTCTTCAGGCAAAAGAGTTTTCTTTCGCTATGGAACGCTCATTATGGGGGGAAAAATGTGATCAAAACTAAAAGAAATTGGTCATTTATCAATGAATTCCTGAAGATTAGCAGGAAGTGTGAGGTTATCCTCTGTCAGACTGTCTTTCCATTAAAAAAAAAGTTACCATTTACCCCTAATTTAGCTCATAGTGTTACCAAATGATGTTCCTATAATTTTTATAGGGGTAAAGGGTAAAGTGTATTTCTGAACTTGATCAGTGCTTCACCATCCTTAAAGAGGGAGAATGTGTTACTCTGTTGGAGGCGATGTGATATGGGATGCAGGCAGCTGAGATATGCTGTTGGTGACACTTTGCAGCCTGTTGTAAATGAAATGTTATTTTATCTTTTTGCCTTAGAGTTGAGAATGATGTTAAGGCTAATTTTTTCTGAGAGCTGTAAGAATTCCAATTTAACCTCTTTGGTGGGGAAGAAGAGGAAACACTTCTCTGTCCTGTTGGGGCAATTAAAACTTACTTAGATAGATTAAGTTGTATGTGAATGTCTTTGTCGAAGGTTAAGCCTGGAATAGGTAAAGGTGACCTTTTGTTTTGTGATTTTAGAAAACCCAGAGTGTTGTTGTCCAAGGTTTAGCCTGGAAGAGTCAAAATGTACATTTTGTTTGTGGTTTTAGAAACCCAGAACATCTTTGTCAAAGGTTAAGCCTGGAGGAGGCAAAAGGTTAATGTCAAAGGTTAAGCCTGGAGGAGGCAAAGTTAACCTTTTGTGTTGTGGTTTTAGAAAACCTAGAATGTCTTTGTCAAAAGTTAAGCCTGGAAGAGGCAAAGTTAACCTTTTGTTTTATGGTTTTAGAAACATAGAACTTCTTTGTGAAAGAACACGAGGTTTTCTGTGATGTATTTAATAGGATAGTGCTTGAGAACTAGCTCCATACCTTTTACCTTTATTGAAGGTAAACATTCATTATATGAGAGCTGTTGCAACTTCATATAGTTTTTTCATAATTTGTTGCTTGAGGATGGGATTAATGCAGTGCAGTGGAAGTGCAGTTTGGTTTTTTCCACTCGCTACCTTAAGTATGCAGAATCACGTTTGAAAACTAGTAGATGGTAAAGTCTTCTCCTGAACCGAAGAAAGAGTAATCTTTTAGGCTCTTTTTTTAAATCCTGGGTTTTAATGTTTTGGGGAGCATGAAGGCACATATATTGTATAGGAGCATACCTGTATATCATAAAGGTACTTATTTTTAGTGACTGTCGTTTTGCAGAGCCTTTGGACCCAGGCACAGGTGTCCCTCATGCCGCTTCTGTCTCATTCTGGCTGAATTGAAGCGGTTTTCTCCACAAGGCTGCCCTTTGCTGCACATGTATGAGAGCCTTGCTCCCTGAATGGAATCCAACTTCTGGTGGCAGTAAGATCCAGAAAGGAGTCCAGATTAGCTAAGAATGTTTTGGGTTTCATACAAGAAACCTTTAGCTTGATTGGCTGAGGGATTTTGTCTAGCTGCACTACCCACCATTCTCTTCTCAATATGGGAATTGGCTATCTTCAGCAGTAGGTAAGATTCATCCCAAATAATATAAATTGTCTAACAAAATGTATTATTTGGATAATTACCAGTTGTTAAAGTGACAAGCTAAAACACTCGAAACACACCTGTTGGAGAACAGGTTTACTAGACAGTCATCCGGGCAGCCATTTGATCTTTTGTTTGAATGCCAACTCGCCTATTGGCATGGAGATTTAAGCTATCTTTAACAGTAGGTAAATATCCAAATAATAAATTTTATTTTGAAAATTTATATTTTGTGATTCCTTGTTCTTGTATATTCCCTGCTCATGAAGTTATCATTGTGATGTAACGTGGAAATGCCGAGGTTCATGGTGTATGTAGCTGTTTTTGCCATCTACCGTGCCATTGGTGTTTGCTGGCTGGCTCCAGCTCCTCCATCGTTGTCTGCAACTTTGGAGTAGGTTTTTGTCAGATACCATAAAGCTAAAAACCATGTGCTTTATGTTGCCTTCCATCATATAGAGCAGTGTCATGATTTGTGTAGACCATCCAACAGGAATGAAAGAAGTACCTGTACTGTGTCTGTGAAGGAACAGTCAACCAGATGAAGACTGTGTGCTTTGGACTGGCAACAGCCCTTAAAGCGCACTCTTTTATATGAGAGACTGGTTTTTTAATCAGTAAAAAGTGTACATAACCTTAAAAATGCCCTATTTTATGAAGACAGTACAGTATTTATATGTGTTTTGACTTCAGAGAAATCTGATATTCATCATTTCTCATGTACATAAGTGATCTATATATTTTTTGTACATTTGTTATGTAAACAGGAAAAACATTAATAATGTCCTTTTGGTGTTTTCATAGACTTTGTAGCATCCTATTCTTTAAAAATAATTTGGTTAAGTACTGATGCTAGGGAAATTTCATCTTTGTTTTCCCTAACACCGTAGAATATAAAAGAGAAGAGTTTGTTTGTATGTGTAAAGATATTGTACATATAAAACTTTTAAAAATATTTGGTGTTCACGTCATTCTCTTATCAGCTGAAATTGACATTTAAACTTTAATGACAACAACTCAATATCATAAGTTAACAGGTGGGCATCTGTACTTTCATGGTGTTGGATTTCTGGAGGTCTGTCTTGTAACTTGAATTTTTGCATTGAGTAACAGCTTTTACTTGAAAGTTATTGTGCTACTGTATATGGAAAAAGGATGGATTGTTTTATACAAAATTGTCATTAAGAATGTTTAAAGAATGAACAAATAATAGAAGTACAGTCTATATATGGCCTAGGATTTAAGGTGACTTTTTTTAATATTTTCCAGACTGTAGAAGACATTGCCCCTGCGCCAGTGAAGGCAGAAGGCACATTGCCCACAACTCCAAGAATAGACAAAGTTCCTACACAAACAGAATCCTCTGAAATAACTGCTAGTAGTGGCATCTTACTAAAAAAAGTTGTACCTTCAGACAATTCTTGTCTTTTTGCTAGCATATTGTACCTTGTTAATGGTAAGTTTACTAGCTTTCCATGTTCCTGATTGGATTTTTCATGAAAGGCTTTTTCATTTCTAAATTGAAGCTCTGTTAGGGACTACAGTACCATGTATGTTGAGACCAAGCATTCTTTGTGGAATTACCATTTTCGATGGGCCCTGAGTCTCTTTCTTTAACCCTTGCTGTGTTGCTCTTTGCCTTTTACTTCACATCCCTTTTCCTTGGTTTCTTCTCACTTAGCTGCCTAATTTCTTTAATGTTGACATCCTCCCGTTTTCTCTTGATTTAAAAAAATGCTTAGGGCATGCTATATGATAGTCTAGATGTGACTTGGTTAAACCTCATAGTAGTGATGACCCCTGATAAGGTATGGAAGACACAGCATTCCTAAATATGAAATGTTTATTCTCTGCAGAAACACCAGAAAATATGTATCTCTGTTATGGTTAGTTTTAGTATTATAAAGGTATTAGTGTATGGTGGAAGGTAACTTTTAGGTAATCATTTTGTCTCATAGCTAACAAACAGTTAGAAGAAAGGATTTAGTAATATCATTATACATTTATTTTTTGCCAACATCAACTTTTTTAACAATAATGGTGAAATGATAGTCATCTCGGCTTTTTACATATTTTTATTATGGAGTGTGAAAGACAAACAAATGGTAACTTGCATCTTCATGATATTCGTATTAATATCCCTTAATATATTAAAGACCTTTGTTGCTGTTTTCAGTGATTTGCATAACCTTCAAGACATTCTTTGTTCAGTCTTAGATACTTATAGCACATGCGCCACAGAGTACATAATGCTTTTGCGATATGTTTTTTCTATGATGTAATGCTTAAATATTGTTTTTACCCAGTCAAAGCTTCATAACTTTTTATGACACATTGCTGGATGTTTTCAGACTCTCCTCAGTTTTCATCACCTGATATTCAGCTCAGCAATGGCTGCATTGTTTGCTGAATGTTCCAATAGCGAGTTTGATATTGATAGTAAATTTGATAACAAGAACACAGAGGTAATAAAATTTTTGAGTCATTTTGAGTAATTCATGCAGCTTAACAATGCCTGACTTGCCGAAAGCACTGCTTTTGTCTCAAAGAATCAGTAGGTTTTAATCATTCCATTAAGATTCCTGAAAATGCGGAACATTGTGCATATTGTTTTTCCCTTATCACATTTAAGGGAACTTTTTTGGAAAGGCACAAAAGGGATGAACAGCTGCATTAATTTTTGGAAGCTACCAAACTATTCCCACTCCCAAAAATGCAAGCATAATAGACCTCCCTTCTTCCGGTGGTGAACCTGAGCCTTCATCCTCCCAAATTTAAAGTAAGCAATATGCTAAGTGCATGTAGTACTAAGGGGGCTTCTTCCCTCCCTCCCTGCCTATGAAGACCTGGCATCTTTGGTTATTTCACACTACTGTATAATTTACAGCACCCTAGGTCAAGTTAAATTGTTGGGGGTGTCAGGGGGTGAAATCCCTTCCCTCTGGCCAGTTTGGGCCTGGCACAGTAGATGCATTGAGTAATGATGGATCTTTTACTTCCCCGTATATTAGGTATATATATTTTATCTTGATCATTGATATATCTGTTTCAGCTTTTCACTGTATGGGGTTAAGCACCTTGTGTTCTGTCATCTCATCTGTCTTGTGCACTTTTACTAGAATTCTTCACAGAGGGTGATGTACTGCTTGGAGTGTGCCATGCACAGTATTTAAGATTCTTTGCTGCAGTTTTTTTTTATTGTTCCCATATTGCATTACCTCTATCTTTTACTTTCCATCCTGTCTGTTTTGTCTCCTCCCACCTAGTTGTTCAGCTTCTGTATCTTTGTCTTGCTCAAATTTTCATCCCTTAGTTAAGAACAGAACCTGCAGGTCAGCTTTATGAATTTAGAAATGAGACTCAAGTGGTGCAGTTGAAATGCTGTACTTCATACCGACTACTTGAATTCCTATATGGCCCAAGTTCTTCTTGTGACTATTCCCACTGGTCAACATTGTGTTGCTTCAGTATTTGCCTCTGCTCGTAACCAATAGCTCATTCTTTCCCCCCCCTCGCATTACAAACTCAAACCAATTTTAACTTGACCTCCCCAGTACATTCTAGCCACGAATCTCTTCCTTAGTCACACGTCTTCAAAATCTCTCCCATTCTAAAGCACCTTTGTCTCTGTTGCATAGAGGACATTAACTGTACATTTGTTCCTACACAAAATACAAACCGTCGATCTTTACATAAGGAATATGCATCAGTGCAGCTGGAGATGGCTGTTTAACTTTTAAACAAGGTGGTGAGGTAATTAACTGCCATCCGACTGGCGGGGGTCCCGCCCGCCTGGATGGTAAGCATTCACTTTGCTTTCTGCTGCTGTGCTTTGAGGTGCCATGTTCCTGCTCTCTGCCCTGCTTGCCATTTCACTTTTTTTTTTTCCTGGTGGGATCTTTCTTGTTGTTTTTGAGGATATGCTTTCTTGATTGTGTTTTTGTGTTCGTGATATTGAGATGCAAACCCATGAATCATCCAAGCCTGAGCGGAAGGGCTGTGTCCAGCGTGTATGGCCTGGTACTGCTTTTAGACCATGTCATCATTACCGCTCCCCAATTGATGTTCACCCTCATGTCCTCTGCACCAGTTGCAGGGGGCATGACTGTAATCAGGACTCCATGTGTGACAAGTGTCGGCTCTGGTCCCTTGTGCAGTGGGTGAAGTTTTCGCAGAGGAGGAAACAAAAGAAGAAGGCTTCCAGGGCTTTGTCCAGTGGTAATACTCCTCCGACAACACTGTTGGATGCCAACCCATCTTCCTCTTTCCTTCCTCCTGTGAAGCTTCCCCATTTTGCTGTCACTCCTTTGGGAGTGATCTCTCCTTCATCATCTTCATTTGCTTTGTCAAGTGGCAGATGGTGTTGGGGGTGGGTAATCAGGACGACCTCTGCTCGGTGGTCTCCGTTCGCTCAGACAGGGAGATTTTCCCTTCGGAGCGAGAGAAGACTGCTGCCCCTTACCCAACCTTTTCCTCTTCAGGAGAGATTGATTGAGGAACTCTGGGAGACGTGGCTCGCTTTAGGCCTTTCGGGTGTTCCATCTGTGCAGGGCCTTTTGAGTCACGTGAGATCTCAAGCTCCGTTGATGCCCTGAGTGACTCATGCTACAGTAACTGCCACCACTACGACAGTTATGATGACTACTTTCGCCAAACCATGACCAGTGTGACAACCCACCTGACCTTGACTACTCCTGCTGTTGTTAACCAGACGTCTCTATATGCCCCTGCATGGGCTCACCAGATGGTAACCCCTCCTTCTGCTGTGCCTGCTGCTGTGTCTGTTGCCACTGTACCTGCTGCTGTGCCTGTTGCTGTGCCTGCTCCTCCCCCTCCATCATGGACCAGCTTCCACAGGCACTCCTGAAGATGTCCCAGAAGAAGAAGTCGAAGAAGAGGAGTCGCAAGGTGTCGTCGTGTTCATTGTCTTCTTCGTTGTCTGCCGCATCTTCACCTTTCTCCTCCGACGATCCTCGGCAGAAGAAGAAGGTTGCCTCTTCCCCCCTGAAGAAGTCCTATCATGGGGCTTCTAAGGGCCTGCCTTCCTCCACAGGGGAGACAAAGGGATCTCTCATTGGCTTTCCCAGGTTTACAGACTTAGGGGCTGTTTTGTGGGTCTTGCCGAGACCTTGCGATTCGGGAGCTTTGAGTTATGCGAGTGACCCCAAACCACGCACTCGTGACCAGTTCCGGGAAGTTACCTTCCAGGACTGGTGTAGTGCTTGCCTCTTCCCAGGTCTCTTCGGACACTCAAGCAGAGGTAGCTACCGTTGATCGATCTGTTCATGATTTGGGAGCTTTGGGTGCTCGGACCTCCAAGCAGGACGGAGTCACTCCGGATACTCAGGGTTCTCTGAAACCTCGAATTACCTCTCTACCAGCACCGGGGAGTCTGCTCCACGGTCTGGGACTGGCACTACTAGAGGGAAGGTGACTAAGCATGCAGGTGTTTCTTCACCCCCTGCTAGTGCTCCCTCGAGTACTCAGCCAGGGCTCTGTCCAGGTGTTTCTGACTCAAGGGTCCGAGCATCTGGAGAAGCTTTGAAGGGGTCCCCCCACACAGTCTTCTTCCCATCAGGAGGCCATGGCCTCAAAGAAGACTGGAGCACTTCAGGAGGACATCCTGAGTTTACGCCCTAGAATACACGATCACTCTTCCCTGGTCGACACCTCCAACGTGAGTGTTGAAGACTCATTGTTAGTACTGGCTCAACCAAGAAAGAGGTGTATAAGAGCGCAGTCTCTTTCTGGCTTCATGATACAATCAAAGGGTGTATTCTGCAGCTGGCGAGGACGACACCAGTACATTCTAGGTGAAAGCTCACAAAGGCAGGGGCACTGGTCTGTCTCCTCTCATTCAGGAAGAATCTGTCAGTTCCTCAGGTACTGAAGGTGGGGGTGTGGTCGCACCAGACCACCTTCACATCCTTCTACCCTCGGGACATTGTCCACAAGTCCTTAGACACTTTTTCCTTGGGTCCTGTGGTGGCTGCTCAACAAGTTGTGTAGCTTACCCTGCTCCTTTAAGAGGACAGGTAGCGTCTTGCCTAAGGTGTTCGGTTATGAAAGAGAAGTGTGTGTGTTTGGGTGACTGGCCTCTTCCCCTTTCTCTTTCATCATCCTGCACCCTCACCCTGTGGGCAGAGGGTAAGTTGCGAGCCATCACATGCTGGAACTGGCGTTCGATGCAGGTGAGTGTCACATAGAGTAACCAATCTATTATCTTTTGTAGATGTATAGAAGCAACCCTGCCCTTTTTCTCTAGCAAGGGGAGAAAGGGGCCTAGGAATAAAACAAACCCAATGCTTATACATTGTTTTATTGCTTCAACATATAGATTCATCCTAGCCTTTTTTTCAAATGATGTCAATTACTCCCATTCATTTGAAAAGGCCCAGAAGTCTGACAGTTGAACATGCAGTTCTACACTCCGTTCAACAAGTCATAGGCACGGTACTCTTCCTTATGTACTCAACCAGGAAGAGGACCCAGGTGTGGCGAACTACCAGTCAGTTCAGAGACCTACTCAGATTCCTCCTTCCAAGGAAGTAAGTCTTCCTTATGTAAAGACCAATGATTTGTATTTTGTGTACATAGGAACAAATGACAAATTTTCAAATAATTTGTATTTTTCTTAATTATACAAACCTGAAGTCTTTACAGTTAAATGCCCACCTCATGCCACCCCTCATTCTGATACCTGGGCTGAAAGGCAAAGTGAATGCTTACTGTCTGGGCAGGTGGGACTCCCTCCAATCGGACGGTAGTTAACTACCTAACCAACTTGTTTAAAAGTTAAATGGCTGTTTCCAGCTGCACTGGAGCACATTCTTTATGTTAAGACCTCAGGTTTGTATAGTTAGGAAAAATACGAATTACTTTGAAAATTTGTAATTTTTTCACTGTTTTGTTAACTGAATATGCTAATTTACCATTTGTCTAGCAAGTTCTTTCCTCTTAATTGTGACTGTTGCCAGAGATCTTCATTTGTTTTGTACATCAGGATTTCACCACTGAGTCTCTGTCTTCATATGCTGTAGATCCCCTCCTCCTTAACTCTTTTGCTGCAAGCCTGTTGTTTCCACTAATGGCAAAATCAGTGTCCTGCTAATCATGTAACTGACTAATTTTAACCCTTTTATATTTGTACTTTGATTCTTTCTTATTTTTGTTACTGTTATGACATTACATTGTACTGTTATGTTGTTAAAATATTTTTTTTATAGTAGAGTGATAAAATATGCAAATGATACATAGGTAATTATTCAAATATTGAATTTTGTAGCTTCTATTAATAATTCATTTCAGTGTGATACCTCTCAAAGTATGGAGTACCTTAACACCATTTGTGTTATTCAGTTTAAAAACCTTTATTACAAACCTTCAATGCTTACTCTTGAACAAAAATATCATCTGGAAAAATCTGACAAAAAAAAAATCATACATAGACCTGGCATTCCTGTAGAAAATGTGAATTTTCTAACTCCAAAAGTTTCATAGCACCAATTTTTTTTACGAACTGAATCTTCAACGGTCTTCCATTCGCAGATTTTATCACGTTTTCTTTGTTTACTCACACCACCTCTGTGCTTGACAAATCTGCTTCCTCCTCTGCATTTTCCTCTGATTCATGATCATCTCTGATAAAGCCTGCTCAAAAAATGATCTAAGGTAGGTTTGTTTATGATAGTACTGTATAAGCATCACCATACTCACTACTGTCACTATCAGAACTATCTGATAGTTCAGGTACACAACTATCATGTTCATTTCCAAATAAAAGTCTGTGTGTTGCTCCATCATCAAGAGAAATGTCCCTCCCTTCATGCCATTTTAATGGTTACTGAAGGTCTGATTCTTGTCCTAAGATATCCTGTAAGTTGGAAATCAAATGTTGCCATTTAGAATATAGACAAAAGCTCCTTACAGTGATGAGGGAAATGGGTTATCTGTTACGAGCTACCTAACTATAACCAAAAGAAGTATGACTGAGGAGATCAGTCCAGTGTCAAGGATGAGACCTTTAAGGACTGAGGGGATCAGTCCCATGCAGTGAAAGGGTTAATAGGGTACACTCATGGTACAGTGTAAATGGTACTTAGGTCTTTTTAGCATGCTTTTGGTCTCAGTTCTCTAGCTATCTGTCTTTACTTTTCATCAGTTCCCTTTTTCTTTTTACTTAGTCATCAAACTCTATTAGCTCCAGTATTCACATTATATAAGAACAAATACTTATACAAGCTCTGAGAGAGCAGAAATGTGACTCAGTGGTCTGCTTAAACTAATTTTGTAATAATAAAATAACCATTTCCAGATATGTAACATACACCTCTTATTTGAATTCTGCATATCACTTTCCAATTCTGAACCGTGTTGACACTAGTTTTTTATACTCCTGAACTCCATTTTTCATTTCCCTGTTTTATTCTTTTGGTTATCTCTCTCTCCCCCCATATTTTCTTCCCATCACCATCAACTTGATTCTGAGCAATATGTGTTGTGTTATGTATGTCCTTTTTTTTAATGTTATCTTTGCGTCACATATAGAATTGTGTGTTTCATCTTATCTCTTTCATGTTATCAACTACGTGGGGTTCTTAAACATTGTTTCATTACAACCCTATTAATCATATTTATGCTGTACTGTATTCATGATCCAGCAAGTTTCCTGGCTCACTAGTTTTTTGCCTGTCAGACAGAAAAAGTCCTAGTGTTTCTGTTCTTTGTTTATCCTCAAAAATTATGCTCACTGTTCCTCACTACAGGTATTTGTAAGCCTGCACTGGTGTAAACAGCTGTTGCTCTTTCAACAAGTGTTTGTTCAGTCAGAGATTGCCATTTCAGTGAGTGTCAGTATATATTTTCTCATTTATTAATCTTCAGTTAATTTAGCTCTTACCACCTGCAGTGTGTGACCAAACAGCAATTTTTATATAGGTAACCTACCAAGTAACTACATAGCTATCAGTTTCACTTAACCGCGGCAGTTCTAAATTTGAAATTCGCAGTAATGCGCTATTGTTTTAGTGTAGGTAAGTAGACCCTGCCCACTACCAGGGAAGAATAGGTACAACAGTGCTGAAGAGCCCAATTCGTTTCTGCTGGTTGACAACTGTACACAGTTGGTTGAGCAGCTCTGATTTGAATTTCGCTGGATGATTGTATCTTTGGCTTTGGTGAAGTATTCATTCGTGTTGGCAGCATGGTATTTATTAGCTTAGCTAGTTTACTCAGGCTTGTGACTTAGTATGTCAGATTCTAGTGTGTCTAATATTAGGTATTGCAGCAAAGGCTGTAATACTAGACTTATTTCTGCTAAGTATGGCTCGCATACTTTGTGTTACCATTGTAAAGGGCAAATTTGCTTGTTTGAACTTAACTGTGAGTAATGCAAAGACTGGGATCAGGGTAAATGGAAAGTTTTGGAAGCACATCTAGATAGATTCCAAAGAGACAGAGGCTAAAGGTTTAGCTAGTCAGGTTTTTTACTCCGAAACTGGGTATTGCTTCTCAGCCTGTGCCTTCTACACCTTTACCTGTGTTCTTCCCGATCACCAGCCCTTAGACTTTTCCTTAAACTCTGTTACCTGGCTCCCATTCTTCTGAACCCAATGCCATCACCAGTTTGGTCTGCTGGTTAATACTGTAGCCCAAATCGGGTCTTCCGTTAAGGCCCTTATGGATCAGGTAAGCGCAATTAGCGTTGATGCAAGTGCAGTGCAAGTGGAGGAGGTGACTACTCATCCCACCAGTGCTCCTAGACAAAGGTCAATATTAGACTCCCCCAAAAACCTGGGAGGAAGCAAACCGGAAATCCAAGGGAGGTCGTTGGGGGTTAGCCCACAGGTAGTTGCCCCCTCACCCGAACCTGTTGATCGATTCCAGGATCGGCGGTTCGCCATTGGAAAGTCAATAGGAAAGTCATTTCACCTGCTGAACCCTGGCCTAACGTTGTACAGCAAACCCCCTGTATTCGCGGTCTCACGACTCGCAGACTCACCTATTTGTGGATTTCTCTATGGAACATATATAAGCATTATTCGCAGAAAATTCGCCCATTCACAGTATTTTTCACTGAGAATTATTCACTAATTACTGTATTTTCATATAATTTTCATGACTAAATGCACTTTTTGTGATAAAACTATTAAAATACTCAGGTTTAAGCATTTTTAGAGGTTTTTTGTGTTTGAACTATCAAAATAGGCAGTTCAAAGTGCTTTTAGAGGGTCTATTCGCGGGTGGGTTGTGGTATGCATCCCCTGCGAATACGGGGGGGTTTGCTGTACTTAGACGCATCAGATCTGGGTGGGAGGGTGCTTTTGAACGACATGGAAATATCCGGGAAGTGGTCGTCAGAAGAGAAGAAATTTCATATAAATGTAAGAGAACTGAAGGCTCAAATGAATTGGGCTCTTCAGCACTGTTGTACCAATTCTTCCCCAGTAGTAGGTGGGGTCTAGCTACACTAAAACAATAGCTTGTTAATGCGAATTTTAAATTTAGAACTGCTGCGGTTAAGTGAAACTAATAGTTAATTGGTAAGTATATATAAAACTTTATTTTATCATAAAAATGTAATTTTTGCAATTAACTGCCACTTTATGGTCACTGAGTTTGTTCTGTAGATTGCTGGCTTTGCCAGAACGAACTGTCATGTACAGTATACTGTAGTCAAATTTTTATCACCCTTGAGAGTGTAACTTTTCACTTTCTTCCTTCATTAAATGTCACTGAGTATATATAATTCCATTATTGTATCATTTGTTACTTTTTTGATAAAGGTTAAGGTGTAGTCTGCTGCTAATGAGTTGCACCTAGCTAGAATTTCAATCTTTTTCTGTTCATGATAATCACTACTTATCTCTTGGTTTATTTAGTGTATAGTAACAAAGTAAGCTATATGTTTTTTAACCCTAATTGGATGGGCATGAGTAGGCTATAAATGATGTATGGCAACTCTTACAGCAACACTAGTACCTCAGTACAAGGTAGAGGTGATTTGAGATTTCATTGGGGAGTGTACTGCTCCTCCCCATCCCAGGATGTCTTTTATATATTTGCTCATAAATACACCCAGGGATTGCGGTTGGTTTTAGTTCTTATATTTTACGACAGTATGTCAGCTATAATTGTAATTTTCCAAACTAAAGCACAAAGAAATATTAGAAAAAATGTATACTAACTCACTAAAAGGTACTGCATCTCGCCATCTCAGTACTCTCGTAAATATTTTACCATAAATATACTCAGAATTTGTTACTGATTTTAGTTCTTATCTATTATGATATTGTGTGAGCTGTAATTGTAATTTTACAAAATAAAATAAAAAGAATTAGTAGAAAAACATGTATAGCTTGGTAAAATTAACACAGGGCTGGAAATCTTCACTTTCAGCTTCCCGTGGAAGGTAAAGAAAATTTAAAAAATGTTTTTATACCTTGTGCCCTTGCATAACTTCCTCTTTTCATTGATGTGTTTTTTCTTAAACTGGCCAACATTAAAGGGGTATTCTTAATATATATTTTAGGCCAGCCTGTATTAATAGGCATTTTTGGTATTAGGTTTTGTATCTTATTTAGCATATATATTGTGTGTTTACAGGATTTCCTTTCTATCATTAACAGTCATTTTGTTATCTGTATGTTAGATATTTTATTGTTAGTGTTTGATATTTTTGAAATTCTGTGCTCACTCAGTGTGTCATTTATGTCTGTTACAGGGTGTAATTGTACATTTTACAGTACTTTAATTTTAAATATTTGTTAATGCAGAGACATTTAAGCTAATACAGTGATTATTTTTCGGGGTGATATTGACTCAGTACATTAACAGTTATAACTTGCTTGTCATATCAGTGTAATAATTATTTTTTGTATCTTATTTTTCCTCTGAATTGATAATGCCCAGTGTGCTAGTCCATGCCTCCCAAGGACTATTATATCTTCTGTAGCAAATTTTATGACTAGACTTGTTGGCCTCACATCACATATAAGACATATTGTGACTGATTGCCTTATTGCTTATCACTATGCAGAGGAGGACTTAGAGATGACCTAAGAGCACTCCAATTGATATGTCTCCTACAGAATCCCTGTCATATTTGATGGCAGAAAAAGAGCAAGTCATTGGATAAGTCTCAGTCAGTTCTTTGCACTCTTCCCATTCTTCAGCTTTTCAGCTTGGCCTGGATTCTTGTGACTGTGGCTCAACCCACTTCTGTTGACAGTTCTGCTGCACTTCACGAACTGTGCTCATGGACTGGCCTGCCCACTCACCACTCTTATCCTCATTTCCTGTGCACTTGACCCTCTCTCTACCCATGGATCAGTATACCTGCTTAAGGGCGCACTCTTAACTGAATATTTTTTTTTCCATGGCAGTAAGACATACCCAGTGGAGACATCAGCTACCAGTGAAGAGATGACTTTTCTTCCTTTATTCGCCTAATTTATTCATTAGTAACAACTCTGACAGCTGGTTGTTTTGGCCATACCATACGTTGAAGCGGGTGGTGGGGACCCTCTCTTTTGCGGTGTTTTTGGCTTTTTACACAGTAACTCTAAATACAATCTATTTACTTTCACCTTCAAAAATATGATGAAATGAATAAAGGTATAGATTTTGTTCATTATATCAAATTTTGATTTTCCTAACTCAGATGATGATGATGATGATGATGATGTGCCAATCGTGGTTTCAATTAGTGTTGTCACTTGCTAACACCTGTCTGGAAGTTCTTATTCGAGAGCCAATCTTGTGAAAATCCAATTAGATGTTTGCCTTCTCCAGACTGTCTAACCACAGTCACCATTGGAAAGAGGAAAGAAAGACGAATATTTGTTTGCAAGGTTGACGAGGAACCAGTTCATCATCAGCCCCCATCAAAAAAAAAAGGAAAAGGCATTCCAAAGGTAGCTCTAAAAATGAAGGAGGTGAATCATTTTTAATTTTTTTATTTATTTTTATTTTTTTAATAAAATCCAAAATAATTTCTCAAATTTTTTAGATCCTGTATAACATATTTCCTTGAGAGGTCTCCCTTAACTGCTTCTTTTCCTTTGAGCAGGACTCTGACAGCTGGTTGCTTAGTCTATTGCTAAGGTATAGATTTTGATCATTTTTGTTTTTTTTGTTTTCCTAACTCAGATGATGATGATGATGATGATGATGTGCGTGCCTTCCCGTGTTGTCACCCTGTCTGGAATAGGAGCCAATCTTGGCCCAATTAGATGTTTGCCTCTAAACCTTGAGATCGGGATTGCTTCCAAAGGTGGGTTCATCATCAGCCTAAGGCATTCCAAAGGTGCGACATTTCTCTTTTAGATCCTTTTCTTGAGAGGTCACCTCTTTGAGCAGGAGGAAGGCTAGTCATGACTGCTCTAAACCTTGAGATCGGGATTGCTTCCACTACAGATCCTCATTCTACTGTGGCCAAGGCATTGTAATTGCTCTGGCAGTTGGAGAATCAATTGAAATTTTGGAGAGAGACCAGAGAATAAGCTCAGACCCAACTGCTTCATCTCGTGCAACAACCCGCATCACTCAAGGAAAATTCTTTTTGTCACAATTTCACTGGTTTTCATGTTGAGGACAATGAAAAAGGCTTGGTACTTCGTACTTTTCAAAAATGGCTGCTGAGATGCTTGACCTCAGGATGGCAGGGAAGAGCAACTCCTCACTAGACTCTGTTCCACCTCATCAACCCATTGACCAGCCTCCTATGGAAGGACTGGGTATCCTCCTCTCTTCTAAAGTTTTTTTCCCTTGCTCTACCAGTGGAGGACTGGGTGTCCTCCTCTCTTCTACTAATGTTTTTTCCCTTGCTCCACCAATGGAGGCTTGTCTCCAGAAATTGTGGAGAGCTTGGCAGAGGGTCAGAGTGGAAACATGACTTGTTGATTATCACTTCAGTTTTTTTGAGACAGGCCCCCATCTTTCAGTTTGTTTGAGACAAGCCCCCTTCTTTTCTCTCAGTCAGCCTGTACACATACAGTAGTTCCTCATAGAGGCCTAGGGCATTGGACAGCAAGGTGATGTCCACTATCCAAGAGGAAGCACGGAAGGAGGTTATGGGTTTGTACAACACTTAAAAAAATATATTTTGAGCAGACTTGATGGCTGAGACCTGGTGGATCTCATTGCACTTGCTCTCTACTCAGTTACACTTCATTTGCTACTCTTCTTCCTTCACAAAATTGTTGTCTGAGAACATTTTGTGGTAAAATAGGCACAAAAAATTAAAGGTTTGTATTAAAAAAGTAATTTTACTTTTGAAAAATTTTATATTAAATGTAAGAAAGAATTGGTTCCAGGGTTTTATTCTGTCTTTTTAGCAGTTGTTGAAAATGAACATTACCAGATGAAATTATTTGCATTTTTTTGTTAACAGTCTTTGGATTGTATACTTTCTGCTTGTTTCATTCAGTTTTAATTTTTCAACAGGTGGTGGGAATATAAATCAAGAAAGTATCAAAGAGATGCGTCAGTTAGTGGCTAATATGGTCAAAAGCCAACCAGAGCTATACCATGAAGCAGTATTGGAAAAATCAAATGCTGATTACTGCAACTGGATTTTGAAAGACACTTCTTGGGGTGGCGCAATTGAGTTGTCTGTTCTGAGTCAATATTATGAAATGGAAATAGTTGCCTTAGATGCAAAGACAGGTGTTTTAAACAGGTAATAAGGCTGAATTTTAATTGATGATCCTAGGAAGTGAATTCAAGGTATAAGAGCCATTGATCTAAATATGATATTGATACAGTAGTTTGTTCCTATGAAAATACAAATAATTGCGTTTCATTTAGGAGAATTCCCAGGCTGAGCTGGAAACAGTTGTTGAATCTTGGTAACAAGGTGGTTTATTGGTGACAAATAGTTAAGTGGCAGGGGTAAAGTGCAGAAGATTGAGTAGTGCAAAGTTCTTCCTTCAACAACTGGTATTCCTTTCAAAGTTCTTCCTTGAACACATAGTATTCCTTCTTTAACTGATGCTGTTTTTCATTAGGCTTTTGCGCCCCCCCCCCCCCCTTTTGAGGGAGAATCATAGTACTGTTTACTGTATTTGAACACTACAGTACAGTACTGTCTTCTCTCTTCTTTGTGATTCTTGCTTAAAATTATTCTTGGATGGGTCTTCACTGGATGTTGACCCCTAAGAGGATTTTTGGTATGGGGTCCAGGCCCTACTCAGTTACCAAACAAATCCACTCTCACTTCAAGGGATTATCTCCAAGATCCTCAAGAAGCACTTGGAGAGGTACAGTATCACTGTTACCTTTCACCGTCTAAGTGACTCATTCTCACTCCCTGTTACGAACCAGAAGGAAGCTGTCAAATGTTCAACCCTCCTTTGTTTTTGGTTAGCCTTGCTTCCTGCCAGAGAACCTAGGGAACTTGGGTATCGCCAGGTAGTTGCAGGTAACAGGTTTCTTAGAAAGGAAGCTTTGGCTTTCCTTCTATGTGTGAGGGGACCTTGGAATGTTTCTGTGGCTCCCTTGCACAGTGAAGGCTCCTCTAGTACAGATTCATGTTTCCTGTCTGGCACCTTGCTTATGACCCTGAGTATTTTAATGCAATTTCCAGTTATTGTGAGGGAGAAATGTTGATTCTGCTGATTTTAACACTCAGTGTTTTGAGTTGCATCTAGCCCAATTCAAATAAAACTGCAGTTTCAGGAGTTGAATCCAGGTTGCTGGCTAACAGACTTCCTTCCTGTATCTACAGAGGACTACCTGTAGGCCCTTGGATGCTTTTTCCCTGACATCATGATATTCACTTAAACATTGTGTAGTTTTCCACAGCTGCTTTCAGACAAATTTTCGCCCTGTCTAAGGGACTGGTTGGGCTTAGGTTGGCAAAAAGACACCTTAGATACTGGGTCTTTCCCCTTCCTTTGCACCCTTCTCAACTGTGATAAGCCCATTTTGTGTTTATACTGGTATGGAAAATCCAGGAAAGCTACTTAACTAAGCACCTGTTCAGAGAAGGGAATGGATAGAACACATCATCAGACCTATCTAGAGACTTAGGTGTGATGATGTGTTCTATCCATTCCCTCTTTTAACAAAGGAGGGGCTGTAATTGTAAAGTACAGTACAGTAAACCCCCCATATTTGCGTTCTCACAATTTGTGGACTCAGCGATTCGCAAGATTTTCTGTGGTACCCATCTATAAGTTATTCGTGGGAAATCTCACCCATTTGCAGATTTTTCTTAGAGCAATATTCTGTATTTTCATATTTTTGTGACTAAATACTGTACTGTACTGACATACATTTTATGATAAAATAATGAGTTGTAATACTAATTTTCAAATATTAATCTTAAAGGCAGTCCCCGGTTACTGGCGGGGGTTCCGTCCCGACGGTGTGACTATAGGCGATAATCGCCGATAACCAAAAATCAGTGATTTTTGGTGCATATCGGTGCCGATAACGGGGTATCGGTGCCAATAACCGGGTATCAGCGCTGATAACGAGAGATTGGCACTTCTGTTACGTATGTATTGGCACCAATACCCGATTATTGGTGCCAGTAAGCAGAAATTGGTGCACATTGGCACCGAAAATCACAGATTTTCATTGCTAGACAAGTGCCGTAAAACTGGAAAGCGGATAACTGAGCCCGCCGATAACTGGGGACTGCTTGTAGTAAGTTTAATAAGATTAAATAAAAACATTAAATAATAAAGATAATAATTCTCTCTCTCTCTCTCTCTCTCTCTCTCTCTCTTTTACTGAGATGAGAGAATTTTTATGCATATGTATGTTTATTTTTGTATGATAAATAAATGGTTTACTAATTTTCAAATAATATTAACATTATTAATATTACTGCTTTTCAAATATTAATATCAATATTAATGCTAAGAGTTTCACAATTTCATGAAAAGCAATGCGTAATAAAAATCCACAGTTATTTAGTAATATATTTACCATATAAATGTGGATTTTTATTACACACATTGATATTAATATTAATACTATTAATTTTCAAACATTAATATTAATGTAGAGAAAATAAAGTGAATTAGTAAGATTTTATTTCAATATAAATTCTTTCCCTTGTGTTCTCCTGAAATGTTTGGAGGAGGGGGTTGGTGAACCTGTCAGATATGTCAAATAACTTGACATATCTGACCGTAAGGGTAAAAAGATGTTGCACTCTGTGATCAAATCAGTTTCTCCCCTCCTTCCTTTCTTAGTTCTCTCTCTCTCTCTCTCCAAAGGGTAGAATGTGAGAAATAGATAGATAGATAAATAGATACTTAGTTCAGCTCTCTCTCTCTCTCTCTCTCTCTCTCTCTCTCTCTCTCTCTCTCTCTCTCTCTCTCTCTCTCTCTCTCTCTCTCTCTCTCTCTCTCTTACTGAGATGGGAGAATTTTTGTGCATATGTAATATTTACATAGTTTTTGTTTGTTTTGTATCGTAAATAAATGTGTTACTAATTTTCAAATATTAATATTAATTTAGATAGCAAAATATCAACTCATTAAAGAAAAGTTCAATATAACTTCTTTTAACCCATCTATTTCCCAATCCTTTCCTGAACGCTTTAGAGAGAGGGAGAGGGTGTACCTGTCAAATATATCAAATAACTTGACAGCAAGGTTCTCTCTCTCTCTCTCTCTCTCTCTCTCTCTCTCTCTCTCTCTCTCTCTCTCTCTCTCTCTCTCTCTCTCTCTCTCTCTCTCTCTCTCTCAGGAAAAGATACTGCTAATTTGAGTCTCTTTAACCAATTGGTATTAACACACACGCACAATGTTTGTGTGTGTGTGTGTGTTCATAGTGTTTAAAAATGTGTAGTAAAGGTGATACATCTTTGGAAGACAAGAAACAAACATGTAAATTTTGTTGTTGCCAGTTGCTATACGAACAGGTAGTAAAGAGAAATGGATTAACATTCCTTGAGAGATTAAAAAGATAAACTCTCTCTCTTTCTTTTGCCCTTGCCAGCACAAGGCTGGCTGAATTAAGTCATAGTAACACTCTCTCTCTCTCTCTCTCTCTCTCTCTCTCTCTCTCTCTCTCTCTCTCTCTCTCTCTCTCTCTCTCTCTCTCTCTCTCTCTGTTTTTGCTGGAAGGGTTAGAAGTACATATGTGTATATTTTTAAGGGTACTAATGTTTAAGATGACTTTGAAATGATATTAATAATATAATTTCAAAGATTAATACAGTAATAGGAAAATAATTTAAAGTATATTTGATGTAGGATACTTTAAGTATACAGTTGGTATTTGAAATTTCAAGATAAGCAGTTATAAGCATTTTTAGATGGGGGTGTTAACTATTCACAGATTTTAACTATTTGCTGGGGGTTGTGGTACGCTTCCCCCATGAATACGGGGCGTTTACTGTACTTGTCATTCATCCCCCAGTGATGATATTACTACATGCTGACATATATGTCAGGGAAAAACAGAATTTCCCCTGAATCTTATTAGAGGGTGGTTCAGTGAGGTGAGCTCAGAAACTCTGACAGTACCTTGTCAGCTTCTGCATCCCTAGGCCAGGCTGTATAGGACGTTACAGGAGTCAGTCCTCCCCTGTTCATATACATTACTGGGAATCTGGTGTTTCCAAGTGAGTGTTGGCTGTCTCTCCGGCCTTTAACTACAAATGCAAACTTATGTGACATGGCAGTGATCCACAAACTTATGTTCATCAGGCCTTTGGGTCAGTACTAGTCAGTTCCTTGATAAAATCCTCCAACCTTGAGTGTAAGTCTCCCATATAAAAGATGGTGTTTTGTATCTTCATAGGAGCAAAAATAAAATTTAAAAGATAATTTAAACCAGAGCCTTTTATAATAATCCCACCTGCCACTCACTAAGGTGCCAACAGTTAACCTCCTTGTTACCAAGCATCAATGACCAGTTCCAGCTCACACTGAATACTCCCATACATAAAGCTCCTCAAACTGTGATAGATTACTTTTGAATATTTTTTATTATAATAGTTGAAGATATGATGAGTGGTGAGATTGCTGCTGTATATAACTATTTTTCTTTGTATTCCTTAGATTTGGAGAGGATAAAAAATTCAGTCATCGAATGATAGTCATGTATGATGGTATTCATTATGATCCCATTTATATGGAAACTTTTGAGGTAAGCTAATTTTG
This sequence comes from Macrobrachium rosenbergii, assembly GCF_040412425.1. Taxonomy (NCBI): domain Eukaryota; kingdom Metazoa; phylum Arthropoda; class Malacostraca; order Decapoda; family Palaemonidae; genus Macrobrachium; species Macrobrachium rosenbergii. The sequence goes on along the minus strand of NC_089768.1, from coordinate 25,280,545 downwards.
TTATTGTTTTCATGATATTGTCTGTATGCATTACTATAGAAGAATTAATTTTTTAAAGCAGTGTCTTTATTTACTGTAGCATTACTCAATATTAAAGTCTCTTTACAATGATATATTTAATGAATCATGAAATTTTAATATTGTTGTCTTTTTAAACCTTAGTCCAGACCAGACTTAATTAATAGTATAAGTGCACAATAATTGAATTCATTAATATTGTATATATTAGTTTTTTTTCTGAATTTGATAAACTGTTCCTGCCACATTGGATTTAGTTCTCACTTCATGATATTTCTTGAATTCTATATATTTATAGTTACAAGGTTCATATATGTGTATTTTACACATATGCATTGAAGATGACTGTAGTTGTTGCCTTTAGATGTGTCATGAAAGGTTTGGAAAATTGTGGTAAATTCAGTATTTATAAAATGTAACGGTGGAAGTTTTTCATTATTCAATCTCAACGTTTTGAAAAATTTGTGCAGTGCAGCAAACTCTTGTTATATGATCAACAGATAACAAGAGTTGCCTATATAGACATTTTCCTCATATAGTATTGAAATTGCAAGTAAGGTTTTTGTAGCATAGGTGTTTCCTTTTTTTATTGAAGTTTAAACACTCTATAGTGAATACTGAAAGCAATCAGTTGGTACAATAAAGGCAACACTATTGAGTATTTATTCAGGCTGTGCCATGTAAGTCTTGTAATTATTCTAGAATAGGAGCACCAGATTGTCTAAAGTTTTATTTTCTTATTCAGGGAAATATTATTACAATTTTTAATGGAAGTGATGAGTCCATACTTCTTCAAGCTAAAGAACTAGCTATGGAAGCAAACCGGAGTGGTCAGTTCACAGACACAAATGCCTTCCGTTTGAGGTGCCAACAATGCGGGCAAATACTGACAGGAGATGAGCAGGCCCTAGCACATGCTGGGAAAACAGGACACCTCAAATTTGATGAAGTTAATAAGAATTGATGTTAGGCAGTTCGTAACGTTATATTTATTTATTTATAGAAACAGAATGAATCTGCTTAATGGTCAAACCAGGTTCTTTGTACTTTCAAGTACAGTTCTCTGCAAGTGATGGATTTGATTCTGTGATAATCCATAATAAGTTTTTAAATAGCAATATATTAACTTTTTTTCCTTGTGGAGGAACCTAAGACAGCTGTTTTCAGTAAAATAATGTCAGTGCTTATGTAAGTAGATAGGTGTACAAATGTCCTAAAGGAATTGCTCTATATAGTATTTCTTGTTTTAAATCATTTTCCTTTTCATCAATGCTTCCATTCATAGTGCTGCACTGCTTGGGGAGTTTCTTATGAAAATGATAGAAATCCATATTTTTGTATACAGTTGTATCAAAATTTTGAATGTTTAACAATGTTATATTTGTTTACACATTTAAGGCAGTGTATTTAAGACACAGAACAACATTTGTACACCAAACCCTATTTTAATATAACATAATTCATTTGCTAAGCATTTTCTGTAGTAATTGATGTTTGCTCATGCAATGGGCAACCTGTTACTTTACAAATGCTTTGTTTGTTTCAGAGGCATAGAGATAACGCCACAAATGGCATAAATTAGATGTTAGGTGAGCTCTCCTTCATTGGAGAATCTCCCATCTTACCTGGTGTGTCTCTCACTTTTTTGCTTGCAGAAGTATCTCCTATGTTAAGCTTTTTGAAGTTCTGTACCAAGTAAGTTCGGCTTCCCTTGACATTTTTTAGTTTTCTTTAAAAGAAAACTATTGAGATGACTTTGTCTGTCCGTCCGCACTTTTTCTGTCCGCCCTCAGATCTTAAAAACTACTGGGGCTAGAGGGCTCCAAATTGGTATGTTGATCATTCACCCTCCAGTCATGAAACACCAAACTGCATCCCTCTAGCCTCAGTGGTTTTCATTTTATTTAAGGTTAAAGTTAGCCATGATCGTGCATCTGGCAACGCTATAGGACAGGCCACCCCCGGGCCGTGGCTGAAAGTTTCATGGGCCACGGCTCATACAGCATCATACCGAGACCACTGAAAGATAGATCTATTTTCACTGGCCTTGATTATACACTGTATAGAAAAATTGATTCCGCCAAAGAAGCTTCAGCACATTTTTACTAGTTGATGAAGTCTTGTAATGAATTGATGAGCAAGAAGTCAACTTTGGATATGTGTTATGTTATTTTAAGTTTCTTTGCATGGTGCCATAGTAGTATTCTCTCCAAACTTGTTTCCTTAATTAGTGTCTTAGCATTTCTCTCCAAACTTGACTACAAAGCCCAGTTTAACAGACCTCATGGTATTGAAAGAGGAGAACCTTTGGTTTGAGCTGATAATGGATATCAACCAGTGCTCTGATAATCTTTAAACTTAAGGCTTTTTAAGTTTCTTTGAAAGAGATTGCTTCCTGCCTCTCGCAGGCGTCATCTTCATCTACTTTGGAGAATCATATGGATTCATTTAGAAAGCCTTGGAATGGGCCTCTCTTGGGTGTCTAACACTGAAGAATGGTGTTTTGTTGGGTTGTGTTGTGAAAGTCATTAAGTAGCATGGGCACTTGATTGAAGGAGAGGTTGATCTTCGTTGTGTTCACTCCGAATTTTATTGTAAAGATAAAGATCATCATATATCTTTAGATTTAAAATTTAATTTTACTGCTGGTGTTCAGGTAACCAAGGTTCTTTCCAGGGTAGTCAGTCCACAGCCAGTCATCTACAGTGCCATTTTCATAGGCCTTTGGGAGTAATGAGATATTGAGGCTTTGGAGGAATTTTGCAGAGGGGGTGTTTTGTTGTGAAAATGTCTACTTTGGTTTGAATTCCATGGCAATGACCATAGCTCTGAATAAATTTTTCAGAAAATAGCTGTAAAATCCTAAAGATACTTCCGTCACAACTTCTACAGCCCCTTTTTCCATCATCTTCTTCACTTCGCCTTGTAGGGCTAGATGTTTTGCTGAACCTAGAGAGTAAGTTGATTGGTGAAGAGGACATTCGGAGGGTGGGAGAGGAAACTCAAATGGGAGTAGATATCCCACCCAAAGAACATCTACTACCCAGGTCTCTGTCCCGAACTGCTGCCAAGTTGCCCAATGGCTTGCTAGTCACCCCCCCACCCCCCCACCAATGGCAGCGAGTGGGGAGGGGTGACTCTCCTATATCGTCTACCTCCCCTGGCCCTGCCTTAGGAGTTTTTCTGGATGAAAGAGATGGTTGACAAGCCCTACTTGAACTGTTGAAACTTGAGTCTTCTTTGGTAAGATGTAGGAAGTTGTTTGAGATCTTGTTTTAGATGTGGTAGCATGAGAAGGGACGGCCGTGACCAATCTTCATGTAACCTCAGTCCTGCACGGTTTACTGAGAAACCACGTTCTTCATCGCCTTACAAGCAGCGCTTCGTTCACGCGTCTGTTATCGACGTACACGCCATCATTCACGTGGCCGTGAGCGATCTTCACATCACAGGAGTCCTTCGCGGCCTTGTAACTTGTCACGATGTTTGCAATTTCACCATGATTCTCGTTCCCATTCCCAAGCATGACCAAGACCAAGACAAATTTCTGTTTACTTTTAAGATCTACTTCTAGAGATTTACAGGCACCCCAAAGAGTTTTAGGCCCTGAAAGAGCTTATGCTCCATTATTAAATCAGGACGTCTTATCTGTACCTGACTTTACCAATAAACCAGATCGTGACTCTCGAGGACAGGAGGTAGAGGATGTGTACCATCAAGAAGTGCTGGAATTAATTCATGGCTTCTCCGAAGGGCCGTTGTCAACCAATTTGGATTTATCCTTGGGTATTGAAGATTTGCTAGGCTGTAGGAAAGAAGCGAAAACACCCCTAGAGTTTCCATGCTCCAAATTTGCCAGAGGAATTCCTAAGCAAGTGTATTCTCTTATCTCTGGTCAGGATAGCTCCGTACTTTCCAGTAGATCCTTCAAGTTGCTACCTCCACCTCTTCCCCAGCATAGACATTTTTATACTACTACATTGGCTAGGTACGGAAATATCCTTGAACTAAGTTAAGGCAGAGGGCACTTCTTTTACTTTTCAGAAATCAGCAGCAATGGGGGTATCTGCTTCATTGGCCTTTCAAGATATTTCTTGGTTAGACCTTTGGTCAACAGCAGTGGCAAAGATCTCCTCCACTGCTATGGCCAAGTCTGCAGACAGTGCAGCCTTTCTGAGATTATTACAGTTTGGTGGGAAAACCATCTTGTACTTGTCCCATCTAACAGCTAATATATGGGCCAGCTGGCTGTTTTAAAGAAGAGATTCTGTCCCAGTTGGGAGGTTTAAGATCTCCCATGAAGGAGATAGGTTAACGTCTTTTATACATAGAACTAAACCTAGGGCAGCCCTGTATCCCTTGATTGCTAATACTGAATGAAGTTTCTCCCTACAGAGGAAAATAAATAAGTCTACTACTTGTTGAATAGTAGGTCCAACCGGAGAGAGACCCCGTTAATGACACCAGTAACAGTAGACGGCCATGAAGAGATAGGGACCCTACTGACTGATGAAATCTCTCAATGTGCAGTTGACATTCCCATGTGGCCTCATTCAGAATGCTACAAGGGTTACCCCGTGGTTCTGGGAAATCATCACTCTGTAAATGACCTGACGAATAAGGCAAAAGGGAGAGAAGGCATAGACATCCAGATTGTCCCAAGGATGTTGAAGGGCTTCCTCCGCCATGGCCCAGAGATCTTGAATGACCGAACAAAATACCTTTAGTTTTTTGTTTTGCCTTGTTGCAAACAGGTCTATTGATGGCCTTCCCCACAGATGAAAAAGCCTTTCTGCCACTTCTTGATGCAGTGACTACTCTGTTCCCAGAACTTGACCCCGGCAACTCTGCTTGTCTGCCACCACGTTCTTTTTGCCTGGGAAGTATCTGGCAGGGAGAAGTACTGACTGAGATACCACCCACTGGTGAAGTGGAACTGTCGTGAAGTCTTGCAGATGACAAGACAATGAGAGGAAGTAAAATCTTCATGGGAAGAAGCAGCAGCATGAGAAGACTTTGGAAAAGAAGAGCAAGAACGAGAAGGGAATGAAGCTGGGGAAGCAAACCCTTCCCAAGTGGTGGCACAGGCTTCCTTCTGTATCTCCTCCTCTTATCAAAATTCTTCCATTGCTCAGGAGGCTGATCAACACATTCAGGGCACGGGTTACTTACGCTGCAAACATGAGATCTACATCCAGTACAAGTGGAAGGAGGGTCTTTCACAAAGGAAAGCAGGAATTGGGAGCAACAATTACCATCAACTCCAGGACATTTTCTTTGGGGTTTGGTAGGTAAAGGAAGGTTATGGGTTTGCTTACTCAAGCAGAAACACACAAGAAATACAAAAACACACAGTTCACACAAAAAAAGAAAGATAAAACCAGTATCCAATGGCGTAAGTGGGCAAGAAGTGGACAACAACCGGCTTTGAGGAGAAAGAGGTCAACAGCACAACCTCCTACAAAGGCAGTCAGAGAAAAACTGATGCGATGCTTCTGAGATGGGTTATGGGAGGTCAACTCCTCCTCCCTCATACCACCATCTTGGCCATCTCCCAATGCCACCAACTCCTTGTAACTTTTTTGTTTTACCGGACTCCAGGTGGCGCTAGAGAATTTTCATTTATGTTAAGACCGCTGGTTTGTTAGTTATTAAAAATACAAATTGTTTTAAAATTTGTCATTTTTAAGACAGTAATCAGTTAGATGGACATCTTTTGCCAAAGAGCTCAGGAGTTTACCATTGTGAGAGTCTAGAAATATGGCTCAGTAGCCTCATTAAGCTGCTTTATAATTATGATAAACAACAATTCCCCATTTGCAAAGTAGTAATTTTGCTCCTCCTATAAACACAAAAACATTATTGATTTGTAAATATATGCCTTACGCAGTATGTTTTTCTCCCAGCTTCACTGACTATTTTGATATATTTTGGGCAATGTACATGAAGCCAAAAGGAGGGAATACAGCAAGTGAGATGAAGGTGCCCATAGCAAGGGATGTTGTACCTTCCACCTAACTGTTGTCTTCTTCATTTGAAGTTAGTGGTGTATCTCAAGGTCTCTTTGCTTAGTATGAAAACAAGGCATTTGTAAAGTAGTAATCCATTTAACATTTACATTGTGTCAAGTTTTTATGTTTGTCCTTTGTGTGTGCTTATGAAAGAAGTGGGAGAAGGTAAGGCATCTGGAGATAATCAAAGACCTTGCACTGACTTGGCATCTTCATTTATGTAGAATTTACATGTATATCATATCTTAGGAAACAAAATAACTTGTTTGGATATTGTTTCCTTAAGATATTTTGTTACTGTAGCATTGTACTTTGCATTTTTTTTTTATTTATATATGAGGAGGCAGTATTGTTGGGTAATTTGATTACAGCAACTTTAGTTATTAATGTTTAATGTCAAGTATGAAGTCACAGACTCAAATATCAATTCAGTTTCAAATGATACGATATATAGTCAAGTCATGTTTGGTTTTAACTAAACGATATATTTAGTGTACATCCAATGTACGTACTATGTGGTGTTTAAAATATTAAGGTCGACTTCAAGTTTTTAATTTTTATAGAGACTAATTTATTTCTAATATTGGTGAGTTATAGGTTAGGTAATAACTTAGAGAGCAGTGATGTATTCATACAAAGTACAAATCAGTGCTTTTCTAGAGATTATTACTTCAGTACTTCAAAAGGCAGAACAACCAAGGATTTATGTGAAAGTGGAAATGGAGGAATTTTCTTGAAGAAAGATAATAATTCTAACTTTATCACCTCTCTACTTTACCTCTAGTCTTTAGGTCAGATATAATTGCATACTTATTCTGTCCATTTTATTGTTGGTATTCCAGATTACTTGCCACTATGCCAGAAAGTATTGTAAAACTGGATGAGTTTTCAAATTGATCGCAACTGTAGTGGTTAAAGCTATTAAAATAAAAGACTATGCAGTCTGAATATAGTAAGCTGAAAATAGTAAGAGGATAGAAAATGGGGCCATAAATCAGAGACAGGTAGTGAAGACGAAGACTTGAAATGTTAAAAACACATTAGACATCAAATTGCACATCTTAGTGCTAAAATGTTGAAACTCTCTTCTTCTTCCTTGTTTGAAGTACTCCAGTGTGATCTTCCAGTGCTGACTCTCATCTCAAACTCTTGGATAGAGTCTTGTTATCAGGCAAGTTTATTTTTTCAGCTCTTACTGTTGACTTGTGGTATAAATATAATGAGCATGTGTTATGTGTTTTCCCTGCCCTAGCTGCATATGCTCACAACAGTAGGCTGGCTGCTGTTGTGAATAATGTGTTGTTTTTCTGTACCGTATCAAGTTTAAAGAGCGCACTGATTGCCGAATTTTAAAGAATTGTGAAAATTTAGTTACTGATAATTTTGGACAATTTGATGATTAAGTAAACACATCCTCAAGTGTTATTGTTAAAGAAAAATTTCAGATGGATTTATAGACAATTTTGTCCATCATTTTTATTACCTTGCAAGTGACAAATTGTTGCAAAATGTGTGTAAAATCCCCTAATCCCTCTTAGTTGGAAATATTTACTATATTTTAGTTACCTACTAAAATATCACTGTTTTCTTATATGGCAACATCAGTCTCAAAGAAAATGTAAAATCAGACACATGTACCAAGTCATCTAATTTACATATGTTTTATGTTTCTTGACATTTTTACAGTTCAATAACCAAGATATGTTTTGTACAGAGATATGCATATGAATGGCAATGGCAATCTTCCTCATCACCATCCAGGAATATACAATACACAATATATGTGTTCTCATAAGTGGAATATTTACAAATCAATTTATTTTTTCACAAATGGTAAAAATAGGATAAATGTGTATTTCTTCAGGATATCTTTGCAGGATGCTTTTTCACAAATATGGAAATATGTAAGTTTACACCAACATTTCCTTTCTGTGCACCACTCACCCATTTTGCTTCACTTGTGGTGATGTAGAGTACTTCATGAGTTGTGCCACTGTTTTTAGTGCATTTCTGAATACAGTTTTTTTCTGTCATAATGGGGCAAAGAAGAAAAGAAGCCATATAAGTGAAAGATATAAAAATTGTGTGCTTTAAGGAATTAAAAAGATAAAAGGAATTGGAATAAATGGCAAGAGTCTCTGTAGGAGAAATGCCTGGAAGCATATTTCTTTTCATCTGATTATTCTTGAGTGAAGAAATATTTTTACAGCAAAAATCAGCTTTCTACTTATCTAAGTTTCATAGATATTGCATAATAAGCAATATTTTTTCTATCACTGTTTTCTCAAAACTTGCTTCAAAAAAGTAAAAATCTACATCTCAAAGAAGACTGAAGAAAATTTAGTGAAACTTTCATAGTCTATTATAACTAAAAATCTTTAATTTGGTGTAGCGAAGTGTTTTTGGATGCAACTTTTTTGTGTATATTTTTTATGAATACAGTAATGATATTTATATTTTATTCAACTGTAAAATTTATAAACGTTGAGGATGAATTTTATAGTTTCCTAACACATGAATTTTTAATATTAGTTGTGTAGTAAGGTGTAAAAATTTGAAATCCCTTTGATTATAAGGTCATAGTGCTAACATAATTATAATAGTCTCTTATGGCATCAGTGCCCCTCCCCACACCCTTCCAGGGCATCCCTTAATACTACTCAGTTTACTAGGAGTTTATCTCGGTTACAACTATGATGTGGAATAGTTTGCTTAGTGGAGTTGTGGAATCTTCCGATCTCTAGATGCTTAAGCAAAAAAAGCAGCTAAGCATAAAGTAAAGTGCGCAGTACATGAAATGATGATAATGTACAAAAGAGGCATAAGATGGTTTATATACCTACAGAATTTTGTGATATAACAATTTCACACTGCCCAGAGCAAAATTTAAAAAAAGATTACAAGGTTACTGTTGGTGAAAAAACCCATGATATTACACTGGTGAATTTCTAATGATGTTAATGAAGATAGCATTTATTAACAGAGCAAGGTAAAGACTCAGTCAGAGTGGATGGAACTTTGCTGAATGAGTCTGAAGCTTTAACTATTTTAGGTGTAACTTTTGACTCACATCTAACTTTTGAGAAACATCTAATGAAAGTTTCAGCAAATGCTGCACGAAAGTTAGGTATTGTTTGTAAGGCCTCATACATTTATTGCAGTGATAAAATCAGTGCAAACTGTTTTAGGTCATTTGTACTTCCTTTGCTAGAATACTGTTTTTTAGTGTTAATGTCTGCTTTTGCCAGAGATTTATCTCTTTTAGATAGAGTAGCCCTTTGTTGGCCGAGTCGGTTGAGCTTCAGGCCGTCATTCGATGGGCCGGAGTTCAATTCCCGCCGCTGGCTGATGAAGAGTTAGAGGAATTTATTTCTGTTGATAGAAATTCATTTCTCTCTATAATGTGGTTCGGATTCCACAATAAGCTGTAGGTCCCGTTGCTAAGTAACCAATTGGTTCTTAGCCACATAAAATAAGTCTAATCCTTCGGGCCAGCCCTAGGAGAGCTGTTAATCAGCTCAGTGGTCTGGTAAAACTAAGGTATACTTTTTAGATAGAGTGGTTTGTGATGGTAGGTTTCTGTTTCCTAATAGTAGCAGTTATGACTTGGACCATTGACAGATTGTCTCATATGTAACTTTTTCATAAGTTGTATTTCAACAGAGACCTTTCACTTTCACAATTGATCCATGATCCCCCTTATCTGCCGAGAGCAACCAGATTCACTGAACAGCATCACCAATATGCAGTTAATGTGCCTCGCTGTCGAACTTCTCAGTTCCAGAGGTCCTTTATTCCTCACACCATTGGACTGTGGAACAGCCTCCCAGAGGATGTCATGCAGTTTGAACATCAGAGGTTCAAGAGAAAATGCAGTGCATTAGTACCCTAATACAGTACTATTTTTCTTGCATTTTAATACATTTTTATCTATTAATTTTTTTTCTTTTTTTAATAAGTGAGATCTGTTCTTTCTGTATTTCCCTTTACTTTCTCTTACTTCGTCCTAATGGACACCATATTCTTTGGAAGATTGAATTTTAAGTCACTGGCCCTGTGAGTTTGTTCCATATGAAGAGGTTTCATCTACTGAATAATAATAATAAATAATCAGAATAATTGTGAATTGTTGATATCCTGTGAAAATTCGGTCAGTGAGAAAACACAACCTTGATAAAGTAAAATAACATTATAATTGCTGAGAAATTTTTTGTCCACAGAATTCTGGCTAATTAAGAATATTAATGATATATAATAATGAATGAAATAATAAATAGTATGGAGCCAAAATATTAAAGACCCTCTTGTTTCAGATACCACATTAGGATGTCAGTTCTGAATCAGTAAACACTTGTGAAATGTACAAGAAGGTGTCCTTTTGAAATTTATTGTACTGTAGTCCCCAGTTTACACAAATTCAGTTACATGGAAATGGAAGATTTTAAAAATATAATAAACAAAAATTCAGGAATTTCAGTTTTCTATTTCAAATTTTGTGTGGCCAGCCATCCTCCTTAGTCATTGTGCTAATTTTCTCCACTCACCAAGAGTAGTCATTTCAGTCTACAGTATAGCCAGAAAACGAACAGTGATAACAAGATATGTGGTTGCTTACAATGTCACCTTAATATTCCTAGTTTTATTTTACTTTCTGTGAAGGTCAGTGAATATGGCCCCAAAAGTAGAAATATAAAGATATGACCTGAAAAGAAAGTCAGTAAAGACAGGATGGAAACTTAGCAAAGTATTTCATATCGCACAAAATCTTAAATACAAAATCGTGGAGTGTAGTTTAAAAGTTACCTTTACAATCATCAAAGCTTTCCAGCCTCTGCAATATCATCTTCAGGACTTAAAAATTAAAAGAAATTTTACAGGTTCACACGAGACATGAACATTCTAACAGTACAAGGCTGTAGCCAAACATCCTTGCAGCATTTATCTTTATATCATGTAATTGTTATAAGTTCATCATTATATCACCAGTTTTTATGATGAGAGGAATTAAGAAATGTGGTTAGTACCTTTTGCAAGCTTTCATTTTAAAAGAGAAAGGCTTAGCTATTTCTTATTTTTTGTAAACTATGGAAATACTGCAGTACTGAGTTTTCAGTTTTGCTGTATATTTTTGTAGACTTTATGGTTTAATAAGTATTGGTGTCATATATGTGGATCTATTAAAAATGTAAACCTGTACCAAGTTTTATGGGGTTTGCTGTTCAAATGGCAGTTCTCTTGCCACACACTTTAGCCAAACATGTTTGTTAGGACTAGTCATACCAGAAATTGGCAGTCAGGAAGTTTTCTTCTTCCCCAGATTTCATTGCAAAGATTCTGCTGTCAGGTATGTGGACAGTTTCTCAGAATGGTCTGCCATCTCTTCCATTTAAGACTGTTGGGATGAAGGAAAAAAACAGCTTCATTGCCCGGTGTCCACGTAGATTTACAAAAAGATGCATCTGAGTAGGTAAATGCTTAAGACTTCTTTTTAAGCACCTTTTTGTTTCATTCTTCAGGCCTGCATCGGCTTGTCGTGTATCTTGATAAAGTTGAACATGTGGCAGAGTGAAGAGGGCAATCTACTTTCCTTTTTTTACTTTTGGTTGTCACTCACGAGTGCCTTGACATTTCCAAACATGAAGTTTAGTGGCATCCACTTGAGTAGTGCTGTAACTCCTACACTATACAGTATCTGATTCACTTTTCACCCCTTTTAGGTGTGCATTGAGACCTTAATTCTTACTCCACTCATACTCCTGTGATAAACAGAATATTGCCCTCTCCACTAGTTTTGAAGATAGAACATACCAGATATAGTGATGCTTAACTATAAAGTTGTTAACCAAGGCAGTCAGTCTTATTTTTAGACTTGAAGGGATTGTCTCTTTTTATTTATGTGAGGACTGAAAGTTAAAGAAAGGCTGAGTTCAAGAAGCTGGACAGCAAAGTAGAAAGAGATCAAGGGGGTACATGGGAGCACAAAAACAAACAAGGAAATAGGCAGGTCATACCTCCCTCTACAGGCATTCTACAAATTTTTGTAATTATAAATGTTGTTTGATGTAAATCTATAGAGGTACTGAAGTAATATGCTATACTGAAGCAGTGGTTTGTATTTGTCAAACAAAATAGATATTTTCATAGCAAGAAAGAATTTTGCTTTTAAACCCAATAAAATGTTTGTAATATTGGTGTAGATTTGAATCATGAAATGGTTCCTGATGACACAAGCAAGCTAGTTACTAAGTTACTTTATTTTGAAATTCAGTTGAATGTCATATTATTTATTTCAAGAAATCATAGAAGTATGCTATATTTGTAACTATATCTTGGAAAGATATATGCAAAAATTAATCTTAAGATGTGAAGTCACTTTGAATGGTGTTAAATGTAGCACTTCATGCCTCTTCATATACAGTAGTATCTTTAAGATTTATCATCTAGGTTTTACATAGTGTTTAATCCAGTAATTATCCGTGGAATTGTTGAAGTGAAAAAGAGATGTGCAAACACCAACTCACATGGTGAAAGGTATGTTCATACTAGGAACAACCCATTATTATGAGTGCCATTTTTTTACCCACTCTCGGGATAATTGCTTAAATCAGTTTCTTAACTACATTACTGAAGGTAACAAGTGGTGTAAGTGGCTTGTAAGACTGCCTAGAGGGGAATCTCCTCTCTCACCTGCTAGGTCAATAACTTCTGGCTAGGTATCCACAGTTCCTCCATGTGTAGTATTGCTTTAGCAGCCCAAATACTGTATATTGTATTTTTCATGAATTCATGTCTCTTTTTCCTGTCTTTTGTGGTTATTATTATTGTTATTGTTGAGGGTATTCTTAAATATTTTTAGTTGTATTGCTTCAAGTTGCTTTGTTATTATTTTTCTTTATAATGCTTATGTCTTAAAACTTATCTCCTTAAATGATGATAACTCATTTCTAATTATGGTTGACAAACACAATAGCTGGACAGGAGAATCAGGAGAATAAATTAAGGAAGGGCCTGGCATAGCTGCCTCAGTGTTAGAAAAGCGTGACTGAGAGATGGATTGCCCAATGTCTACGTATCTTTAGCTAAGCATAGAGAATTGTCTTGTACATCACAGATGTGGTCCAGCTTTCTTTGCTGCTATGTAATCTTCCCTTGTACTAGTTGAGTACCATTGCGTGTAAGTCTTAATTATGAAGATGCAGATATTTACATGACAGACCAGAGGAGGATCTCATACCATAATGAGTTTAAGCTCTTATGAATTCCTGTATTGTAAGTTGATAAAGTAAGCCAGACCCCACTGCTTGCATCTCTGTCACAACCTCTACCTTTCATCATCCTTATTAGAAGAAGGTTCTTTTCATCTGGCTCTAGGGAAATGGCACCTCAATTCTGTAGGCTAATCTCTCCTTTAGTTTGGACAGGGATCACAAAATTAGGCTCCTTTAAGGGAATTTTTTTATCAGCCAGTTTTAGGAGGTGCAACATAGTATTACCAATAAACATTTTCCCAAGTGAAGAAGTTTTACAGCTAAATGGTAAGAAAGTAAAGAGAACAATAAAAAATCGAAAGAATGTGGATGTGACATCTGAGATGTAGCAAATGATTTTTAGTAATGCCTGTAGTGAGCTATGCAGGACTCATTGCAGGTGGTGACCCCACAGGGAATTGGCAGGTGAGGAGGGAATTTCGTATTTGGGTGCTCTAACAAGCCAGATGTAGAAGCATTAGTAAGGCCATTTGAATTTATTGATTCTCTGCATTCTCTAGTTAGGTGGAAAAGGCACTTAAGAAATTTTGGTTTGTACCTATGAAACATATTTGCCAATATTTTCACTTTTATTTTATTATATGTGCACTCCACACTGCTTTCTCTGTACTGTACAGCCAATTCTCGTCTTGGTTATTTTTACAGATAAAATTTTTTACCAGATGCTTATTGCATTATGATTATCAAGGTAATGTTCTCAAATTTAATGACGTGTTGTCTCGGTATTTTATGTATCCTTTACCATAATAGTCCACATGTTGAACAGAGTATCAGCCAGTGATTCCTTATGTTTTTGTGACATGTTCTGATATTTGAATGAAAAGTCATGTTTATAACTGTGATGTAATGTTGCAGTTTTGACCCCAAAACTGTTAAAAATATGATAATATAGTGAATGCAGTAGGTATTTATTGTAGATATATCAGTTTACAGGTAGTAAGAGTTTTTGTATTATATTTTTGTGAATGCTAATGGCAAACTCAAGGAGCAAGTCCCTGAGAGGAAATCCATTCATGAAAGTGGCAGACATTATAAGACCCTCACTGAGGAATTATTAGGAAAAGCCTTGGGTAGTGTCATTGATGAATATTTTGTGTGGTCCTCTGTGTGGGTTACTCTTTATGGAAATGCAGATATATAGGCAGTGAGGTCTCATTACATGTTGCTTCATATGAAGTAATCATTATGCATGATTATTTAGGCTTTAGGTTCCATATACAACTGGTTTTCAAAGACTATACTGTGTTTATGTTTTTGTGTAAAATGGTCTGGTTTTTTAAGATGATGCTCCTTTTAGTGTATAATGACAGGAGATTATGTGCCTTTTAAAATAGCATAAGACAGAAATATTGATTCCTGTTACCAGAAATGCCAGCCTAAAAGCATGGGTGACATTTTGGTACCACCTTAAACTCTCAACTTTTGGAAATAAACCAACATTTTCAGTCAACAGAACATAGTTTTATCGTTGTTTTAAGTTTCCTAAGTACTCAAGCTTGCAGAAAGGTAGCATTATTGCTTGTGATCATTTATGAGTTACAGTGGAGTACCCTGTATTTTTAGATTTGCCAGTATGTGAGTAGGTGAAAATGACTTCCTTCCTTGAACAGAATATGGAAGATGCCGACACATTCCATCTTTGTAAAGTTATCTAAAACAGGAGGAAATTAAGGGAAAGTCAAAGTAGTTTTGCAAGATATTAAGGAGCTTTTCAAGTTGTATGAAGAAAGTTTTGAGAGTAGATTTACTAGATCTAGGAGTGTATTGCCTTTCAGATTAAGTAAAATTTTTTACTTTGGTATGATTTTATGTAATAAGCATAATGTCCAAAGATACTTTTTACCTAAGATGTCTGTCCATTCAACTTGTATCATAAAACAGTAATGTATATCACTCTGTGTATGATCATTTAAAAGTAGCAAGGTTAGTCAGACATGTGGAGCTTCAATGAGGATCATACCTGCCCCCTCCTATTTAATAATACTGAAGCAGTGGCACATGAAGACATACACTTGACACCTTTGTTTCACTGAGACACTCCTCCCTATACGATAATTCATAACTCATTAACCCTGCAGTCCTTTGAGGATAGACCTCTATGGTAAACTTACAGATGCGTAGAAACTACCATTATTTTAAAAACTTGTAGTTGTTTTTATATTTACAACTTTGCTTTCCATTTCTTAGAGTTTATTATTACAGTACTAAGATCTGTAAACATAGGTAAGTCATTCTTTAAATATGAAATATTTATATAAATTATTTTGAGCTGAACATTAGATATTCGTTGGAAGTTTCTCTGAGCTATGCAAACACTACTCCATATTTAATTGTAATTCTTCATAAAAAAAATTCACTCCATTTTATTTGTTCTTAGAATATATCTTTTACACAAGTCGAGAAGTTGGCTGTACATTATTGAATTTTCATAATTATACAACTAATTTTTTAGTTTGAGATTGTAGTATGCATATTTTTACAGAGTACAAATCCTCTCTGTTTTATTAAGGTGACAAACTTAGTTTTGAATGGCATTTAATGCTTGAAACAACCAAAGTGGCAGTTGAGTGAATGGTTGAACAGTTTCATCCAGGGAGAACTCCATTCTCACTTGCCAGAATATATTGCCTTGTATGAATCAAAGTTGACTTATATTGGCAGAACAAGAAGCACCAGGTCAGAGACCCTTGTAATTTTTTCAGTTTAATGAAATAAACAAGCTGTATTTTCCCCAGTCATTCACAAATTTTTGTACAGGAAGAGAATCTTAAGCCAGGCACAGTGTGAATGACTGTTTTGGTCAGATTAGCCTAAGCATCTTCAAACAAGAGCTGCTGTAGGAGGTGGTTGGTGTAAGTACCACTAGAAAACATCTAGAATGAGTGTTAAAGTCCACATGGATGCCATTGATTCCTTGGTCTGGGTAAACATAAATTATAATTATAGTAAACCTTAAGTGCCTTCACCCCCTGGCCATGACATCAAAACCATGAGTTGCCAGGACTTTCTTTATAAGGCGCAGCCAAGAAGAAGAGCTACCATGAGGGAGAAGTTGCAGGCAACTCTGGACAAGGGCAGCACAAATGCAGTCATGGAGGATTTTGGCAGTGCAAACCATGTCAGGTCACATCCTACAATTGCCGAAATAATACTGGCTCTTTTTGGATGGGTGAGTTTTTTCAAGGGCTATCAGTTAGTCTCAAAACAGTTTTGCACTTTCTTAAGATCAGTGCTTACAAAGTCAGAGCATCATTCTTATACCTATATGTAATTTTAAACAGAATATGTATGTTGCTCAAGTTGCCCATTGTAGGTTACTGGAGGAGCCAATCATGATTGTTTAATAAGGACATGTTATATGGGCATAAGAGTTAGTAGTTTATGAATTGAGGGTTGCTCATGATTGGCAGAATCAAGGACAGGCTATTGCACTGACTCAAAACTAGGACGAGGGAGAATCAATCAGTGGCTACTGATGACTGAGCAGATAGACCTGTGGGCTCTTCCAAACAACCCCATCCCTAAGCTCCCAGGAATGGTAAGGTTGTGTTTTACCGGTGAAATCTAACAAGCCATGAGCAATGTTTGAATTCAGGACTGCTACACTCTGAAGCCCAGGTGAAGTAAACTCTTAACCTTGCCTGCTGTAAGACCAGCACAGCTAATCTGAAACACCCATGAAGTACTCATTCAAGGTGAATAGACTTGGTTTGATGCATAATGTATGAACACTGAAAGTAATACCAGAACTTGACCAATTTTCAAATTTCTTCACACAGCTCCAGTGACTGTAAAGGAAATATTCCAGTTTCAGACCCCAGTTACAGGGACCAAATACCATCTTACTGGTGATATCCACTTGGATAAAAATTTAAGCTGCTCTCAAGTACTGTATGTATCATTTGTATTTAAAAAATAGTGTTTTTTTTTATTCATATGAATGTGGAAAAGTATAAATTATTTTCATTTCATAGATATAGACCACCTGCTTGTAGTAGAAGTGCGGTATCTCCTTTGCTTGTGAAGTTGCACTCACCTGATCAGCAGATAGTCTATATAGGAGATTTCTGCAATCAAAAAGTGGTTTTGCTATACTGTAATGAGAAATCTTATCATATTCAAACTACCACTTTGTTTCTCTTTTGGACTTGGTTGGTTTATCTTAAATGGCCATTTCAACATGAATAAAGTTATAGGTTTGTATCTTTGTAACAAAAGTTACCATAACCCTTTGAGATTTCAATGGCCTCATGCAAATTTAATCTCTTAAGATTTCTGTGATGTCATCTGTAGAAAGTAAGTGAAAATTAATCATAAATATTTTAACATTGTGGATAATTGCTGGTGAATGCTGAGCTGTGGTTTAACTCTATCTCCCACATGATTAGTAGCTGTTCATAGAGTTATCATAAAATCAGTTCAAAATAGAAAGTCACCAAAATTTTTTGCTCATTTTACCATATTGCTGTATTCCTGATGTTTTTATATGCAATAATTGGCATAAGTAACAATTATATATATTTAATTCAAAAGGACATTTTTCATATTCATTTTTGTTGCAAAGAAAAATTTATAAATATCTTAATTATTTGATGTTTATTTACAAAAGTAAATAAATTTATGTTCTTTTCTCTGCTGAGAGAATTATTTTGATTGTATGATTTTTTATTTAAAGTACGATAAATTTGCTTCAAAATAACATCAAAACCAGTTTTCTATCACAAAAAAGAAATTTGCTGCAAGCAATGAAATTACATTATTTTGAGGCTCTTATTGGGTTAGCCTGAGGGAAACATGTTTTACTACAGATGAGTTTCAGACTCCCCGCCTTCCCCTAAAATAAATTTCAAAGGCTTGATGATATTTTGTGCTGCATTGAGTAAAAACTGTAAAAGGGGACAAAATTCACACTTCAGTAGAGTTTTACTCGCAGTATTGTTCTGAAAATCTGAGAAATTCTTGTTTAAGGTGTTTCATACTTACAGTACCTTAAAAATGTTAACTAAAGTTTGCTTGATCATCAGGAAGATGGCTTATAGAATGCTGTTCACAGGTTTTGTCAAATTTGTAGATATTTTTGCCCTCTGGTTTTTATTTCTCTTTTGTGTTCAAACGGAGTTGATTGCATTTTGATGTTTTGATTTCATTTTCCTTTCAAGTCAGACTTAAAGTGCATTTATTAGGAAAGTGGAAAGGTTTCATTTATAAACATTATTTTTACAAGCTCAAACCTTTTAAGTTCAAACATAAGGAATTTTAAGGTATAAAGCTGTCAAGGACTCGTAAGACTATGAAGATTGTAGTTCTGACAATAAATTGTTTTTGTAATTCAGTGATCTCGTTTTCAGGAAGATAAACCATGTTTTAGCTTAGCTATTTATTACATATTAGTGGACTTTAGTGTTCTACCTCCTTGCACGATTATGTACATTTTAGGGTGACGTTTCAAAAGTTACCCTGAATTACCACCACTTGCATATTGTTCTTTCTTTCTGTCATGTCAGTTGCAACAACTTTTCCCTAGGCTTCCATTGCAAATGTTTCGATACCAGTATATTGGTAAGATGCAGATATGAATTTTGTTTTTGACATATTTTGCCAAGTTTGTCTATATGTCTATTGTCTATTATGTGTCTGTCCTTTTCATAATTAGGCATTTACCATTAATTACATTTTTTCAGCCAAGGTTAAGAGGTGTTCCATGTGGAAGTGAAGTCCCCTGGCTAGGTAGGATAAAGCTCAAAAGGTTAGGTTATATTGGACTATGTACAATTCACTAGCTTTCAATTCAGTTTGCTTCAACTTGCATTTTAGTGTGATCCTTTTTCTAATCCCACCTATATTATTTTGATATACTGTATTAGGGAGAGGATTTCACTCTTAAGCTGGTTACATCCAATAAAAATTATTATTAGATTTGCCTGGTTCTTATCATGATTAGTGAAAAAGATCACTGATTGTGATGGAAGTCAGTTCTGGTCATAAAGAAATAATTAGGATAAAGCATGCACAAAGGGATGAAATAATACATTGGCGTAAATGCAACGTGACAAATTCTTTATAATAATTCAGTATGACTTGTAAATACTGTAAAAGTTATAATTTCTGCAGCTTATCAGGAACTTGGTAACTATACATTTATGTTGAAGTTGTATACAGTAGAAGAAAGGATGTGGCAACTGAGGAGATAGGAAAACAAGCAGCACAGAAATGATGTTGGTAATTAAGGGCAATTTATAAAAATTTACCTATTTTAGTCGCTTTAATTTTGCTGTATTGACAAGCATATTTATTACTCATGTTAGTTTCCAGTTTCCTTTTTTATTGTTATATCTTATTGTCAAAGTTTTCATCATGAAACTGTATAGTAGAATATTTTTAAATACTAGTTCAAAACTTGACATGACTTTTTATTGATATATGAAAGATGCACAAGTGTACAACTCAGTTTATACAGTGCATGTCAGTGAATTGTATCATATCATTTTCATACATTTTTATATTTCTAGAGGTTCCAAACCTCTAATGATAAAGTACGTATTTAGAAATACTCTTATTTCTTCACAAAAATTGTGTAGGTAACCAATACTATGTATATGATACTGAAATACACTTTTGCCAATGCAATTGCTATTTTCAATCTCCTTTGAAGTTAAAGCTTCTTCCCATTCCCCTTTTACAGTGGTTGTTTGAAATGATATTTTAGATGTGCTTGCAGGACTTCTGTAAGATGGTATTATGACGGCATTCACAGACCAGTATTTTGGAAGGCCTTTCGTCACTATGGTATTGATGTTAGATATGTAAAACTAATTGAAACCATCCACAAACAAAATGGATTCAAAGTTGATGTTGATAGAATTTTGTTAAATTGAGTTGTAGTAAATAGTGAAGTGGTAAAGGAGAATGCACCTTTGCTGTTCTGTGTGGGTTTAATAGCAAAAAGGATGGTTAATGGAAGAGAAAGTGTAGACTGAAGTAATGGTAGAAACTTGACAGACCTTGAATAAGCAGCTGGGACTGTTCTAATTAGCAAAACTTAAGATTTGCAGAGCATACTTAATAGAATACATCATGTTTATAAAGACAGGGCAAAGATGAATATTAGAAAAAGCAGAACAATGAGGACAGAGTATGACATAACAAAAGCTGAAGAAAGAATTGATGAGGTCACATTTATCAGATATCTAGAAACGACATCCAATACAGGTTCCCTTCAAGGTGAAATTTTGTGAAAGACCGAAAAAGGCAAATCAGACAATGGTCGAGCTGATTAAGGTTTGGGAATCAAGGAGTCTGAAGTTGCATACAAAAGTAAAATTGTCTATTAGTCTAGTACAATCTGCATTGCTGCATAGTTGTGTTTCATGGTATGACAGAAACTCTGTCCAAAAGATTTAGTTGATGTGAAAAGATGGCAGTAAAGAAGAACATTAGGAGTCAGATGGCATGATGGAGAAAAATGTACCATAAGGGAAATTACAGAAGTTACATAAATATATAAGATGATGAAGGGGATGGCTTGGATATGTCCTTCCCACCTTCCTGGAAGATTGGTATATGCTCGTGCCAGCTAAGTTCTGCTGGTCACAAGAACAGTTAGAAGAGCTAGACCTACTTAAATGAGAACTGTGAGACAAGAGACTGGAGATTTGAGAAAGTAAAACCCCAGAAAAGACACGAGGAGCAGAATTTCACAGAGGCCCTTTGCATCATGCAGAACAAGTGATAATGATACTTTAACTGAGTTCATAAACAAGAACAACAGAATATAGTATAAATATTCCTATTTTTGGGAGTATCTCATAATTCTTACATATATTTCACTTTCTACCAGACTAGTGTTGATTAAACACGGGTGTCATGTTTACTTTTTAACAAAAACAAAACAGGATTTGATAAACTCTCATGGAAAGGCCATAAAGCACATCATTTAATGACTACCTTTTCACTAACTGAACAATATTTGTTTTATTGTCCAGATTCATATTATTTTCAAGATAGAGAGAATTAGGGTATTGCTTATTATCATTCAGAAGATTAACCCTATTCATATGGAACAACCCCACAGGGGCCATTGACTTGAAATTCAATCTTCCAAAGAATATGGTGCTCATTAGGAAATAAGAGAAGGTAAAGGGAAATGCAGAAAGAAGAGATCTCCAGTATTAAAAACAAAAAATAAATTAATTAATAAACAGATAAAAATGTAGGCAGTCCCCAGTTACAACAGGTCCAGCTTACGACGTTCCGAGGTGACGCTTTTCAATATATTCATCAGAAATTAATACCCGGTTTACAACGGATGTTTCAGGGTTACGACACTTATAACGCCAATCCGACGGAAGAAATATGGCTTCAAAATGGCAGAATAATAAAAATTTGGACGTTTTTCGATGAAAAACTCAATAAAAACGTAGTTTACACCGTTTTCAATACACCCAAAGCATTAAAAGTAAGGTTTTCTTAGGATTTTTGACGATTTTCGACGATTTTTCAGCTTACAATTTCCGCCATAAACAGGGAACTGCCTGTATTGAAATGCAAGGAGATTAGAGAATAGCATTAGGGTAGTAATGCATTGCATCTCCAATTGCATGACATCCTCAGGGAGACTTCCACAGTCCAATGGTGTTAGGAATAAAAGACCTCTGGAACTGAGAAGTTCAACAGCGAGGCACATTTACTGCATGTTGGTGCTGCTGTTCAGTGAATCTGGTTGCTCTCGGCAGGAAAAGGGGATCAGGGATCAGTTGTGAATATGAAAGATCTCTGTTAAAATACAACATACGAAAAAGTGACAAACAGGAGACCATCCCTCGATGGTCCAAGTCATAACTGCTAATGTTAGGAAACAGAAACCTACCACTACGAACAATTCTATCTAAAAAGAGATAAATCTCCGGCAGAAGCAGACATCCACACTGGAGAACAGTATTCTAGTAAAGGAAGTACAGATGACCTAAAACAGGTTGCACTGATTTTATCACTTATAAATATATGGGGCCTTGTGAACAGTACCTAACTTTCGTGCAGCATTTGCTGAAACTTTCATTAGATGTTTCTCAAAAGTTAGATGCGAGTTAAAAGTTGCACCTAAAATAGTTAAGGCTTCAGACTCATTCAGCAAAGTCCCATCTACCTGCAGGGGAGGATGGAGTGGAAAATCTGCACGAGATCTGCTATTCAATAGTGTTTTTGTCTTACTGGGGTTCATCCTCATACCCCATCGACTACACCACTCACTGATCCTGTCCATGCGCCCGATTGAGGCTGAGGGCAGCTTCATTTCTTATAAGAGGAGACTTTACTACACCCGCAAATGTTGCATCATTGACATACTGAACAATCTTGTTTTCCAGGCCAACAACCATATCACTTGTATACATCAAAAATAATAGTGAACCAAGAACACTACCCTGTGGACTACAAAAACAATAGGTCTCGGTTCACTAAGATCCCATCAACAGCAACTCGCTGCTGTCTGTCTGTAAGGAAATCTTGAAGTACAGTAATCCTAAAATGTAGCCTATTCACCCACCCAAGATTCTGAAGTTTATAAGAGCCTTGAGATTTGCTAAATCGAAAGTAGCACTAAAATTTATTTGAATTGCTCGTCACTCAAAACCCTTTTCAAGATTCACTTGAAAATGTCATGTCAAGCCTAAAAGAGCATCCTCATTGCAGTAAACTCATCTTTAATGTACACAGGCCTTCATATTCTTAGAACCGTAAAGTACATAAATAAAGTTTTAGAAGGCTTTCTGAATATGGGAAATTTAAATTTACTCGGTCATTTAACAAACATAACATTGAATAAAGGATACTGATATTTTCTATTTACTAGTGTAAATTTCATGAATAGGACTAAGGAACTCAAGACGGCAAACCCTATAGAAGTTAGGGAGCGAGTTAAAGCACATACAGACTCGACAGTTTTGACCGCTTTTACTAAAAATAAAGCTAGGTAGTGTGAAATATAAGCAGGGGCATTGGAAACGAATTTATGTTGACTCAGAGCAACTAATGTACATGAACTAAACAAGAACCATTTACATCATATACAGATAACAGTCAAATGAATCAAACAGACTATGAAAAAAATGAATATATTTGAATTGCTTCTGGTCATATTTGTTTAATATTTTGTTTTTAACCATTAAGAGTCAAAATACATGAATCTTATATAGTAGGTGTAAAGAACGGTATTTTATATTTTCATCATTTTGAGTAGTTCCGATGACGGAAGTGGATTCCCGAAACAAAGCGAGATGATTTCCAGTCTTCTAGCTGTCCTATTTGATAAAAAACTTAGGCAAAAATCTTGCAAGTTGGATACACACATGATAGATACATACACACAATATATATACATATATATATATATATATATATATATATATATATATATATATATATATATATATATATGTGTGTGTGTGTGTGTGTGTGTGTGTGTGTGTGTGTGTGTGTGTGTGTGAGTGCGTGTACTTCATGATAATTGATGGAATTAGGCCAAAGACAAACTTACAGTGATAATTTAAGTGGGCAAATGAAGTAAATGTTAAAAAACGGAACTCGGAAGAGACTATTATTTACTGGCACTACTACTCTATGTTTATGTCGTGATACGGCCGTGAAGTTGTGATATTTAGTTTAGTGCGTGATTGAAGTTCGTACTTATCATGTAAGCATGATGATAGTGTTCAATGATGTGAATGACCGCTACGTGTTGACATCGTAGGAGAAATTCACTAGATTTCAACTTTATCTAATCGGTTACTACAAATACCCATGAGTAATGCCAAAATCAGCTGTTGTTACGCGGAAGTTATCGTCTCAGACTAAGCGCTACAGAATGATTTGCTTCATTTAGTATGATGATTAACAAATCTGCTCGTCAATAGAATGGGGACTTTTTTTAACGAATATCAACGTTATGTAAAGATGGACGAGTGCTTATTTAAACGACGTACTAGTATGAAATGTGTGACAGGACGGGCGAGCGAACCCTGGGTGTCCGTTCCGAAACAATACAAGACGTATCTCACACTGACCATTGAACTGCTACTGTTCGAGGGAACGAAACTTTCTCTAAAAGTTTCGAGCCGTTTCGAAACGAGTCGTGCGATGACATTTCAGTTATGAAAGAAAGCGGATTTCTTCTTTGTTTGCCGAGGCTCGTTGTTAGCGACAGTTTGTGTCTAAAAAAAAAAAAAAGAAATGAAAGTACGTTCGGGTTGCATTTAAATTCGTCGTTGTTAGCGACAGTTGGTGACGAAAAAAATATAAAAGTACGTTTGGGTAGTTATTTAAACTCGTGGAAGAGTCTCGTCTAGACTTTTTACTGTAATACTTCCGATGTGTAATCATGTGTTACAGACTTAGTAGATTTTGAATGATGAAGAAGAAGAGTAACTGTAACTTCATTGTTGACGTTTGTGAGCAGCAGCCTTTCCCGAAGTAATTTTGTCCTACTTCGTACCCGTTTTTGAGTTTAGGGGGGGTGGTTCCTTCGCCGAATATTGCGCAGAGGAGGAGCTACGTCGAAGCTACGGTGGATACCATGGCATCCATAGGCCTTCCCATTCCCGGCAGTGGCGAAAAGAACGGGGATATCTGTCCCGAGGAAGTTGCTTGTTCTCCTGCCCTCCATCCTGATGCCTACGCCACCCTAAAGCAGGACGAGTGCGAGGGGGTGCCCCTCAACACCAACTGGACCTTTTGGATAGATAAGTAAGGAACTATGGGGTTTTTTGTTGATTTAACCGCATAGAATTAACCTTGTGTAAATTATTCTTGTCTGATCAGCTTACTAGCCCAAAGCTTTAGTCCTAAGCCAAAGTTTTACTTGGCTAATGTAAGGCTACTGCTGGCACAAGGAAGGTAGGCCTAGCCCTTTGCTACCCCCTAGGCTAGTCTGCTGTATTTCTGGGTTAAGGTATAACCTAGTTTGCCCTAGCTTAGATGTCTATGTCCGTAGGCTAGTCACTCCCCTTGCGTAGACAAACTACCCCTTAGGTCTCTCATACTTCATTATATACCTTACGCAAGGCGGGCGGGGGGGTTTAAATGACCTAGGCTAGTGCAGTTGTTGTTTACAATTTAGCCATGCAGTCTAAAAGTGGTGAAATAGCCCATGTTTATGCAGTATTTGTTGATGTGGAGGTTCTGTGGAATTTAGTAGCCTAGGCCTATTACCCTCAGTTCTATTCACTGGTAGTACTTGGGGTAAAACTGTAGGTAATTCTAAGCCGTAGTTCCATGGTGAGCTAGACTATGGCAAGTGACGTTTTCCTATGTTATTTTACTTGCTTTACAAGAATTTGAATTAATATTTTGTCAGCTAGCTGTAACTAAACTGTAATTGACCTTTGAAGACTACACGACAGGTTAGATCTAAGCCAGCATTTTGCGGCGAGCCCTCCACCCCCCCTCCGTAGCTAATACGACAAAATTGTAATCAGTAAACACCCCTAGGCTTAGATCTACCCCGTTGTGTAGTCTTCAAAGGTCAATAACAGTTTAGTTACAGCTGGCCGACAAAATATTATTTTAAATTTTTGTAAGGCAAGTAAAATAGCATAGGAAAACATCACTTGCCATAGTCTAGCAGAACTACGGTTTAGAACTACCCAACTGAAGACTGCTGGCCTGCTGCCTCCCAGTTTACTTGCAAAATGGACTAGGTGCTGTGTTTAGTGCCAGCCTCCTGGGGATGATTGTGAAAACACAAACAAAAGACAGTAAATATCATATACATTATCAAAAGCATAAACATAAGGCGGAAAATATTCCGATTGGTGAATAGTGGAAGCCCGTCTCCGGTAGCTTATTAGTCTTCAGTTTTTCCGTGTTTGGTTTACCCAGTGTTAATGGGACCCTAAGTGGTCTTGGGTTGGGAAACTAGGAAAAACAGTATGCTAACCTCACTTAGGATTTAACGTGATCCAAAAAGAATATCAGGACTGATTGAAAACAGTATGCCTGTTCACTCTGGTAATAGAATGAACACTTTTTGTAAACTACTTGTTTAAGCTATAATTTTTTAACTTTGAGAATAAAGAAATAGGGGCAGTTCTTTACTTGCTTATCTGGTATGGGAAAAAATACAAAATAAAGAATGAATTATACAAGTGGTAAGCCTGTACTCCTAATAAAGAATAGTGCAGCAAATTTGATACATTCTTATTGATTGTTATAAGGATTTTGTTTGGTGCCGGATGCTGTAACTAGTATTATTCCCCCAGACACTGTTAAATTATTTATACAGTAGCTGCTTTTTTTTCCTGACCATTTAACCTTTTCTTTGTGAATTTCACAAATATAGAGAGAAATATTTTCCAGCTTTTACATTGCATATTGTAATTATTGAAATTCATTTTGTTATTAAAACTGAAATTGATTTTATTATGAGAAGATTGAATTAGAAAATATTTTTGTGTAGTGCAATGTCAAATTCAAATCTCTTACCCCTAGGGCTGCTCGTGGTGCCACAGCGGCTGAATATGAAGCAAATATGAAGAAGATTTACACCGTTTCTACTGTTCAGAGTTTCTGGTCAGTTTATAACCATATTCCAGATGTTTCGGAAATATCTCAGCGATACTCATATCACTTGATGCGTGGCGATCGTCGTCCCATGTGGGAGGATGAGGGCAACCAGAATGGGGGTACTTGGAGAATCAAAGTTAACAAAAGGGATACAGTAAGTAGTGTTTCGTGCCCTTATGTTGTTTTGTGCTGATTACTCCTTATTATGTACATACTGTATAAAAATGAGTTAAGTTGTTATATTATACTTTTCTTTGCTGTAATTATTTTATTCACAAAGCGCTGAATTCCAATTTTCCCTCATAGTAGTAACTACCGTTCTATTTTAGTCTTTCGTCTGGAGAGAGCTTTTGCTAGCAGCAATTGGTGAACAGTTTGAGGGTCATTTGGCAGAAGGCGACGAGGTGTGTGGGCTCTCGGTATCTATTCGTGATAGAGATGATATTCTGCAAATCTGGAATTATGACTCAAGACTCACAAATCAAGCCACATTGATGAAGAAAGTGCATAGCCTAGTACCTGATGTGGTTTTTACAGCTGAATTTTACAAACGTAAGTATGGAAATGTGTTAATGGCATGGTTTATATTTCTTCAGAAAATGTGTTACTGTCATGTTGCACTTTACGTTTATAGTTTGCCACAATCAAAATTTAACGAGTAACAAGTTATAATTGCATTTGTGGTGTGATGTATGTGTTTATCACTAGTATAATACTCATATTAATTTTATTACTATTACTATAAATCTTGATACCTCTTTATGACCTGTAGTATGCATTTTTATGGTGATGATGAAGGGACAGGGAACTAAATACTTTTATGCATCCCATACATCCCATACTGGAGTAAAAATAAGATAAAATAGTTGTATTAAGGTTGAGTCAGAGAAAACAAGAGTGTGAGCAGAACTGCATAACTTGTATAACTTGTAAATAGAAAATTGCTAAATAGACCAGTAAATGGTATTGTTGACCTCAGCATAGCAGGTTATGCTGAGAAATCTGCTGTAATTTTAATGCTTCAAAAATGTTGGATTAGAGAAGTTTGATTTCAGCTTCAGTAAATGTATCATAAGAGTATGAAGTAAGGGTAGGAACTGAAACGGTTTGAAACTGAAAGTTAGTGGCATAAAACGTAATCGAATACATGAGTTCAATCAGAAAATGGCCCCAAAATCTTAGAGGTTGCTTTGATCTAATGCAGTTTACATCGTTTTCAATGCACCCAGAGCATTAAAAGTAAGGTTTTCTTATGATTTTTGACGATTTTTGGGCCTTGTTTTGAACCTGACTGCTCATGAGTTCAATCAGAAATATCTTAGAGGTTGCTTTGATCTCGAAGTTTTTGGGCCTTGTTTTGAACCTGACTGCTCATAAGTTTAGTGCGCTGGGGAATTTTACAGACCCTGTGCTTAGTACAGTTGGAAATTTTACAAACCCTTTGCTTAGTACAATTGGGAATTTTACAAACCTTGTGCTTGGTACAATTGGGAATTTTACAAACATTTTGCTCAGCTATCTTTTGTGCAGGCTTGTGATCAGTATGAGGAGGATCGGGTTTGGGGGAAAATGAAATGATCTGTATAACAGTTTATAGTAAAGTAGCTATATTTTAGATGACTGATGAAAAGGTGGAAGAGAATAATTTATGACTCAGAATTTTGCTTGGTTGATTTTCACATTCTTCACATGTCAGCGTAGTAGGCTGTAGATTATTCTGAGGTGGCAGTCCTTTATGCAGTGCTGAATATGGATAATGGCTAATAAGGTTTTGCAGACATGCTGATGAAATTGTGACCCCATAGATTGAAGCCATTGTAATCTTCCCAACCCAAGGAAGCCAAAGTTGGTCATTCTGTATATTACTTTAATGTAGATTGGACATAATGAAGTAGCTTTGAAGAGTTTTTGTTGTTATGATTATAGAACTATTGTAATCATGTTACTCATTTTTCAAAAAAACTTTACCATCTTTTATATAGCTACTTTTATGCTCTTTAAGACTGAATCATTATGTAGGGTAAGGTACCCGTATTAATTCATTCTCAGTTTGGCAATGAAAGATAAAACTTAGTTTCTGGACTTCTGGTTAGTTTGTTTCATTTTATTTCTTCAAAATATGCATTGTAAGATATCTTACAAAAGTCAAGTCTTGTGGCGTACCTTGACTAGTAATATATTATATACTTGCTTCATTGAAGCACCATATAATTGGTTATGTGGCCAGAACCAGCTTTGATTTCCAAGGTTTTGATGCCTCAAAGTGTGAGATTTAATCAAAATTAATTATTCAGTAGAACTTGAAATTATTTTTATATTATATCTTTATCTTTGATATTGATTTTTAAGGTGCACATTCTTTCATCACTTTCTTTTGTTTGCCCAGGTTGGTTTCATGACCAACACTACCATTGGCCCAGTATAGTACCAATGCTTCTCTTAAGTACTGGTATTAACCAGTGTATCTAGGGTTACCTAACAAATGTACCTAAGGCACAATGATATGCTGCAGCATACTCAAACAGGCCTAACTGGTGCAGGAAACAGTTTGGAGCAAGTAATTCCTACTTCTCTGTCAGGTGGGCTTTGAAGTCAGTGGTGTTCAGTAGGAAGTGCCAAGGGTTCTTGGCCCCCTGTCAGTTGCAGCTTTGTTGCTATCTGTATTTTACCTGTTGTCCCTTCCCTTTACTCTTTCTCCACTTGATTGCTCAACTTCAGAGTCCTCGCTCATGTTTGATTCCTCATTTAAAAAGCAAGTAATTTGCGCCAACTTTCTGAGAAGTAAGGTCCCTGTTTTCCTGAGGAATTGCTATATAGTAACATTACTGAAACTAGTCTTTGGATTTAATGTTTAGCAACTAAATGGCCTTTAATAGCATATATTATATGAATATTTTATATGCATACTGTAAATAGTGTGTACAGTTGGATTTTTATTTTAGATTAAAATATCTTACCACAACTGTGAGTAATGTAGCATTAGATGCATGTTTTTTCAGATTTCTCATAGCATTAACTTATACTTGAAGGGAACTTTTCATTTTAGAAATGGGTGGTCAACCTAGGACACTTTATTTGGTTCTTGATTCATTTGTGTTAATACTGTACAGTACTTGTAAAATCAGGACATATTTAATCATGAAACTTATTTGATCGCATTGCTCAAAAGTTACTGCAAGAGTTTAAAAATTTGTTTTATAAGAAATGTAAAGGAAAGAATATTCATCTGGAATAAAGAGTTTAAGGTGTTTGACCACTGTCATGCTTCCATTTCACACTTGAAGGTCTAACTTTTAGTATAAGTACTAGTATACTATACTGTATGCCATACAGTAGTGGCAAAATTTTTACAGAATATTATTGAGTTAGTATGAAGGTGTAAACTGTTTGTTTACAGTGCTCATTTCACCCATGTCCTTTAGTTAATAAGCATAGAATATGCTTTAGAAGTATTTTAGAAAAATATTTTGTCTCAGTCAAAAGAAAGATTAACCTTTTAGTATTTATTCTTTGAAAGTTTTCTATCGCTAACACAAGCCTGAAAAGTATTTTGTATGTGCACAGCATGTCACTAAGTTGTCTTTTTGCTGTCATGTTAGTGAATTCTTTTACATTTATTTATTTTTTTTTTTGGAGGAAACTTGCACAAGTGTTTGAAGATATGTAGGTTACATTATATATATATTTTTTTTCAGCTCATCAAACACATCATGCGTACGAGGGCGAAAAATCCCAAGTATCTGGTCCTGCAATTTTAGGCGTAGGTTCTTGAACATAGCTCAAGTTAGTATCAAATGAGCATTTTAGGAATAAAAAATAGAAATCTTTTAATTATTTTTATCAGATGTATTATCTGTTTACATGTATGCAGAATATTGTCCATTATTTTAGGCAACATTTTTATAAAATATTTATCACCATATATCATATAGGGTTGTTTTTCTTGATATTGTGAATTTAAGACACTGCCTAGCTATTTCTTAAAGAGAAATTGAGTATTATTTTAGATTAATTGTTTAGCCCCAAGTTACTACTAGTCTAGACTACTTACTGGAGTATTTATGAAAACAAGCAGTTTTATATTGTTAGAAAGAATACGTTTATGGATTTTTAGACTTAAGGTATTTTATAAAGTTGTGATACTAATGTACCATACCATAGGCTGTATAATAATAATTAAAATTTTAAAATTACATTGCACTTTCTTTAATTCTGTCATCCCAGAAGTGCTGGAGGGGAGAATGTAGTTTTCTATGTAAGATTTGTTTTTATTCTTTTTTGCTTATTGCTGCGGATTAAAGCAGAAATTCTCTCTCTCTCTCTCTCTCTTACAGACAAGCCCAGAAAGTTTATTATTATTAATATTTATTTTCTTTTTCTCTCTTGCTTGGTTTGGTATCGATTCTCATCATTGGTCCAAGAAACATAAAAAATGGCTGAAAAAGCTGTGAAAAGAAATTGAGTTCAATTAAAAATAACTTTGCACTCCATGCTTTTTATATTTTGTAATCTAATGAAGCAATATGCAAAAATGCCTTGTAATCATAGTTTTAGGGAGCTGAAAATGATCAGACTAAAGGTTTTGATACTATGTATGTATTGCTCCAATACCTACACAAGAATTATTTGAAGGTTTTCATAAGGGCACATCATGAGTACAATGTAGTATTGCTGTTTAATAAGGTGTCTTACATTTTTGAAAGAAAATTGGATAGTCATCACTGAAATTGTCACTGTCTCCAAATATCAAGAATTTTAATTGGGAAACATTTTCTGGTTTCAAATTCACACCATCAGGAGTTTGACTGACTAAATCAGTACTCCTTAGAGAACTTCCATGGCACCTCAGATTGGTTTACCTTGTGTACAGCACTCCTGTCATTTGTGAAGTTTGGCCCTAGTTCATTTCTTTGTTGGCTGTTTTGCTAGATTGTCTCTGCCTTTTAGTATTTTATATTTAGTAATCCATGCAGGTGATTAGCTCTGTGATCGGCTGCAGTAGCAGATTGATGGTTTTCTGAGACTAATCAGGTTTTTATGCTAATTGGCAAAATTCTTGATTTCCTACATTATGGTGATTGCTTACTTTGTCAACTCTTTACTAAAGTATCCTTTCACTGTCATGTCAATTATGCTAATGTGGCAGAAGGCACTCTCCATTATTTAGCGAAGGCTGGTATTGAGGATTCTGCTATCATTCATTATTGTGATATACTGAAATAAAAACTAGTCTTGTGTAAGTTAACCAGATTAATAATAGCTAATACAGTACCATGTACTATGAGTGCAGTATACTTAAACTCACTGTTTGAGCAATAGGACTCATTATCTGATAGTGTGTTTTAGGTGAAGAGGTGTACTGCTGAAGTAGTCACAATTCTTACCAAACCATGCTTCATACAACATAAATGTAGACTTTAATTTTATAATACTAATATTACTTAGATATTCAACATTTCATCTGTATGATGTAATGTCCAAACCTTTGAAGGAATTTGAGATGGCTTTGTAGCCCAATATTAAGATTCAAGCAAGGGTAATGAACTTCTAAGTGAAAGTTACGGGTTAGAATGAATTATGTTGGAAAAGTGATAAGAAATTGGTTATCAATATAAACTTGTGCTGTGCATGTAATATAAAGATTCCAACTGTTATGTTATGAGAGTGTCTATCACTATTTAGCAGGTAGTGGTTATATAAGTTTTGCAATATTTTTTTTCTGTAGTGAGCGGTGGTACTGTAGTTGATGTGCAGTAGGTTAACTGCTAAGCTGGTGTAGTTGAAATTTATTCCAGGCCTTACATTCCAAATGACTCTGCTTGAGTGAACTTTGCATTGGTAGGTTTAATGGACTAGTTTAAGATTGCACAGTAATTAGAAAGCAGCACTCTTCTATGCTCTACGAGCTCATATAAAAACATAGGATATGGTTATGCCTTTTAAAGGATAATTGAGTGCATGTGATACAGCACATTTATTAAATCTTAGGAAAATTATTTCCCATGTGGGCCTATTTTTCATAAATTTATGAGAATGGGAAGTTAACAGTTTTGTGCTATAAAATTTTTCCTTTATTTTAACAGATGCTATTTATTATTTTTTTTTTGCATTATAAAGCAGTTGCTTGAAATTTTTCATTTGATAGGGGAACATTTGTCTTCACCATCTGTGAAATAGTAAATAATTTTATTGCTAATAGGAAAGGCCATATATAAGCCCAGAGCTAATATAAAACCAAGAGTTCCTTGTTACATATGCATATGCAGACACAAGGCAGTGGTAGTTTTGTTGGAGTTTCTGTTAGATATTTTTTTTATGTGAAGGCTGATGGTTGTGAATGGCAACTGTCTTTCCATATGAAACCCAGCCCAGAAAGCAGGCAAATGAATGAGAAATGATGGAGTTGCTAAACCCCTCATTCCATGAGGAAAGATGTTAAAATTCAAACATAGCAGGAGCAGAAAAAGGATGCATAAGCTCAAAAGTACAGTTCAGTACAAGGAATGAAAGCCATTAAAGTGATCAATATGTGAATTGCTCATCTTTGCAATGTAAATATGGATAGTAGCTTTTTGGCAGGGGTTACAAGGATGTCTCATAGGAAGATGAATGCTCCTTGATCTTTGGGAAACAAATAGTACTAAAAAAAAAGTAGTGAGGCTACATTGCATCAAAGCAGTAATGGATATAGAGGAAATTTAGCAGGTTGGTTGAATTGCCTCCACCACCAAATTACTGTACTGAAGATATCAAGACAAACAACACAGATTCTCCAACGTTCTTTAACAATGCGAACCAAACACCAGCAAGATAAGAAAGTCCCCAGTGGATCTTGCCTGATAGAATCTACACTGGTGGTCAAGAACAATGAACTTCTGTTTTTAGGAGTAAGAGTTAAGCAGTGTTGAATACTTTAGGCAGTGTAGGCTGAAATACCATGATGGCACTGTAATTAGAATTTATAGACAACTTGAATGAGTAAACTGTCCATGACATATTACCTATTGGAAGTGCTACCACCTTCATTTTTAAGAATAAAATCTCTGGTAAATATAAATAGCCACTAGTGGTTGTACATCTGACACCAGAAACCTCTAACACACCTCTCATTACTGACGTTTGCTATAATTTTCTTGCCATTATTTCCGTATGTTGTTTATTCATGTTTGTTCTAGCTGACAACCGAGAAGCCCAGAGATTGTCACAAAAAGGAAGGTGCCCTTAATTTCTGCTACAATATCTGTGAGACAAAGATATTAACATAACCTTGAATTAAAAATGGAAGCTGAATGGGGTTAAACATACAATTATCTTACTCTACTATTC
Source organism: Macrobrachium rosenbergii (assembly GCF_040412425.1). Taxonomy (NCBI): domain Eukaryota; kingdom Metazoa; phylum Arthropoda; class Malacostraca; order Decapoda; family Palaemonidae; genus Macrobrachium; species Macrobrachium rosenbergii. The sequence goes on along the minus strand of NC_089768.1, from coordinate 25,246,368 downwards.
TGATGATCAGTGAGGGAACTTTCAAAAATTCCTTTGTGCTGTAGTATCACTTCTCACTCTAACCTGCCATCTGAGTCTTAGTATTGTATCGGAAGCTTCATTGTCATACCGTGAATCATGTTTGTACAGCAATACAGATCGTACTCACCTATTGTATAATGTCACTTGCACATGCAATTCGGTTTCAGTCGCTTAGAATTCATTTTGACCATTGTTTCAATTTTAAATTTTACATTGAATTACACTTCTAAGAGAACTCACGCTGGATATCACTGTCCTTTAAGCAGTGTTATTTCATTCCTCTACATATCCATCCTCATTTTTTCTGTTTTTCTTACTTTATCCTAAGTTCAGTCTCCCTTGTTATATGATGCATTCATTATATAAGCTGTATTGCACAAATCAGATTTTTCTGGGGACATTAAAACAATCTCATCCACATAGTCTGTCAAGTTCCTTTCATCACTCCAGTCTAAACCTTTGCTTTCATCTCCAACTACAAACCATTATAAAATGAGAAAGGCAAATAACAAAAAATACAAAGCATTCCCCCATAATACCCGACTGTGTACCTCAAATTCACCCAATAAGACCATCAACATTGATGGTACTTTCACTTAGTGACATAAGACTATGGTAATTTATGTGTGGGCACTATCAAATTGCTGCTCATAATCAATGAAACAAATATCCCATTTGTGCAATATAATCGTACTTTTATTTCAAATGGCTTTACAAATGGTCTGTTAGTCTATTAAGATTTGACATTCATGCTTAAACACATGAAAATTTCAGCACTTACAGAGGTTTAGTAAATAGTTGTGCAATATATGTTTGACCATTATTACACAGATATAGCTTGCTGTTAATTGCTGCAGAACAGACATTTCAGTCATCCTGATAAACTAATCATTGATGAAGCTCCCAATCAATCGTCTCAGTAATATCTTTTTAGATCTGTTATTATTCAGCGGTAAAAGCTTTGCTCCCAAGGGGGGTCAGTATCGTCAATGCATCTCATGTGGTGCACTGTAAGCATTACTTAAGGTTCTTTGCAGCTTCCCTTCGGCCCCTAGCTGCAACCCCTTTCATTCCTTTTACTGCACCTCAGTTCATATTCTCTTTCTTCTATCTTACTTTTCACACTCTCTTAACAGTTGTTTCATAGTGCAACTACAAGGTTTTCCTCCTGTTACACCTTTCAAACCTTTTTACTGTCAGTTTCTGTTTTAGCGCTGAATGACCTCATAGGTTCCAGCACTTTGCCTGTGGCGTAAATCATATATTCTATTCTAAATTCTATTCTGTTCTCTAAAAGCTTTGCTTGTGATGGCACAATAACATTCTCTCTCTCTCTCTCTCTCTCTCTCTCTCTCTCTCTCTCTCTCTCTCTCTCTCTCTCTGACACCTAATGAGCATCAAGTCAATCGATCGCTCTGCATACATCTGTAATATCGGCTTATTGAAATGGATTATTATTTCTCTCAGTCATTTAGGTGGTGATAAATAATGTCACTGTTCATAATGTTATATATATACATATATATATTATATATATATATATATATATATATATATATATATATATATATATATATATATATATATATATATATATATATATATATATATATATACAGTATATAAACAACCTTTATCAAGTTTCAGCTACTTTCCAAAGACGATTTTGGGGCGGAAAATCGCCTTCCTTATCTCCGAAGGCTCTGGAGAACAGCGCTGCCTGAAAAGTAATATTGAACAATTGTTATAACCTCACTAAATTTATATATTTGGTGACTGAAGTAATTCCAGTGGGTCTAGCTAGATACAGAATGACGAAGGAGTAAGGGAAGATAAATACTAAGAGGAAAAGTATCCACCAGATTTTCAGTTTTGCAATTTCCAGTCCCCCTTCTCTGTTCCTCAGACACCTAGACTTAAGACTCTCAGTAACCATCTGTGCAAGATGAAAAGCATAAACTTCTTTGCGGACAGTACATTTTACTGGCCTTATGTCAGCACGGGCTCTTCCTCTTTTGGACAGCCTCGTACAGCATAGAAACTTAAGAAGTCAGAATGTTTATCATCTCACCACTGATGGGAAGATGGCTGTGATCCCGCCAGCTATTCCTTTGGTCGGTCTCACGTCGGGATCTGCTGACGGTGACGTCTTTGGAGGTGCAGGTCTTCCTCTCCTCAACTTGTCCAGTATTCCAGGAAGCTCTTGTCCTGGAAAAACCCGGAGCCGAATTAACAAGGCTACAGTCGATTAACTTCTTTAGTCAAGATCATGCACTCCGGAGTAAAATGTCAGAAAATGATTTGGCTTTTGCATTACTCACTGTCTCGTGATTCTAATTTTATATGCGTATAATACTTTTCAAGCAGTCTTACATTTGATTTCATTTTTGTTATCTCAACAGAATACACTGACGCTTAGAAGACGTAATTCGAGAGTGAAAAAACGCAGTGAGCGTTACCTGTTTTAGCCACTAGGAATACCTGTAAAACCACAACTAGAGCGACGAAGGTAATAATTTGCTTCCTGTTTCTCATTTCGATTCTGCAGGTACCTATGAATAGATTACATGTTTTAGTGTCGCTTTGGAGGCTGGAGAGGACATACTGTAGTTGTATATTCTGAATAACTATATACATGTATACATAAATAAATACCTTTCACACGTACACACATTGTGATTTTGAAATCACTTTGGATTCTCAGAGAGACAGAAAGGTAGACATTAAATGCGTTCGTTATTATTTTCATGTGAACGTAAATACATAGATTTCACACACACACACACACACACACACACACAGAGTTTTTCAATAACTTTGTGGTTTGTCTCTCAGAGACAAAATTATAGATAATAAATGCATTGGTAATTATATTCATGTGAACGCAAATACATAGATTTCACACACACACACGCACATGCACACACACACACAGATTTTAAAAATAACTTTGTGGGCTCAAGAGGCAGAACTGTAGATGGCAAATTCATTAGTAATATTATTCACAGGAACGTAAGTACATAGATTTCACACAACCACGCACACACACACACACACGCGTATGACGCTTACTCTCCATTTGAAAGAAATATGTAAACCAAAATTCGCCCTTACCTGTCAAGTGGTATAAAAAAAGAGCACCTCTCCTTTTCGATTCTTAATCAGCTGTCTTTGCGGGTTGCCCTCAACCTAATCTTTAATTGCCGGAATAACGAACAATTTCATATTTCCCAATATTTATCTCACATTGAGATGCCAAATCACCACATGGCACTAACTCTGCTTTTGTTCCTTTGTTTTGTACAAACAGCTGAAATGCGATATAATTAAACAAAATACAACTGCAATTCAGTCCTCTTATAAGTCTTTTCCTTAAAATCACGCAATTCTTTTCGCTACGTCTTCAAGTTGTTAATCGTTTTGAAACACCTCTGCCTCTGCTTAACCATCCCCACAGATGACGCCTTTTATAACGCCAAGAGTAACTTTCTGCGCTATTTTTAAGTCCGTGTTCACGTGATGTAATTAGTCAAGCAACTTGACGGTCTCCGAGTGAGTACTTCCGCTGTCATGTTTGAAGTAATGAGTGTTCTGTATGCATTTTTTTTACTATTGTATAACTTTACAGGTAGTCTCTGATGTGTTCCTTTATTATTCTTGTTTTTCAAAAGACAAAAACAATGACTCTAGACCGATTAAGCCCATCTAGCGTTAGATTTTGTCAAATAATTTCTGTTTACCGATAGATTTTGTCGATTTATTTCTATTGACCAAATATTTACAAAAGGCTTTTGGAAAAAACTCTAGGTCTACTCTTGACATTTTGTTGCAACCAAATAGTTTTGATAAATGCAGCTGCTTCTGCAAAAAATGTTTAGTAAACAACAAAATATGTTATCTGTAGATGCAATGCAGGCTAATCCAGGCTAATGGGTCAACTGAATTAAACGAGACAAAGGCGATACGTTACAAGGCTGCGCTTGGAGATACAGTGATGTCATCACAATTTACAAATGGTTATCAAGGCGGGGAAGCGTTGAAACAATTTTCCTTTGAAGGGTTTTGTTTCTGAGCGGGATTCCCCGCAGAGATTCAAAGGCAGTCAGTGCTAATACGTTGCATAGCAACGCTTTGCTGATGACGTCACCGGGAAAGGGCACGCTAACGTAGTAGGAAAGTTTACTGTACAGTATACTCGGAGAAGATTGTTTCAGAACGAAAAGTAAACCGTATTTGGTTAAACTCCTCTTTCGATAAGTATTGAATTTGAAAATGTATTTCGATAATAACAATACTGTTTATGCTTTACTTTCGCTCATCATTGTTTGGGCACGAATCGTTGGTAGCCTACAGTTTTAAAAAATCACAGTCCAACTCGAACATTTGCTTATACTGAATTTTTATGCGTTTTACTCTCATTTCGAAATTGAATCTAAATGACTAAATTAATTTACTTTAAAATGTCACGGCAACTGCATGAATTTTGTGTAAGAATGCATGAGTTATTTTTCTCTAAAATAATTCAAATTCGATAAGAAAAACTCACGGTTTATAGCTAATAGAATACTTGATAATATGCAGGATAATTCAGGGCAAAATTTAAGTTAAGTACCTAAGATGGAGGTTGGAGGTGGGGAAGAGGGGATATTTCCGGTAAATGCGTAATCTTTTCTTGGCTTATTCTTGCAATTTCCTAGGATGAGTTTTCTTCCATTTTTTATTGCAATTTCCTATGATGAGTTTTCTTCCATTTTTTATTCCTTTTTTTTTTTGGTTCTCACTTTTTTGAAGAATTTATTAATTTATTCTTCTTAAAGAGCCGGTATTAGTGCAGGCCGTAACGATTACAGAAAAATTTCACTTCCGCAGTTTTCTGATTTTGTTGCAACGATGAATATTAAGCCACATATAGGTCTTTAGATTCTAGACTTTTGCTATTCATACATAACCAGTATACTAACAAACAGTCTTAAGAAAGAACAGGCGAGTTTTGCGTTGTTCTAATTCATTTTAGTATTGCATTTGGCCTCTCCAATCGCTAAACTCTTATCTATTATCTTTGTGATTTAAATGTTTGGTTTGATAATAGTCCCATAATGAATTTGTAAGCATATATATATATATATATATATATATATATATATATATATATATATATATGTATATACATACATACATATGACAACATACCAATTTACAAACATAATGACTAACAACAGGTGAAGGATTATTTGTACAAACATGTATGTATGTATAATTTATATAGACTGTAATTCATGAATATATATTATATATATATATATATATAAATATTATATATATATATATATATATATATATATATATATATATATATGCATTAAGCTATAAATGTCTCTTAATATCTCTTTGCCTAACCTCGAAATAATACTGACGGGGAATTATAGCTGATTAGTGGTTCGTCTCTTACTAATGGTAAAAACTCGTCACTGAAGTCGGAAGTCGTCGCTGTCTGCGGTGTGAATCCTCCTGGTGATATATATATATATATATATATATATATATATATATATATATATATATATATATATATATATATATATATATATATATATATATATATATATATATATATATATATATGATACCGAAGGGGGAATTATAACTGCTAAGTGATAGTCAGCAGGAGGATTCATCGTGGCATTTTTTATATTAACAAACAACTGAGCTATAAATGTTTAATATTGAATTCGCCGTACCTCGGAAATAATACCGAAGGAAAATTATAATAGATAAGTGATTCGTCACCAGGTGGATTATACCTACCGACAGCGACGACTTCCGACATCAGTGACGAACCACTAATTAGCTAAATTCCCCTTCGGCATTATTTGCGAGGTTGAGCAAATTAGATATGAAACGACATTTGTATATATATATATATATATATATATATATATATATATATATATATATATATATATATATATATATATATATATACTGTATATATATATATATATATATATATATATATATATATATATATATAAACGATAAATAGATTGACTAGTGAAGGATTATTAGTGTATATGCATACATATACACATATACACATATGTATATATATTATATATATGTATATGTGTATACATATATACATACACATACACTAATAATCCTTAACCAGTCAACCTATTTATCGTTAGCCCGGCTGTACAAATTGGGCAGCTGTTGTTAGTCACACCAACCCTATAAAGTAGGTGAATCCCCCATCCCGACTCTCCGCTCACTTCCTCCCTCCTATATAGTATTCATATGTACTTTAGATTTTGTATGTTTTTCAGCTTGTCCCACTAACTGGTGTTCTATTCAGTTGATGACTGCTTGGCAAGTCAATGTTGGTCACATTCCAAATCAAAATATAATATATATATACAGTATATATATATATATATATATATATATATATATATATATATATATATATATATATATATATATATATATATATATTTATGTAAATAATATACTGTACATATATATATATATATATTTATGTAAATAATATACTGTACACACATATATATAGTCTATGTATATATATATACATTATATGTATATCTTTTTCTTGGCATTTCCATTCTTTAACAGTGAATTACATTTTCTTTCATTCTGGAAACATTTTGTCGTTTTCTCCTTATCCAAACTTTTTCCGTTTTGTCCCCTTCCTGAATTGAGAGAGAGAGAGAGAGAGAGAGAGAGAGAGAGAGAGAGAGAGAGAGAGAGAGAGAGAGGCATAACCAAGAGGAAAGGTGATGATAAATCTTGGAAGGATGAAGGGAAAACATAGGTAGGAAGAGAACTCCTAAACATTCTTTATACTTTCTCCAGATTTTATTTATATACAGTATATACATATTCACATTTGCTTATTTTATCTTCAGATTTTACGGTTTCATTTAGAGTTTTTACTTCGTTTAAAATTCCAGTCTTTTCCATCACACAAATTTGTAACCCGTCGACCAGACTATAGGGTCTATAGAATACCAGAACCATTCGTCATCGGCCGCTCACCGCTATGGGAAGAGGTTGGTGACCGCCCTGGGAGAACGGAACATATCATTTATTTGTTTTCCTATTCTTGTTCCCCCGAGAATGGCCTGTAAAAAAACGAGTAATAATGAGGGAATATTTCTTTTATACGACATGTGTTACCGAGGAAAGGGAACATTCCCGTTTCTCATTGAGCCAATTTACCAGGACATAAGGAGAAAAAAAAAAAAGATAAAACAAAAAACGAGATTTCCCGATTTTAAAAAATCTAATATAATATCGAACAATGAAAATGCGAGGAAAAGGGAGGAAGCGTATGCTTTTAGGAGAAGAAAACGAATGAGAAGAGATGAGCGTAGACAAGCAAACGAAGACGGTGGAGACACAACGCTGTTCTTCTTAAACCCAAGGTCTAAAGTATTCTTTAGACCTTGCTTAAACCTTGACATTGCTGTCATTCGCTACTTCTTTTCACGTTTTGGTTCGTGGCATGTATGATGTCGGACAATGGCTGAGAAAAATACATGTTGTTATATTGCGGAGGCAATATTGCATATGGTGGGCTAGAGATCATATTTTTGTCCATAACTTTCGCCATCAGACTTCATCGTCTTGTGAGACTAGAACTTTTGTTGCGATAAATCGTCACGTTTTAGAAAATTCCCAGTAGCTCGTTACTCGGTTGGATAATTTTTCAGTAGTTTTATTTAATCAAGTTTTTTTTTTTTATTTACTGCGTCGATAAACACTAATATTGTGATGCAAGTTCAATCCACGGTTCAATCATGCGTCATTCAGTGTGCTCATCTGCACGCCGAGCTGTGCCCGGTGAACGCCCTCCTTATAGCCTTCAGTTCCAGACTCGGATCCCTGAATTTACGCAGTCGTGGATACCCAGGACCATTAAATACCCAAGTTTACTCTTCGCAATGTGTTGCCTTAGAATACTTTACATAAGCACGCGCCTAAAACGAATAACCGATTATTTTTCTTGAAACTCGGTAATATTATGTCTCCCGTGTTCTTTACAGACCCCTGGTCATAATCACCCGTCGCTAATTTTAGGCCCATTGTTTGAAATTCATCGAAAGTCAGCCAGTTAACCTCGGACATGGGCCCTTGTATTTTGGTTGTTTCGTCATCATGGCAAGTGCTGAATAAATACGAAAACAAGTGCTGTTTTTCCTATTCCCGGTGTCCTCGGGGAAATCCGCTCTCTCTCTCTCTCTCTCTCTCCTTTTTTCGCTCACGTGTTCCCCCACGGGGAGAATTTTCTACCCGTGAGTAATTTCGCCCCGTCTGGAACTGCAGTACACATGAGAGCTTGAATACGTATTCTGTACGAAAATGTTGCCTTTACGAGGCATTAAAAGGGAGCGTTCTACGCAAACGAGTTATTAGTGCCGGTGTATCTCGTGGCTGACTCCAGGATCCAGACTGGCTGACTCTAAGGAGCTCGAACTCTGAGGGATTGAAGGAGTCTTAAAAGTGAGGCTATTTTAACCAGAATTTCCATATATATATATATATATATAGAATATTTATATATATATATATATATATATATATATATATATATATATATATATATATATATATATATATATTAAAATTTGTTCTGTTCGAATATATATCTCTGAGTGTATGTCTTTTCGTGAATACTTTGGCTATAAATTTCCTCTTAAGACTAATTATTTGTTTACTTTGACTGTTTTCTTCATTCGTACATTGCACAATCTCAAAGTGAGTGACAAAAACAACAACATTTTTTCCTCTCTCTGATATCAGAAATGGCTGACAACGGATGCAGACAGCTGACACTCTTCCTCCTAGTGTGCATCATGCTGACGCACGAAGGAACACATGCAGGAAGCTCAGGTAAGAAACATCTTGTCGTCTTACTTATTATTTTGTCCCAGGCCCTCCATTAAACCAAGTGCTTGTCCATAGCATTTAACGATTAAAGGAAGTAACGCATAGCGTCAAAAAAGGGGAAATACAAAATTTATTGGCCTTATGCCAGCTGGGTTCTTGCATGTGTGAACATCCCGTAAATAATTATCTGGGGGAATCCACCGTTAGCAGTGAGGAATTGCGGTGATAGTGACTGCGATGTTTTCAGCCTCTAAGTCTAGTTGGGGAATCAGAGGTGGAGCTTTAATGCGCAACACTTCTACATTGGAAGAAACAATTGTTAGTCCCACTTTTTTGCAAATGCTGTTTCCCCTCATGGGTTATGGCTCTAGAGAGAAAACAAAACAATAGTTTCCGCTCCATTCTTCCTTAACTGGTCAACGAAGAAAGAACACTGTACATAGATTATTATTATTATTATTATTATTATTATTATTATTATTATAAAACTGATTGCTCACTGTGGAATATTCCCAGACAGGACCAATAAAAGAATCGAAACAAAATATTTCCAATTTTCAAATTAAATGTTCTTTTTTAAAAAAGGATGCACGAGCATAGCTGAATCCTTGCAATTCGACGAAGGACATTCTGGAAGCAAAATAGTAACCATAAACTTAAAGCATAAGAGTTCTGAAAATGGGTATCTCTTTTCAGTAATGGGTGCCACCAGAGGGCAGCGACTCCGACGGCAGCTGGGTTATGCTTCTAACGGTTTTGGCGGCAATACCCGTTATCGATCAAAGAACCATATCTCAGGGGGCATCAAGGCCGATAGGCCTTCTGTGGTTAGTATGGTTGTCCTGAGTAATGGTAGTTATTATACAGTGGCGTAACTGGGGACGGGGGGAGGGGAGGCACTGTCCCAGGGGGTGGGGGGGGGGCACTCTGGCATCTTTTGAGCAGGTCTGGTCTGGCATAATTCTGGATTTTCTAGCATATTTCGTCTGATCGGAACACCGAACAGCGATTTATCGACTCTGTTGTTGGACAGTAAGCGATTTTTGATAACGGCGACCCGTTGTAAATCTGCTGTGTTGTTTTTGTTTTAGCTTTATGAAATAAAATAAATGATTGAGATGTTAAGGATTAAAGAGAAGAGAGAAAGAATATTTTTCACAACTATTAAACACTGAGAATGAATGTGAAGAACTGGAAAATGTTCCTCCAGTAGAAGGACCAATAGCAAACATCAGAGAGAGTGAAGTCGGGTTTGCTATAAGAAAGGAAAAGTAAATAAAGCTGCAGGAAAGTCAGAGTTAACAACAGAAATGATTAAAACATTGGGAAATCTGGGCAAAGAGTTGGTGCACACACTGTTGGAAAAGATCTGGGATGCAGAGGAAATGCCAAGGGACTGGAACGACAGTTGGATGATTAAAATGTATAAACAAAAAAGGAGACGAGTTAAACTGTGGGAACTGCAGAGGAATAAAGCTTTTGGGGCATGTATTCAAGATACTAGAAAGAATAATAGAAGGGAGGTTGAGAGAGCTGATAGATATACATGAGCAGCAGCTTGGGTTTATGAGAAGAAAGAGCACAGCGGATGCTATTTTTATAGTAAGACAAATCTAAGAAAAATATTTATGAGGAAACAGGAAAGTTTACATGTGTTTTTTGAATCTTGAAAAGGCGTATGACAGGGTACCAACAAGAGTAGTTTATTGGTGTTTGAGAAAGAGAGGAGTACCAGAGAAGTTGGTAAGGCTAGTGAAGATGATGTATGAGGGGGCAAGAACCATTGTACAAACAAAATATGGGGAATCTGAGGCTTTCCCTGTGGAGGTTGGCCACCATTAGGGATCAGCTCTAAGTCCATTCTTGTTCCTCATCGTTATAGACACTTTGTCATCAGAATTGAGGAACAACGACAAACTGTGGGAACTGATGTTTGCTGATGATTTATTCATTATAGCAGACACAGAAGAACTGCAAGAAGGGTTTTCAGCATGGAAAGGAGCCCTAGAAAAGAAAGGATTGAAAGTGAACGTTGGAAAGGCAGAGCTAATGATCAGTAGTAAAGAAGGACATGAAGAGGTAAACATTGAAGTGGAAGATGGTACAGTGCTAAAACAGAACGATGAGTTTAATTACTTGGGATCAACAACAGCAGAGGAGGGAGGTACTGAGAAAGCATTGAGACAGAGAGTGAAAGAAGAATGGCGAAAGTGGAGGGAAACAACTGGAGTAGTTTTAGACAAGAAAATGCCATTAAGGGTCAAAATGAAAATTTCTAAGACAGATATCAGGCACGTACTATTATATGGGGCAGAAACTTGGGTACTTAAGAGGAAAGAAGAGGGACTGTTGGAAAGAACCGAGATGAGGATGGTGAGATGGATTGCTGGAATATCATTACTGGAAAGGAGGGAGAGTCAAGATATAAGAAGAGTGTGGTATATGTAATGTAATGGAGAGGGCTAGGGAAGCTCGTCTGAGATACTATGGCCATGTAATAAGAAGAGAGGAGGTGGAACCAATCAAGAGAGCTAAGAACATGCCAGTGATGGGGAGGAGTGTGGGGCGCCAGAGGATCAGATGGATGGATGTGCTGAGGTAGGACGGGGGGAAGAAGATGCAAGGAATAGAAATAGATGGAGAAAGTTGGCTCAAGCAGCCGACCCTGTTATTATACAGTGGGATTAGTAAGGTCGAAAGAAGAAGAAGATGTTAAGGCTTAAAATGTGTGTTTAATTTTCACCACTTTAGTACTTTTTAGCACGGGAGTGGGGCGGCACTTTCAGAGTCCCCCCCGGGCGCCACTAACGCTAGTTACACCACTGTGATTAAACCATGACCGCACTTGGTGATGTTGTTGATAACACCTGGTGATTTATACCATGACTCCATGTGACACGCTTATTGAACTTCAATTGTTGATCGTGTTCATCAGGACAGTAAGGATGGTTATACCTCGCTGCACTCGTTGATTTTCGTATTTATGACATTAATGATGGCTATGCCATGTTTGCACTTGTTGTTCCCATTGGCCGTGAAGGATTCGCTATTCATTTCAGTACCTCTTTTGTAGACTAACTATAATGTTTTAACATTCTTTACATTTATTTACAATTAAATATTTATGATTTTGTTTTGTATTTGCGATAGATTTCAGCAGCCATGTGATATTTCTAGGAGGAGAATTATTTATAAAAACTTTCCCTGTTTGACATTACCACTATAGTAATCTGGCTCACCTTTAAATTTGAATAATTTAAAAATCTTCCCACTCTCTCTTTCTTTAGCTGATATCGATAATCGCTTATTCATATTATTCAGGTACTTTATTAATTTATTTTTTTCAGGCTGCACTGTATGGAGACTATGACTCACCTGCCCCGCCCATACGGTTTGGAACGAATCCCTTCGGTAGCCAACGGTACCAAACGCGACCTCCACAAATCTACTTTCACCGCTCGAAGTATCCAGCGTACTGGCACAGGGGCTGATGTTTCTTGTTTGAAAATGTGTTTACGAGAAGTTAGTGGAAAGATTGAGTGAATGAATAAATGATGATTGAAAGAGAACTGCCTGTTCTTTTACACTTCTTTTGAATGAACACCATATTTTTTGGCGGCTTGAGTTTCAGATCAGTGGCCCCTGTGGGCTTGTTCTATATGAATAGAGTTCATCTGAATAATAATAATAATAATAATAATAATAATAATAATAATAATAATAATAATAATAATAATAATAATAATAACATGCCTATTTATATATAGCAGTCTTTATGTTTTATTTTTTGTGTATTTGTTTTTAATCTTTTACTTTGCTTTAACTAATTTTTATTAATTCCTTTTGATACTTCCTAACCTCTCCATTGATCACATATTCATATATTTCACGACGCATATATTTTTTATATATAATAAGCCAGCACTGAAAATTTGGTCTTGGCAGCTGAAAGACAACTTTTGACAGCTTTAGAACAAGGGCAAAAATAGATGCCTTATAATTATCATTTCACTCTACGTGAACTTGATGCTTACTTAATAGACTTATATAAGAAATTGCAATCCGTCTTACGTAGACCTATACAGAAATACTGATAATACAAGGGATTTTCCTCTGAAATTTTCACAGCAATATCCCGTTTTTGTTAGTTACTTATCCTTTCCAGAAGTCCAGAACTGATATTCAGTGATTTGACTTGTCAACTCTTCATGGGGCCATTGGCCACGTTACATATAAAAATGAAAAAAAAAAAAAAAAAAAATAGGGAGCAACCGTCGGTTGAATACATAGTAGAATGAAAGTTATTTTTTCACATCAGCATCCCTAGTGGGATATTTTTTTTTAACATATAATTAAGTTACTTTAAGGAAAACGATCAGCTTTGCTTGAAGTTCATGGTAAAACTAGATGTAAAACTACAGTTTAGTTACGCTGACCCCTATGAAGTTAACCATCGGCCTACGTGCAAAACACCCGTAGAGTAAGAGTCATTTATTACCTCAAAATACGTAGAATGAACATATTTCAAGTTCATTTGCCGGAATTGGTATTTTTGGTTTACGATCAAACAAATTCAATGGAAATGTTTACTCATGATACGGTCGCTACTGCGCATTTGACCTAAGAGAACCACCGAGCTGTTCGTGGTTGTTTTAAATTCAGTTACTCACCGATTCAATTCCGTGGCTACTTCGCATTCCCAGACTGTTTCAAATTTACTTATGATATTCTCTGGTTCCATTTCAAACCTATCCAGCCAACCATATGCCTCTAATCGTGCACGATTATGTTAAGGTACGCCGACCTGGCTTGGAAATCGCTCATTTGAATTTTCACCGCGTACGCAATCGGTACGATGTCTTTTTGCTCTCGTTGTGAGTTGGATGACGTAGAAATGAGAATTTTTGCTGAACGTGAATTTATCTTTAAATTTTTATCACGCAGAGTATTACATACCAAAAGGACGTGCTTTGTGTGTCAGAGTATTGTGAAGTTGAACGGAAAAAAAATTCGTTGCGACAAAACTACTCGTCGACTTGCATGGTCGTGCAGTGCAATGTAAGATTACATAGGTTTATCTCGGGTTTTAAAGGCACGTGGTTTGAAAAATGAAGGCCAAGTTTGGGCAAACTCCCGAAACTGTTGGTGGTTCAACTCTGACCATGTTACATAGGACAAAGTTGCCTAACTTGTTTGTGTCGAACCACAGAATAACAAACTTTGCTTACGGGATGATAGAGGCCATATTCCGAAGTAAGGTCGACCTGAAAAATTGTCCCAGAAATATTTAGCCTTCCACTTCTTCAGACGAAAAAGTCCCGGGATAAGCACCAGGTTTCACGTATATATTTGTGGGTGCCGTTGCTAACCTATACCAACCTCCTATAGGCTATTTCCCGTCGAAGTCAATAGTAACCTCACCGACCAGTGGCCAAGGTAAGCCCTCTAATGCACGGTGTTAGTTTAGGGTTAGGTTAGGGGAAAGATAGGTTAGGAGGCCTATGTATATGTGTTACAATAGGGTAAGATGGTCAGGGAGCGATGTCCCAGGTCAGGTTAGAATAAGGGAAAGGTAGGCTAGCATGCATTTGTGTCAAAATAGGTTAGGAATTTGAAGAGGGGGTAAGCCCTCCCAGGCCAGGTCATTGCACGATGGCCTGGGTTAGGTTAGCTTAAGGGCGATTAGGTTAGGATGCATCCCTCTTGAAATGCGACTTCATTTACGCAGCCCGAATATTCGCCATTATGGCCGATTTTGGCGGATTTCCTCGACGAGTCTTAGAAAATAGCTCGCCCAACTAATAGTTTTACCAAATTCGAAAGGGACTCTATTTCTGAGGCTGTATTTATAACAAATGGAATAAAGCATACCATAAAACGCTTGAGAAAGTTTTATGGTATGCTTTTAAGTTTTAAGAAATTCTCGAGTTTATTCCACAATGGCTAACATTTTTTATTATGAGTGAAATAAACAATGCAACAAATAATTGATTTCGTTACGTCTGGATATTCCTTATTCGTACACTTCAGATGGGAGATTTTTATTATTTACAACTAAAATTATTATAATAATCAAGTCAATATCCGGCAAAGATTAGGGAGAATTAAGTATTATGACTAAAAAAACATATGCCAACTCTATCTGACGATGTTGTAATCCCCTAGCGGTTTCGTTGTTTGTGTTTCTACATGAAAGCCTCCCGTGATCACAGTGAAAACTAGATTTCAATGGCATTACTAAACAGAGGCTGGTTCAGTGTGATGACTGGAACTGGGTTTTCATTCATAATGCTTATTAGCTTTCTCCATAACCACCGGAAGTGTATTTACAAATGAGGGAGTAGGTGCCCTGCGTGAAATCCCATTTATCCTAATTAACATAACCCTCCTTTGTCAAGGAGTTGCAATATATGAATCCAGTAACTTTCTCTCCTGGAAGCATCTAGAACTGTTGTTCTAGCTTTCACATAACCAATTGTTGCTAGCACTGCAGATTCGTTAGAGGGCACAGCTGTAGATACCACTTTTAAGAGTGAGACTAGAATGAAGCTATGGCTTTCTATTGTATGTCCTATTGGATTAGGCAAAACTTGTCCTTGTTTGTTGCCAGGAGTTCATTAAGTGGGAAACTACGTGGCATAGTGTGTAATGAGTTCTTTTTCATGATTAGGCCTAACTAATTCATTTCCACCATATCCCCTTTAACAGTTTTCGAAAGCATTCATTTGGTACATCATTTTATTGGCATCACTTCGAGAACATTCTGTTCACCTCTCATGTCATACATCGCTAAAAGGGAAACTGGAAATAAGATAGATCTTAAAAGTGTAACATGCAGAAAATTTGAACCAAAGAACAATTGTTAGGAGAGGGGAGGAAGTAAGGTGAGAGAAAGAGAATATGAACGGAGGTTCAGTAAAAGGAGTGAAGGGGGTTGCAGCTAGTGGCCGAAGGGACGCTGCAAATAACCTTAAGTAATGCCCAGTGTCCTTTAAATATACTCTTGAGTATGTTTAAAGGACCTTGGTAATGCCTTCAATGCACCGCGTGAGGTGCACTGAGGGCGATCCCCCCTTTGGGGTATTGCAGTACAACATTTCTTTCTTTGGCTTGTACTGTTACGCCTAGTACTAATCGTGGCCACTTTCTTCCATCCTTGTCTGTTCTTGGCCTTGTAGCTTGAGTCTAGCTTATTCATTATTGTGCCACATATTTTACCAAAATCTGATAACTTCAAGAGATGGAGTACTTAATGGTATAATTGCTCAATAATGATGGCAACTCATTAAAATCCCTACAGATTGTCATCCCTTGTTCATTCTCAACATTTCTTAGCGTTACTCGATTATGCAATTCGGTTACATAAGTCAGCAAATGGTGATTAGCATCTAATAGATGCAGGTCGTTCCCATAAGGTTTTATTAATATATGTGTGTATATGTATATATATATATATATATATATATATATATATATATATATATATATATACATATATATATTACCTAGAGCTCTCTAACTTTTATGTTGCTCTAATTTCCTTCCTTGTTCTATCATGACCTGCCCTTCGTTGTAGTAGGTAAGTCGAAAGACAACAGTAAAAACTTGGCAGTAAAATTTGGATTCCGGCGGTTCCCCCCCTTGGAATCTACAGTATTCATTACACACACACACACACACACACACACACACACACACACACACACACACACACACACACACACACACACACACTATATCTATCTCGAATCCAGAAACGCACAACTCTAACTGGACAACGAAATGGTTGTCACATCAAGCTCAAAGTTACTTCGCCCATCTTGCAACTGTAGTAGAGTTTTTCATTATATGAAAATATTTTAGAAAACTATAAATTCTGTTGCATTCTACAGGTCTAGTGACATATTTACCTGTTTACAGCTTGAGACTCTTGGATAACGTCTTGGCTGAGAAACTTTGATGCTCGGGAAGTAAGTTTTACAGATTCCGCTGTGGATGAATAGCTGTGAAATCTTTCCATTAGTTCTTCCACCGACTAACAGGCTGATTAACCTCCCAGTTTCACACTTCTCTCGCTTATTATAGGCTAAAGCTTTTTTAAACTATGCTATTTTCTTCTCCAGCGATTTTCTGGTCAGCGATTTTCTAGTTTGACCAGTATAAACGTTGTCAAAGGACTTACATATGATTTGATACACGCATCCTATTGTCGGAAGTGTTCTTCATAAGCGCTTGTTTCGTTGTATTATTGTTTTTAAATGTTACATCAGCCCCAAAATTCTTAAGCATATAGGGAGTTTATATGAAATTATTATTATATGGTAGTATTTCATGCTTAAGAAATTATCCTACTTTGAACTTTTCCTATTCTGCACACGTTGTTAGTTTTTAGATATACGGAGACTAACCATACACTGCAAAAAAACCATTTAATGACGAAGTTGTACTTTTCTTCAAGTTAGCCATTAAGACTTCAATTTTCTTTAAAAACACCAAAGAAAACGAAGTGTAAACAAAATCAGTAGAAAACGCAGGAATTGAATGTGTTTGTTTGCGTAACTTTAATATTTCTTTTATGATGACCAAGAAAAATATGCTTACAAACTTACAACAAGTTAATGGTACAGTGTTGTTTTGATTTATGGGACAAATTTATTCAAGAACGTCTGATGCACATGAACATAAATCAACGTACTGTAGGGCTTGTAACTAATCTGTGCAATGGGTACTTCATTATAGTAAGCAGAGGCTCGTATACAAAGAAAGAGAAAATGGAATTATATCAGAACATTTTTTACCAGAGACTGGCATATAACATATCTGTTTCTGCCACTGACATAATAGGTTATGTTTAACAAGAACATTTTTCCGATACCGATGAACCCTTGGTCTAATGTTCTTTGAAGGAGGATATCCTATAGAGTGAAACTTTCAGTAATTTATTTTTAAAATCTCGGAAGACGTTTTTCTTGCATTAGAATGATAAATCTCTCTTGAAGAGTATGAAGCGTAATTTTCAGCAATTGCGTATTTGTCTTTTTATATTTTCACCATCAGTTATTTCTTGTTTTTATACCCATGCCTATAAGTTATTGTAGCCCATTACTGGAAACTCGGTTTTCAATAAAAACAAAACAAAACAAAGACGAACAGGTAATTAGAAGGCATAAGCACTGGTGAAATAACCGACACTTATCACAAAATAAGTAGTGGGAAATTTGTTCCATACGTGTTGTCAGTTGGCTTAGAGAGAGAGAGAGAGAGAGAGAGAGAGAGAGAGAGAGAGAGAGAGAGAGAGAGAGAGAGAGAGCATGAAAAATATAAAATGCCGTAATCCCATGTTAAAGGGACGAAAGAGCCCACAAACTACGAAACCTCACCCAACTTGAGGTTGGGGATGATGGGAGTTTGGGGTGGGGGTGCGAGGTTTGTAGTGCGGAACGCCCATAGCCTTCCAAAATGAAAAAAGTTTCAAACGCTAAAAACAAGGGACACATCCGAGAGTAACCTCACCTATTATGCAACATCCTATCTTAAACGCAGAGTGGCCCTAATCCCGCCCAACATAACCTCAGCGAAAATGCTGTTTTCATCGAAACATGAAAAACGTTATGGCATTGAGTTTTTCCTTTTCTTGTTGTTTTAATGAACACAGGATTCATTTTTCAAGGGAAGTTTTGTAACGAAGCTTTAAGAATTTTCTGTTGAATTAAGAATTTGAAGAAACGTCTTTCGAACAGTTTCCTTTCGAACAATTAATTCTGTGATACACTACTACATTAGACCTTTGTAGATGAAGGTCTTCTATGATGCTGGTTTTAGAAAGGGGTTTAATTGACTGGCTTTGAATAACCTGGAATTGCAGTTTAGTGAGGGAAGGTTTTTCTTTATAGTTGATTAGGGCACCAAGTTTTTCAGTGACAGCTTATCGCCAGAAATAGGAAATAGGGATCTTTTAAAACTCACTGTATAACCTGTTGAAGGCTATTTTATTTTTTGAAGGGACAAATATTAAAATTCTGAGTATGACTATATAGAGGAGAAAGCTTTTCGTTAAGAAGATGGATAGTAAATGATATTTGAATTTGTGCATAATTTACCATTGTATGCTTAAAAATAGAATATTGGATTACAGCTACT
The DNA here is from genome assembly GCF_040412425.1 of Macrobrachium rosenbergii. Classification (NCBI taxonomy): domain Eukaryota; kingdom Metazoa; phylum Arthropoda; class Malacostraca; order Decapoda; family Palaemonidae; genus Macrobrachium; species Macrobrachium rosenbergii. Next base: position 25,227,297 of record NC_089768.1, on the reverse strand, counting down.
TTTGATATTTATAATAACTGGTACAGACCTTTTAAGATGCAAGGTTTATGAGGAGCTGTGAAACTTAGTCTGGTAATTTTTTCTTGTTGGGAAGAGAGGATCAATGTTCATCGAAATGTTTCTTGCCAAAAGAATATGGAATAAACTTTTTCTCTCAGTTGCCTTCTGGTCGTTAGTGAGTGCAAGAAATCTCCCGACAGTAGTTTTTTGAACGTTGGAATCAGGGTGAATTGCATGTGATTGGATAAAGTCGAACCAAGTAGCTTGACGCTGCCATTCTGTAGAGGAACAAATTTCACATCGCAGTTTCCCTTTTGTTTGGTTGCCGGATCAACATTCTTTCTGTAAGTTACAGTTTTGTGGTCGAGTGCCAGAGTTACCTCCGGTGACTGCGGAATTGAAGTACAGGTGTTCATTATTTTTTTCATTCTTTATAGAACTGAAGTATACTAAATTGAATTTTAAAGGTCTTAACCTCGATGAAAGTGGGGATATAATTATCATTAATCCTTTTATTCTTTGTTCGGTATACTGATTTTTTTTTATGTAAGAACTTGTTACTGAAAGCAAGTAAAATTTGATTAATCCCTAGTGCTACTTCCTGCCCAAGTAAAGGTCTTTACTTTTGGGATGCGTTTGCTAACCCTAAACTCCTCTTCTTACCCCCATTTATTTCTTACTGGCTGCGACTCTCCAAGGTTTATTGAGAGAACCAGGATTTAACCTTGTGGTTTCTTGCTTCGAGCCCAGATAATGAGCCCTGGTGGTCCACCAAATAATGTTAATGTGACTTAAATCGGTTGAAATAGAATAGGCTCTAGCTTTAAACTAAAAGTAGTTCCACCTTCGTTCAAGACGTTTATCTGAATTATCCTGATAAAATTTGCCTTTACTTACATAACAGTCATGATGTTCTTTAAAATTTCCTTGGCAAACCAATGCCCTTTTTAGCCGGTTTCTCTTGGAAGATTAATGGGATCATTAACAATAATAATAATACAGTAGTGATGTTTTATTCTACTTTTGGTTGGGCCGTACGCATTTCTCATGGTTATGGTTATTTTGAAAGTTGATTGGATAAATTTTAATCGTCTGATCTTTTCAAGTGTATTTAGCCTGATAACTGTTATTGCTGAAACTAAACGTTGACACTTTTCAGACGTACTCATGAGTTCTGCTTTTTTTTTTTTTATTTTGACCTATAGGACAGTTAGTTAATTCTTTTCTTTGTTGATGCACTTTATTGCCAAAACCAGACAAAATTTATCACCCTTAGTGAAAAATCAATGTAAAATAGTATTAGTAAAAATAGTAACAATGTTAATCATTCATTTGGTTAAAAATACACAGTTTTAAATGCATTGAGAACTGTCGATTTTAAACCAATGATTGAACTTGGCAAGGATTGCAGAAAAAAAATTTCCTTGAAACTCTACAGCGAGCTCTGGCTTCCCTTCCCATAAATCTTGATAGGGGGATATGATGAATCCCTTGAACATCTCGCTTTTACCTTGATGGAGAGCACAGCTATATAATTATTTCTTGTCAACAGTGCCATAATTATCCTCTGCCATTTTTTTTTTTTTTACTCTACTTTAGGGACAACGCTTAGCGTGCCTTTCTCAAGCGTGGTTCACTGATTCCTGATCAAGGCGTTGGAGTGAACGTCGTGGCTGGAGTTGTTGTGCTACTGTTTGGCGTCAGGATTACTGAAGTTACGTTGACGCTAATATCCGAAGGTTGAAGAGTTTCCCAGATCAACTGTTCCGTTACGTTTGATACCAGTACTGTGGTGATAATAGTAGGCTGTGGGTTAGGATTCGTGGGCGTTGAACCCGGTGTGATGGTGGTTACTATGGTCGTGTTTACAATGAGATTCTGGAACATTGTGTCATTAGTAATATCTCTCTTTATCCTTGCAGCCGCTGATTCTGATGCGTCGTTAAAGAAGATGGGAGGCAAGGTGGTCAGAGGCACTATTGTTGGAACTGTTGTTACTTCCTCGACGTTTAAAGGCTCGACGGAAGCTGGTATTGTGGTCGTTGTTGAATCTGGGGTTTGTACATTAATATCTAGAGAGAGTCGGAAGAAAGTAGGCACAATGATATCTTCATTGGTTGGAATGGTGATGGTTGTGTTCAGTCTGGTGGTGAATTTCGTGTTATCTCCAACCGAAGAATCAGGAAGCTCCGCCTCCGTGATTGAAAATATTGTTATGTTGATTGAGTCGTTGAAATGACTTACGATCATTTCTGAGGGGACAGTTATGACAGGGATTGGAGGCTCGATTGTTGTGTTGAAGATGGTGTCTATTGTAATTTTGGATGGAAGGAGAACTTGTGGTGTCGATGACACCGTTGTTTTGTTCATGTAAGGAGTGGGACTGATAATCTTAGTGACAGCTGGCTTCACAGCTATAGTGGAAACTTTGTCAGTCGATAATGTTGAAGAAGTGGGAGTAGTGTTAATAGACTGAGCTGAAGTAGAACTGGGTTTTATTGTGGAGCGTGTTGGAGTAGGTTCAGGTTTTGTTATGGACTGTGTGTAAGTAGATTCAAGTGTCGTTGTGGGCTGCATGGAAATAGATTCAGGTGTTGTTGTAGGCTGCTTGGAAATAGATTCAGGTGTTGTTGTAGGCTGCTTGGAAATAGATTCAGGTGTTGTTGTAGGCTGCTTGGAAATAGATTCAGGTGTTGTTGTAGGCTGCTTGGAAATAGATTCAGGTGTTGTTGTAGGCTGCTTGGAAATAGATTCAGGTGTTGTTGTAGGCTTCTTGGAAATAGATTCAGGTGTTGTTGTAGGCTGCTTGGAAATAGATTCAGGTGTTGTTGTAGGCTGCTTGGAAATAGATTCAGGTGTTGTTGAAGGCTGCTTGGAAATAGATTCAGGTGTTGTTGTAGGCTGCTTGGAAATAGATTCAGGTGTTGTTGTAGGCTGCTTAGCAATAGATTCAGGTGTTGTTGTAGGCTGCTTGGAGATAAATTTAGGTGTTGTTGTGGACTGTGCGGTAGTAAATTTAGTTGTGGTCGTTGATGCTGCTGGAGTAGGTTCAGGCGTTGCTGTTGTGATTGCTCTTGTTGTAGATTTAACTGAAGTGGCTGTTGTTGTTATATTGAGGTATTCATATATAATTCTTATTATTATCTTAATTATTGTGGCAATATTGTCATTCTTCGTTATGACAGTTTCAATTATTATTTGTACTTTAGTTTCCGTAGCTCTGGCTAGACTACTCGATGACAGCTGATTTGTAATGGCGTCGGTCGTCGAGATAAGCGAACTGAACTGGCTGCTGGCTGATGTTATGGTCGACACCGTACAGGTGCCTGTGCTCTGTACTGTCGTTATGACGCTGCTGACATCATCCCTTGCGTTGCTGACAATAGACGTGAAATTTGACAGTGCTGTTGTGATGGTTTCTGACAGTGTCTGCGATATGGAGCTGCCTGTGGAATTGAGAGCCTTCAGGGCAGAGATCAGTTGTCCCAATTCCGTCTGACTGTTCTCAAGGAGGGTTAGCAATGATGATAACGCCGTCCTCAGCGCGCTTGTGTCACACACAGCTGAAATGGAAAGTGGATTTAGTTATACACACTCACATTATATATATATATATATATATATATATATATATATATATATATATATATATATATATATATATTATGTATGTATGTTTGTTCAGTTAATTCATCTAACTTTGCATTTACACACACACACATACACATACATAAATATATGTATGTTGTATGTATGTATATATGTGTGTGTGTGCGCGTGTGTGTGCAAATGCAAAGTTTGATGAATTAACTGAACAAACTGTTTTGGTGTACAGTATAACATTATGGCGTTTTTATGCATAATATTTTATAAACCTATAATACCCCTTGTTGTACCTATTCTGTGGCTCGCTTCTTGGTTATCTTAACATCTTACAAGAATCAGCAAGTTCCATTCTTCTATTATTCCATGCATTTCTTGACTTCCATTTACCCTCTTACATAATCTTACCACTTTCTCTCTCTTACTACTCCCTTCTTCCGAACTCTGTGAGCTGTTTCATCAGCTTCTGCCATTCTCTTTACTGTCACCGGTTAACGCTGTATCTTCTTGATGACAGCGACGTTTTTTCCCTTCTCTGACTTCGCTTGTTACTCCGTCCGTAAGGTATTGGAAAGCCGTGGAGACGTAGAACAACCTCCATGAGACCCACTTCATAGTAAGCCACATGAGTCATCCCTCTTCCCTTCCACTGTTCCACTGTACTTAGTGAGATTTTCGTAAGTGTGACTCATTGTCGTTCATAGCAACATACAGGCATTCTAAGGATTAATTTTAGAGATGAAGTTGCTAGTCCTATGACCTTAGCCCCACAAATAGTCACTGGAGCTTACGATCAGGAGTGTTTATTATTCATTGCTGGGTACCCATTCAAGGTTTGATCATATCTAACGGCGCAATGAACATGTTACTGCAGGACGACTTGAGTCCAATCACGCATATCTACCTTTTGGAATGAGAAGGTTTTTGGAACTCTTATAGTCTTTAATCCCTTTGAAATAAAAAATATTTTGCATTTGTGATAGCTTTACACACACACACACACACACACACACACACACACACAACCATACAAACTACAACCAATTTGCATAGAAACGAAGTGGAATGAGATTAGGTCAGCTGACACATTTCAGCGGCCTCGTCCACCACAAAGTAAATAATGTAGCCATTCGCAACGGTCCTTATCACCCATATCTCATGATGCAATGTCGTGTAAGAGATCGTGTCGATCATCTGACGAGATACGTCCACTCATTCTAGCACGTTATATCATTCCCTCATTTCTGTTTGTCTTGTTTCGACCTGTACGGCAAAGTAATAAACCTGGAGGTTCATGATAATACAAAAGTTTAGGATGTCTGCATTGTACTTACCAAGCGACGTGGATGTACTTGTCGTCGATGGTGCTATCGTTGTTGTTGTTGATGTAGTCGCTGGAAGTAATTTTTTATCATTTTTGCAATTTAAAAGTTTAACTTTGCCATTAAGGTATTTGTTTTTGTTTCACATCTACGTAACATATAGGAAGATCACTATTGTGTATTGCTCATTGAGACCAGTACCGAATAACCAGGAGTTTATTTATGCAAATGTATTTTAACACTTGTAAACTTCTTAGACTCTATAACATTTTTAGATTCTGCAATTATAATTAAAGCCAGTAGTCACTACAATAGAGCTATTCTGAGACACTATTAAGTAACATTTACCCTAACATTTACTTCACTGTCCTGATGTTGAGGTGGACTGACTTGATCGATTGATTTAACAGTAAATTATTTGGTGTCACAACAACTAATATCAACAATCTTAGAAAACAATATTCAAACACTCTGAATCTGCACAAGCTCAGTATTTTTATTTGCTGAAATTTCGACGTTCTTGGAAAGCAGAGTTTTTGTAAGAAGGATTACAAGGGATTTTGTAAGAAGGATTACAAGGGATTTATACTTCTATCACTTTCTACATCTGCTCTTTCTTCTTCCATCTGGATAGAGAATGAATAGAGAAACATTGGCTCAAATTGGCAACTCAGTAAATAGCTAGAGATGGTGACCACTATGGAAAGGAAGTCTATCTAGGAACATGTTTCAAGTTTTTTACTCCCGCGGGTAGAAGATCAGTTCCCATTTTCGACATTTTGTGGATGGTGTTGTTCATAATCATTCTCCAGTCGAGTTGTCTGTTTTTTTTTTTTTTTTTAGCAGCACCATTACTTCACAGTCAAACGTCAGTTTTATCTGTTTTTTCTTTGGTAGTTTCATGTAAGGTCTAGCTTTTTATCTCGTCTCAAAAAAAAAAAAACACAAAACCTCTTGGAAACAAAGTTCGCTTTTTATAGATCTTAACCTGATACTCTGTAGAAATTAAAAAATTTAAAAGATTTGGAAAATGAACAAGGGACATGTTCCTAGGGTAGATTTCACCTAGGCCCAAACGAGCACCAAACAAGCTCTAAACCATTAGAGTATTTTACTTTCAGTTTGTACAACTTAAGAAAAAAAAATAAAGCATCAATGATTTGTAACAGTTGGACTATTTTTTTGCAGTATGTTCCTAAGAAAGTAAAGCGACCTTTCCTGTTAAAATTTTCAGGGAATGCAAGGTACTCTTACATAGAGGATGAGTTTTACTTGTGTTGATCCATTTTTTTTTCTATTTTTTTCAATTATAATGAATAGTGTCAGGCATTTATAATGAATTTAGATATATAAAAAGCGAACTTTGTTTCCAAGAGATTCAGTGATTTTTTTTGAGACAAGATAAAAAAAAAAAGCTAGATCTTACAGGAAACTACCAAAGACAAAACTGACGTTTGACTGTGAAGTAATGATGCTGCTAAAAAAAAAAAAATACTGACAACGCGACTGGAGAATGATTATGAAAAACACCATCCACAAAATGTCTAAAATGGGAACTGATATACCCGCGGAAGAAAATAAAAGACTTGAAACATATAAATTCTTGAGTGCAATTTTCAGGAGATACGAGAGATTTTGCATCAGCATTGAAACAGTAAATTAAGTGAAACTCCATGTTTTAAGCCTCAGCATTTGATGAACACACGAACTTAATGTATAGCATACGGATTGTTACTGTTACGTTTTAAGCAAATCAGTGGTTCTAAATTTTTACCATTTACTGTTTGTCCATCAGCAGTGTTATAGATGTCAACTGCCTAGGGGGACGAAGATAATTAACTTTTAGAAAGTAATAATTCAAAACTTTTGCTGTCTTCCTGCGTAATTTTCAGTCTACTAATACTTCAGTTATATACAGGTTTTACGAGGCAAGGCAAATGGTATTGCGTAGTCTTGTAAGCTGCAGTAAATTAAATTTCTGTACATTATTCCTGTTGCAGAATTGCAAGGATATTGTGAAACAGATTGTTGAAATATGTAAGGACGCCAGTATATTTGCCAAGAAAATTTTATTACCTATATGAAAAAAAAAAAGAAGTTTTACATACCTGTATCACACACATCCCCTTTGCCATCTGCATCAGAATCCTCTTGACCTGGATTTTTGATAAGAGGACAGTTGTCGCAGTCATCTCCGACTCCGTCTCCATCCTGGTCTCCTGGTCTGCTTGATGGGCAGTTGTCACAATCATCACCTATTCCATCTGCATCTTGGCTGCCCAGCAGTTGTCAGTTGTCACAATCGTCTCCTACTCCATCTCCATCCTGGTCTGCCTGCCCAGCATTGGCCTTGGCTGGGCAGTTGTCACAATCGTCTCCTACTCCATCTCCATCCTGGTCTGCCTGCCCAGCATTTGCCTTGGCTGGGCAGTTGTCACAATCGTCTCCTACTCCATCTCCATCCTGGTCTGCCTGCCCAGCATTGGCCTTGGCTGGGCAGTTGTCACAATCGTCTCCTACTCCATCTCCATCCTGGTCTGCCTGCCCAGCATTTGCCTTGGCTGGGCAGTTGTCACAATCGTCTCCTACTCCATCTCCATCCTGGTCTGCCTGCCCAGCATTGGCCTTGGCTGGGCAGTTGTCACAATCGTCTCCTACTCCATCTCCATCCTGGTCTGCCTGCCCAGCATTGGCCTTGGCTGGGCAGTTGTCACAATCGTCTCCTACTCCATCTCCATCTTGATCTGCCTGCCCAGCATTTGCCTTGGCTGGGCAGTTGTCACAATCGTCTCCTACTCCATCTCCATCCTGGTCTGCCTGCCCAGCATTGGCCTTGGCTGGGCAGTTGTCACAATCATCTCCTACTCCATCTCCATCCTGGTCTGCCTGCCCAGCATTGGCCTTGGCTGGACAGTTGTCACAATCGTCTCCTACTCCATCTCCATCCTGGTCTGCCTGCCCAGCATTGGCCTTGGCTGGGCAGTTGTCACAATCGTCTCCTACTCCATCTCCATCCTGGTCTGCCTGCCCAGCATTGGCCTTGGCTGGGCAGTTGTCACAATCGTCTCCTACTCCATCTCCATCCTGGTCTGCCTGCCCAGCATTGGCCTTGGCTGGGCAGTTGTCACAATCGTCTCCTACTCCGTCTCCATCCTGGTCTGCCTGCCCAGCATTGGCCTTGGCTGGGCAGTTGTCACAATCGTCTCCTACTCCATCTCCATCTTGATCTGCCTGCCCAGCATTGGCCTTGGCTGGGCAGTTGTCACAATCGTCTCCTACTCCATCTCCATCCTGGTCTGCCTGCCCAGCATTGGCCTTGGCTGGACAGTTGTCACAGTCATCTCCAACTCCATCTCCATCCTGGTCTGCTTGCCCAGCATTGGTCTTGTTTTTACAATTGTCACAGTCATCTCCAACTCCATCTCCATCCTGGTCTGCTTGCAAAGCATTGGTCTTGTTTTTACAATTGTCACAGTCATCTCCAACTCCATCTCCATCCTGGTCTGCTTGCCCAGCATTGGTTGTGTTTTTACAATTGTCACAGTCATCTCCAACTCCATCTCCATCCTGGTCTGCCTGCCCAGCATTGGTTGTGTTTTTACAATTGTCACAGTCATCTCCAACTCCATCTCCATCCTGGTCTGCTTGCCCAGCATTGGTCTTGTTTTTGCAGTTGTCGCAATCATCTCCAACTCCATCTCCATCCTGGTCTGCCTGCCCAGCATTGGTCTTGTTTTTGCAGTTGTCACAATCATCTCCAACTCCATCTCCATCCTGGTCTGCTTGCCCAGCATTGGTCTTGTTTTTACAGTTGTCACAATCATCTCCAACTCCATCTCCATCCTGGTCTGCTTGCCCAGTATTGGCCTTGAATGGACAGTTGTCACAGTCATCTCCTACTCCATCTCCATCTTGATCTGCCTGCGCAGCGTTGGCCTTGGACAGGCAGTTGTCACAGTCGTCACCTACTCCATCTCCATCCTGGTCTGCCTGCCCAGCATTGGTCTTGTTTTTACAGTTGTCACAGTCATCTCCAACTCCATCTCCATCCTGGTCTGCTTGCCCAGCATTGGTCTTGGTTGGGCAATTGTCACAGTCATCTCCAACTCCATCTCCATCCTGGTCTGCTTGCCCAGCATTGGTCTTGTTTTTACAATTGTCACAGTCATCTCCAACTCCATCTCCATCCTGGTCTGCTTGCCCAGCATTGGTTGTGTTTTTACAATTGTCACAGTCATCTCCAACTCCATCTCCATCCTGGTCTGCTTGCCCAGCATTGGTCTTGTTTTTACAATTGTCACAATCGTCTCCAACTCCATCTCCATCCTGGTCTGCCTGCCCAGGATTGGACTTGGCTGGACAGTTGTCACAGTCATCACCTACTCCATCTCCATCCTGGTCTGCTTGTGCAGCATTTGCCTTGGCTGGGCAGTTGTCACAATCGTCTCCTACTCCATCTCCATCCTGGTCTGCCTGCCCAGCATTGGCCTTGGCTGGGCAGTTGTCACAATCGTCTCCTACTCCATCTCCATCCTGGTCTGCCTGCCCAGCATTTGCCTTGGCTGGGCAGTTGTCACAATCGTCTCCTACTCCATCTCCATCCTGGTCTGCCTGCCCAGCATTTGCCTTGGCTGGGCAGTTGTCACAATCGTCTCCTACTCCATCTCCATCCTGGTCTGCCTGCCCAGCATTTGCCTTGGCTGGGCAGTTGTCACAATCGTCTCCTACTCCATCTCCATCCTGGTCTGCCTGCCCAGCATTGGCCTTGGCTGGGCAGTTGTCACAATCGTCTCCTACTCCGTCTCCATCCTGGTCTGCCTGCCCAGCATTTGCCTTGGCTGGGCAGTTGTCACAATCGTCTCCTACTCCATCTCCATCCTGGTCTGCCTGCCCAGCATTTGCCTTGGCTGGGCAGTTGTCACAGTCATCACCTACTCCATCTCCATCCTGGTCTGCTTGCCCAGCATTGGCCTTGGCTGGACAGTTGTCACAGTCATCACCTACTCCATCCCCATCCTGGTCTGCTTGTCCAGCATTGGCCTTGGCTGGGCAGTTGTCACAGTCATCACCTACTCCATCTCCATCCTGGTCTGCCTGTCTAGCATTGGCCTTGGCTGGGCAGTTGTCACAATCGTCTCCTACTCCATCTCCATCCTGGTCTGCTTGCCCAGCATTGGCCTTGGCTGGGCAGTTGTCACAATCGTCTCCTACTCCATCTCCATCCTGGTCTGCTTGCCCAGCATTGGCCTTGGCTGGGCAGTTGTCACAATCGTCTCCTACTCCATCTCCATCCTGGTCTGCTTGCCCAGCATTGGCCTTGGCTGGACAGTTGTCACAGTCATCACCTACTCCATCCCCATCCTGGTCTGCTTGCCCAGCATTGGCCTTGGCTGGACAGTTGTCACAGTCATCACCTACTCCATCCCCGTCCTGGTCTGCTTGCCCAGCATTGGCCTTGGCTGGACAGTTGTCACAGTCATCACCTACTCCATCCCCATCCTGGTCTGCTTGCCCAGCATTGGCCTTGGCTGGACAGTTGTCACAGTCATCACCTACTCCATCCCCATCCTGGTCTGCTTGCCCAGCATTGGCCTTGGCTGGACAGTTGTCACAGTCATCGCCTACTCCATCTCCATCCTGGTCTGCTTGCCCAGCATTGGTCTTGGTTGGGCAATTGTCGCAATCATCTCCAACTCCATCTCCATCCTGGTCTGCTTGCCCAGCATTGGTCTTGTTTTTGCAGTTGTCACAATCATCTCCAACTCCATCTCCATCCTGGTCTGCTTGCCCAGCATTGGTCTTGTTTTTGCAGTTGTCACAATCATCTCCAACTCCATCTCCATCCTGGTCTGCTTGCCCAGCATTGGTCTTGTTTTTGCAATTGTCACAATCATCTCCAACTCCATCTCCATCCTGGTCTGCTTGCCCAGCATTGGTCTTGTTTTTACAGTTGTCACAATCGTCTCCAACTCCATCTCCATCCTGGTCTGCCTGCCCAGGATTGGACTTGGCTGGACAGTTGTCACAGTCATCACCTACTCCATCTCCATCCTGGTCTGCCTGTGCAGCATTGGGTTTAGATGGACAGTTATCACAGGCATCACCAACTCCGTCTCCATCTTCGTCTTCCTGTCCAGCATTGGCTCTTGTGGGACAGTTGTCACAGGCATCTCCTAATTCATCCTTGTCACTATCCAGTTGTGTTGGATTGGGCGTGTCGACACAGTTATCACGCTTGTCATTTATTCCATCCTTATCAGTATCTGCAAGAGAGGATAACAGTCAAGGAGGTGTTTTAACTTGCATACATTTCATACGAAACTCATTTTGAATACTATATACCTAGATGTTGTGACGCCAATTTTAGTAGCCATGAGTCAATGAATCAGTTAGTCAGTACGATATTTATCATATCGATTGTAACGGTTATTTTAATGGAAATATAATTTTCTGAAAATCTATTTTTGTTACCCTTCTTATCTCTAATTTATTGTCTGACAGAATGCAAACTTCTTGTTGATGGTTTAACTTCTCTTTTTATGTAAACTCATTTTTAGCCTTTTATTCAACTCATTTAAATCTATTGATGATGACATAGCATCTTCTACATGTGTAGTGATGTTCCTCACAAGATTTTTTCTTTCCCTTGTTATTATTTTCCTTTACCGACTGGTTTATCAAGTCTACTGCTTATGCCGAAGCTGTTTTAGCCACACTTCCTGCTTATGTCTTGAATCCCTGTCTCTGTAAACTATTCTCTCTTTTCATGTGACTGCTTGATGCTTCTTTTCAGTGGCCCTATCAGGTTCACTTCTGTCTTTGATTTTGCCGTGACTGAATGCACCCTTCACAGGTCTTTCACCTCGCAGTCCTTGTCTGTTGCCCACATTCAGTCTCACATGGCTTTTTCTTCATCTGCCATGCGTGATCATGAAACACATGTGAATGGCACCATGGAATTCAAGTCAACTTGAATGGCTCCAAGTTACATTTAATTCCTATGTCTCCTTTTCTCATATTCAATCTTCAGATTCTGCGTGGGTGCAAACTGGAAAACTTCACTGAAGCTTGGCAATCTTCGAGTTGTTCTTGAGAGGACCGAATCTGAGGCTGTTTCGAATTTACGGCTGTTTGCCTCATTATGAGTCCGGCCTTCGCCTCCTCTCTGAAACTGATTACTCAGCTGTAAGGTCTCTCTCTCTCTCTCTCTCTCTCTCTCTCTCTCTCTCTCTCTCTCTCTCTCTCTCTCTCTCTCTAGGATAGCCGTTCCAGTCAGTGTTCTATTTAGCTATCCAATTTTTCTTCACATCTCCTTTTCTGTTTTTCTTCCCCCTTTCATTTCTTTTTTTCCCCTTCTTTACCTTCTTTGTCT
>NC_089768.1:25102500-25210000 GCF_040412425.1 Macrobrachium rosenbergii | reverse complement strand
CTAGGGTACAGATGCAATCACAAACCTCCTCCATATCCTCTATCAGCGAAAGAAAAAACCTGCGTAAAAGTAAAACGAGTATAATTACCAGTGTTGACCACTTGTATGATGATGATTGTGATTTGCACGATCACATCCTCGGTCACTTGGATGGCCACGGTGACGCGCGTGATGACCACGTTGAGAATGAAGGATATGCTTATGGAAACGCCCACGATCTGCCTCGTGTCCTCACCCGCCTCCGCCATGACCTGCACCCTGCTGGTGAGGCTGCGAACCTCCTGAATCTTCTCCGTGAGGTTTTGGTTCAGGCGGGCGACCCGCACGGCGGGGCAGTCGAAGTCGTCGTCCGTGACGTTGGCAGAGTTCTCCTGGATGTACGTCGACACGGCTTTCGTCTCGTTGATGAGAGCTTCCAGCTCTTCCATCGAGGTGATGATCTTGTTCCCGAGGGTGTCCTCGATGTTGGAATTGACCGCAGCCAGCGCCCTCAGCGCGTCCGTCAGGTTGCCGACGGCGAGCTTGGCTTGGGCGACTCCACTTTGCGCCTCCGGAAGCAGCTCGGCCAGCTGATATTCACAGAACAGCCGGAGGTCTGGAAAAGTGTGCCAAGATTTACGACATTCTCTGGAGTGTTTGAACAAGGGAATCATTATCGAATTTAACATTGCTATTCCGTGGGTTAGAATGGAAAAAGGATGCCTTCGTATAATAGGGGACTAACTTAGGGTTGACGGGGCCTCTCGGCATCAGTGAATGATTAAGATTAGAAGCCACAGATTCTTTACACACATACCACACACATACATACATACATAGAGACACACACACATATATATATATATATATATATATATATATATATATATATATATATATATATATATATATATATATATATATATATATATATATATATATATATATATTATTACACTTATCAGTCGAACGGGATGACTTAATTCGATTAATTCACACTTTGCAAGTGCAAGATGATTGTGCAAACGAAGAAGAATTTGTGAATAATATAAATGAATAATATAAATGGTATATCATGCTAGTAAAGGCTCCGGGGGCAATCCAGATAAGGAACGGAGAGAGACAACGGAGAAACACTTTTCAGGTGAAGAACTGAAGCCAGAACACCAACCTGGTGTCATTAGGACCTCTCTTGTCGTAGCTTCGGGTTTGGTTGTCATCTCGGTTGTAGCTTTAGCCGTCGTGACTCTTCCGGTTGTTGGTGGCTTAATTTCTGGGGTTGTGGGCGGTCTGCTTTCTTGGGTTGTGGTCGGTTTGATTTCTGGGGTTGTAGGCGGAACGATGTTGGAAGTAGTTGTTGTATTTCCTAAAAAGACCGGGTGGACGTGACTGGTTAGTTTGAGAGTTTATGCACATTATGCTTTATGTTCAAAGCTTACCATTCAAGCTTCACATATATATATATATATATATATATATATGTATTATATATACATGCATATATATGTATGTTTATATGTGTATGTATGTATGTATGTATGTATATATATATATATATATATATATATATATATATATATATATATATATATATATATATATATATATATATGTGTGTGTGTGTGTGTGTGTGTGTGTGTGTGTGTGTGTGTGTATGTGTGTTGTGTTTGCATGGTTTTGGTCGAATGCTTTCTAGCCTCACTTCAGAAGCGAAAAATCCATTGTGACTGTGGTTACTTAGAAAGTACATTATGTAAACAGTAATCAGTCGACTGTGCTGGGTCGCACCCAAGGTGGAAAAGAAGGCTGGCATTTGGAGGTGGCTCTAGGAAGCGTTTGCCGCATGCCTTTCGCCAGCCTGGCTGCGACCCACCACACTCGACTGACTACTAGATACATAATTCCTCTCTTGGTTTCAGAAGACACTATGGGTTTGAGCGGAAAGTGCCTAAATCCTTCCACATCGCCTGTTAATTGAACTCAGGTCATCTAGCTTGTTTGGCGATTGTCGTGACCACTAGACCACAGTATCTTACCTATCAATACATAAGTAAGTGTGTATTCATGAATATAGAATATATAATGTTAATAATTTTGTTTACATAGGCATACATGTTTTATTCTGAATGTTAGAATGCGTAGACGTACATGTAGATGTTTGTTCGTGCTTATCTACACGCATGCACTATTTTGTAGCGTTTATGTACAACGGAATGAAAAGAAAAAAGAAAAACGAAACGTGAGTGTACCGTCGCCGTACCTTGTTGACCACTGAAGCAGCAGAAACAAGATTTGCCTTTGCACCCGTTCGCGTCGACGACGCCGTCGACGCATTCCTTCTTGCTGCTGACGCAGACGCCCCCTCCGTCGGCGCAGGAGGGCTGAATCTTGCACGGTCTGGCGCAGCACTGGCACTTGCCCTTGCAGCCCTTCGCGATGACTCGCTCCTTGTCGGTGCAGGTCTTCTTGCAGACGCCCTTGGCCTTCTGACACTTCTTCTTGCTCTTCGTGGCACACTCTGAAATGTACGGCAGTTGGTCTCATTCTGGATTTGGGATTATACTGTATATATATATATATATATATATATATATATATATATATATATATATATATATATATATATATATATATAGAGTACATATATAATATACTGTATATATATATATATATATATATATATATATATATATATATATATATATATATATATATATATATATATATATATATATATGTATATATATGTATATATATATATATGTATATATATATATATATATATATATATATATATATATATATATATATATATATATATATATATATATATATATATATATATATATATATATAATGAGCTGCGTCTCACACAGCATTATACTGAGACCACCGAAAGATAAATTTATTTTCGGTGGCCTTGATTACGTGATGTACAGAAAACTCGATTGCGCCGAAGAAATTTCGTTGCATTTTTTACTTTTTTTTTTATTTTGCTCGTTGGCAGAGCACCAAAGTTCAGTCTGCCGAATAAATTAAAGAAAGAAATACCGAAATGAATTATCGAATACTTTTGGTATGTACCATAGCGCAACTTTCTTTAATTTATTTTTAGTCCGTTGTTTTGGTATTAGTAATTTGCCAAATTGCACGGGAATCTGGTGAGATTGAATCAATGGCGCATTCTTTAAATCGCCTTACAGTGACATGAATCGCACAGTGTCTCTGCCTAGTAAATGGTTAGGTCTGTAGCTCAGTGATCTCGCTCATTTATTTCGAGTTAATCAAGATTTCCAGACAATCTGTAACGGTATTATGTATAATCGTAGTTGTGTTCAGTCCCTTGTACATCAGTCTGTGGATTTTAGTCCTTTTTAAGTGGAATGTGCCAGTTTCCAAGGTTACATTCTGTAACCACAGAGCGCTACCAAGTACCGCGAGGTCCAAAAGAAATTAGAAGCCGTGGGTACATCAAATATGAAACTATCAGGGCAAAACAAATGTTTCATATATCAAAATCCTTTTCATTTTGTGGGGCAGTAACATTGTTGCTACGTGCGTGTTTGGTAGGCCTCTGTCTATTCGGGTGTTGGGTCGCTTCACATTTCGAGGTCTTTAGGTACACTCTTCATAAAAATCTCATTTATTAACATGTCAATAAATGTCAGTACCATGTCCAAATTCAGTCATCGTATGCTACTGGGTGTTTTAATTTATGCGAAGTTTGGTAGTTCTTTGAACTTCTCTATACAAGTTAATTAAAAATGACTGCGACCCCGTCATGATAAATAGACATAAAGTCGACATTGAATGTCCAAACATCGTAGCCTAATGAGCATCAACGTAGTTATCTCAACATTGATTTGTTTTCTTAAATATTTCTTGATAATATGAATACACAGTTTAAAACAAGACTAGGTTTGTATTATGCTGGCTCTGTAGGTGCGACCTTAAGCTAAAATTCTATAGGCCCTGAGCCACTGGGGTGGGCATGTTCTTACAAAAGTGTGAAGTTGCTTGGAACATTGGAACTGGTTCTGGTTTGCTGAAATGATTCACGTGAATAATTATAGACACCAGCAGCTGTCTCAGCGGCGGCTGTAATGCCTGAAAGATAAAATTCTTGATATTTCCTAAAGGGTGTTGCTCCGTAGGGGGCTAGTGCCGTCAGTGCACCTTATGCGGTGCACTGTAGGCATTACTTGAGGTTCTTTGCAGCATACCTTCGGCCCATAGTTGCAACCACTTTCGTTCCTTTTACTATACCTCCGTTTATATTCTCTTTCTTCCATCTTACTTTACACACTCTCCTAACAATTGTTTCTGAGTGGAACTGCAAGGTTTTCTCCTGCTACACTTTTCAAACCTTTTCGCTGTCAGTTTCCTTTTCAGAGCTGAATAATCTCATAAGTCCCTGCGTTCAGCCTTCGGCGTAAGTTTTGCATTCCATTCTATAAAGGGTTTAGGAGCAATTTGACACGCTTGCCATCCCTGCATTCCGTTCAGTAAGAACTTACATCATTACCTATCACGCGAATGAAGTGCACTTGACTAAGCCTAGCTTTCAGAACAGAACTCGTCTTAAGAACTACTTACTACTAAGGCAGCATACGCAGCTATTTTTGCATTTCCCGTCTACAGTTTGCGTCTTGCACTTTTGCTTGGCGTTCTTGCATTTCCCCCCGAGCTTGGTGCATTTCTTCAACTGTTTGCAACTCTTATTGACGCAGCAAATGCAATTCTTCCCACAGCTTTTGAGTACCGTCCCATTGCATTTTTTCGCCTTGGGTGTGCACTTTCCTTTCCTCTTCTTGCATTTGTCGGTGGTCGGACAATTCTGTTGCCTCGTTGCAGGTTTTCTCTTTTTGCCTTCTTCATTCTTTTCCTGTTTCTTTCTTTTCGGTCCGTTGCGTTGGTTCTTGCGATCTTGGCCTTTCCCTTTCTCACTCTTGGTCTCTGTTAAGCGAAGAAATGATTCAGTACTAAAATGTAATAGATTAAAATCAGTAAGTTAGTATTTGCTTTGAAAGTGAGTAATCGACCGCGAAATTGTGGCCAAACATTTGCTCCTGTTTCTTTCACTTTAACTGATATTTCAAGATAATGTGCTAGAGAGAGAGAGAGAGAGAGAGAGAGAGAGAGAGAGAGAGAGAGAGAGAGAGAGAGAGAGAGAGGCTGTCAGCGCTTTTTCAAAGTTCAAAACTGCTCCATCTAAATAAGAACGCCGACGGATAAAAAGGCAAGCTATAATGCCCTTATTGTAGAGGGAAGCAAGAAACTTGGTCCAAATTCCTGATTTATTTATTAAGGTATTTATTAATTATTTATTTATTTGTTTATGTATTCTTTTTGGGAATTAAGTGCCAAGACTTGCTTGCCCATATTTAAATCACATCAGGCCGATAGAAGACGTACTTACTTTTGGCGCAGCAGACGCATCCACCGGAACACTCTTTCTGAAGGGTTTTGGATTTCCTGCATTTAGAGAGACACTTGCCCCTCGCTGCTCTGCACTCTTCGTTTTGGCGGCAGCGTGTGCCTCCCCGTGCTGAAGATCGGAAGCAACATGTGCATTCCTCACCAGCGCAGAGCCTTGGACTCGACCGAGCTTTGCATTTCTCTCTGGAAGACTGACACTTCCCGCCCTGCCTTCTGCATCGCTTGTCTTGGCTACACTTCTGTCCACTGCTGGGCTTTGCGTTCGTCTTCCTTTGGTTATCGTTCATTTTGCCGCCTCCCGCTCCCGTCTTTTTGCTGTTACTCTTCTTCTTCTTCTTCTTCTTCTGCTTTTTCTTTGTGTCACCTTCGGTTGTCTGTTCCTCGTCTTGATCCTTCTTCTTCTTCTTCTTCTTTTTGTGTGTCTTTCCGATGTTTTTCTTACCGGTTCTGGGTTTCTTTCCTTCCTTGTCTCCTTTTTTATCTTCGAGTTCTTTTTCGCTTTTTTTAATCTTCTTACTTTTGCTTACTTCGCCTTTTCCGCTGCCTTTCTTGCCACTTCTGGGTCTCTTCCCATTCTCTTCTTCTTTGCCTTTCCCGTTTGCTTTTCCATTTTCTTCTTCTTTCTCTGCTCGTTCTCTCCTTCAGTTTTTTTCTTCCTTATTGTCTCGGCTTTTCCTTGGCTCTTCCTGCCATTTCCCTTTGGCCTTGGTTTGTCAACAGACCCCCTTTTTCATACCTTCATCTTGTTTATTTTCACCTGGCGTCGATTTCTTACCAGTCTTCTTCTTCTTCTTCTTCTTCTCCTCCCTTTCATCTTTATTTTCACTGACCCTTGGTTTCTTGTCGAGTTCCTCCACTCTTGGGTATCTTCTCTTGTTCGTTTTTGTCTTCTTGGCTTATCTTCTCCTTTCGATCTTCTTTTTTGTCGACTCTTTCGGTATTTTTGTTTTTCTGTTTATCTGCTGGGAGAAAATACGAGTGAGTACTTATTATTCTCTTTTATTAATAAAGAAGAATAAAGAAGAATTCTTGGAGAAGATGAAAACAGAAGTAAGTGTACAAGTGTACGAGCAGTTGTTTGATTTGCTTAGTTTCGTTCGTATATGAAGGAGTGACGCATTCTCGGTTGTTTGCCTGAATAGGATAAAATACTGAAAAACATCTGTGGAACAATAAGCTGCTGGTTGTTTGACAAAAAGAAATCAAATCTTAAGCTGATGATTATTTGACAAAATGAAAACAGGTCTTAAGCTGATCATCATTTGAGAAACGAAAGCAAATCTTAAGCTGCTGATTATTTGACACAGCAAAAGAAAATCTTAAGGTGCTGATTATTTGACAAACGAAAGCAAATCTTAAGCTGCTGATTAGTTGACACAGCAAAAGAAAATCTTAAGCTGCTGATTATTTGATCGAAAGCTGCTGATTAGTTGACACAGCAAAGAAAATCTTGAGCTGCTGATTATTTGACACAGCAAAAGAAAAACTGATTATTTGACTCAGCAAAGAAAATCTTAAGGTGCTGATTATTTGACACAGCAAAGAAAATGTTAAGGTGCTGATTATTTGACACAGCAAAAGAAAAAAGGTGCTGATTATTTGACAAACGAAAGCAAATCTTAAGCTGCTGATTATTTGACACAGCAAAAGAAAATCTTAAGCTGCTGATTATTTGACACAGCAAAAGAAAATCTTAAGGTGCTGATTATTTGACACAGCAAGGGAAAATCTTAAGCTGCTGATTATTTGACACAGCAAAAGAAAATCTTGAGCTGCTGATTATTTGACACAGCAAAAGAAAATCTTGAGCTGCTGATTATCTGACACAACGAAATCGTAATCTTAAGCCGCTGATTATGTGACAAAAAATCAAATATCAAACTGCCGCTTATTAAGACGAAACAAAATCACATCTTATAGATAGGACCTTCGACGTCAGAACACTTGCCTCCGTTGACTCTGTTCCTCTCGCAACATATCGCATCTTCGGGGCAATCGAGGATGCCCAGGTCATTCTGGCACTTCTCTGCTCTCTTGCCCGTGACGCAGACTCCCCCTGCTTCTCGGCATGTCTCGAAATCGGGGCCATTTGCGTCCGTCTCCTTCGGGTGAATGAAAGTAAATGGTAAGTATTAGACGTTCGACACTTACGATTGTCGAAGTTTGTGAATTGGGAGTTTGGATCGTGATTCGCCGTGCATGCCGGACTTTAATGGCTTTCAGAGATATTTTATTTACGGTGATGGGGCGAGGTGTAAACAGCCTACATATGAATTCGTCCTTTTGCACATAATGTGTCATGTGCGATGAATATAACGATGATGATTGTTTTATTTTTAACGTCCTTTATTAAATGAAGTCATTTAACTCTCTCTCTCTCTCTCTCTCTCTCTCTCTCTCTCTCTCTCTCTCTCTCTCTCTCTCTATATATATATATATATATATATATATATATATATATATATATATATATATATATATATATATATATATATATATATATATATATATATATATATATATATATATATATATATATATATATATATATATATATATATATATATATATATATATATATATATATATATATATATATATATATATATATATATATTATATATATAAAATCATTTACACGTGATTTTAATTTTTATAACAAACTTCACAAGGAAGAGGTGAAATACAGTTGTAGATTCTGACCGGTGTCAGTTTATTGCTAGATTAAGCCATTTTCAGAGGACTGACACATGGTAGAAATTCATAATATATATGTTACCAGGACAGTACACATGAACATACAAACCGTAGGTAAACAAGTATTGGCATCTGACAGATGTTTCAAGGTGGGTTCATACCCTCATTAGTGACAGGTTAAATTTTACAAATACCCGTCTTTCAAATATTTTGCTTCAAATTAAACTCCTTGCTTTTATATTTTGAGATTAATGGATCGAGTTTATATTATTATTATTATTATTATTATTATTATTATTATTATTATTATTATTATTATTATTATTATTATTATTATTATTATTATTATTATTCAGAAGATGAACCCTATTCGTATGGAACAAGCCCACACGGTCCATTGGCTTGAAATTCAAGCTTCCAAAGAATATGGTGTTCTTTCGGAAGAAGTAAGAGGAGGTGAATACAAAAAGAAGAGATTATACACGCCATGAGTAATGTTCATGTTTTTTTGCTGAACCTTACTTTTATAACACTAGACTGGATGATGTTTCTTTCCAGTGCATTATTAGAATAAACTAACTTTTTTGCTCCTGCCCAGTTGAAATTATAATTGTTTTCACTAACATGTACAAAAATTCCACTATTCACCTGTGTGCATTTCTTGCACATCTTTAATGCTGTTCTGTTCTCTTTTCCAGTGTTTTTCCAGTTTGGCCAATATAAAAGTTATTACAAGTATTACATGGAATCTGGTTTACGCATCCTCTAGTACTGTCGGGCGAGTTCTTTGTAAGTTCATATATTTCATTGTTTTATTCTTCTTGAATGCTACATTAACTCCAAAATTCTTAAGTAAATGGAGAATGTGTTTGAAATTATTATTATATGGCAGTACAAGTAGTTTTTTAATATTATAAGTTTATTTTTTGCTAACATATAACGTCTTTTGTGCCGCCTTTAATGCATTGGCTGATACATAGTCAGGATATTTCGATTTCAGGATATTTCAATTTCTTGCCTATGTTCTTAATCATATCTACTTTATCATCAGTATATTCAGGGCTACATGTATGCAATACTCTTAAGAAAGTGGATAGGAAATCTGATTTCTTAACTTTATTACTGTGACCTGAATGAAAGTGAACATAGACAGAAATATTACTCGGTTTCTGTACACACTATTGAAACCCATTACTAGCTCTGTGTATTAGGCAATAAAAAAAGAGTAAGTAACCATCCTTTCCCATTTCCATAAAGAAATTTTCTTGATGGCACTATTTCATTTAATTTAACACAGAAGTTACGTACATTGTCGTTACCTGGCCAAACACATATCATGTCATCAATATAACTGAACCATACTGCATTTCGTGGAATGATTTTGTTTAAGTTTTTGGTTTAGAAAAATTCCAGTCAAATTACTTAACACTTGGGAGATATATATATATATATATGTATATATATATATATATATATATATATATATATATATATATATATAATTATATATATGTGTGTGTGTGTGTGTGTGTATATATATACATATATATATAATTATGCAGCATATGTATATATATATGAGTGTGTGTGTGTTTGCCGTGTCTTCTTAATCAGAACCTTACATATTGACATATTTGAAGTCAGGAACTCCCAAGTAAAATCAAATACGCAATCACGAATACTTGAGTGATATCAGGCCCGGACATATATCGTCAGCTAAAAAAAAATAAAAAATAAATAAAAAATCATTACTGTATGTTCGTGGCAGTACTTAAGAGTTTCGTTTCTTCCTTAAAGAAACCGCCCCCACCGCCCCCATGAGACGGAATGACCAATTGGCTGAAAATTGTCGGTGTGAATAGATGTGCATTTATTTATAATCTTTCTTTTTTTTAATATTTGGTTGATTTAACTGTCTTTGATAGATAAATATCGCTCCACGTAAGACGAAAATCATCAGGACTTGAGGAACTTGCTCCTTTGGTCTTCTTACTCTTGAAGATGAGAAGTTCAGCACTCCTGAATGCGCTTTGGCCACTATATTAACAAATTTTAACTTTTAATTTTTTAATGTAAGAGTTCTTTCAAAGACTAGCCCATGAGATAAGTAAGTGCCGGATAAAAAAATAACGAATTATTTGTAGGCGTTGCTGACGGAAATTATTTTCATTAAGTAAAAGCAAATCATCATTCAAGTTCTTATAACGACGAGTTTCTGCAAATACTTCAAATATAAAACTTGTTGAACTCAAATTTGCGATTTTCTCTGATGTATATGTTCGCTGAAAATTTTCGCTCCCCGTAATTTATTCGAGACAATCTTTTTTTTTTTCTTGTATCTCTGTGCCATTATATAAGAGTAGAAATGATTATAACGACCTAAAAAGGTCAGAGAGCACAATGGCTCCCTGACTGACGGAAGACACGTAGTCAGAATATCAGCATATGCTTAGGGTTCGTTTATCTCATACCTTTAACCTTTCGTGGATGTAGTCTGAATTCCTGTAAGGACAGTGGTTCTGGTGCCAGCTGCTGCTTAATTTCCCGACATATAGACCCTCAGAAATGTTGTTAAAACTTCAACGATCTACGCAAAGTAGCCTGAGTCCTCACTGGCTTAAAACTCTTAATGACAACACATCAGAATTACAGTTCTCCGCGGCCTTTATTTTACTTGTTTTATGGCTGGTAATTAATTTGTCCTTTACCATTACATAAGCGGGGAACAGTAATTTTTCTGGATAATAATACCCAGGACCCACTCAGACAGGTCAGACGGACAGAGACCCGATTTACGATCCTCTGCGCAGTGACGTCAGCTGATCCACAACTCAACTGCACCTCTCTCTCTCTCTCTCTCTCTCTCACCTCTCTCTCTCTCTCTCTCTCTCTCTCTATTGATTTGGATATCCTAGATTAACTGACAGCATATTTATCATGTCTATAGCATATTTCTGAAAGAGGAATAAATATATAACTATTACATTACTGTAAAGTTTATTTACACAGTTTTGTACATAGGTTAACACAGTTATATTTGTTTGCTGTGCATACCATTACCTTATCACTTTCATATGTTTTTGACTTTCACTTCTGCAATTCCTGTCTTTTTTCTTATTTATCCTAATATCATTATTTAACTTCCTTATTTTCAAGAACACTGATATTTTGGCAAAGATGGCTACGACATCATTTGAGAAATAAACTCCCGCACACTCAATTTCAGATGCGATATTTTTAAAGCATTTTTTTCCCGCCTGCAGACTGACACCATGCACAATTTGAAATACTTCCCTTTGTAGTTAATTGAAAATAAAATGATTCTGAGGGAGCTTACCGTTCACCTCTGTTTACTTCATCTGTCCACCTCATATCCTTGGCCACACATTCACACACACACACACACACACACATCCTTACACTACGTAGACAGATAGATAAATAGATATAGACCAACAGATGGATCGTTATTTGACCAGAGATTTGTACATGGACAAAGGTACAGTAGAATGCACTAAAATTTAATTTAATGATCAAAACTGCATAAATGAAAGTCCTTCAACAAAAAAAAGTCGAAGCAATGACACATTTGCATAAATACACAGTTCCAACAGTTCAACAAAACATACAAAAGTTGCTCTACATTGCTATAAATACATAACAATTCCTCAGACACGACGCCTCCCTCCAAAAAAACTGTAACAACGCCATAACACACACACACACACACACACGCACACAGTAATACATACTACTGCTTTATAGTTTAATACCTTGAGGCATAAGGAGAGATGGAATTGCATCATCCTTTAATGTTCGTTCTCGCTTAGGATTATCGATTCCAAAGAGCCTGGATTTCATGTCATCTTTGTAGTCAGTGTCAGCAAAATCCACAGAGCATACTACTGCATTATCAGCGTTTATGCTATCAGTGCGGCAACAGCAATGAGTCCATCATTGTCTAAGTTCTTTTGCCCTTGGAAAATGGAAGTATTTATGTCTGATCCTGATGTTTTTGTTGTATACTGAACAGTTGTTTGGCATATCTGCAGCACTAAAGTATGTCTAGTGGAAAAAGATCACGATGAAAAAGGTGTACACACGAGGTCAAATTTGGGTGAGACTGGTGCGCAAAACTGCATGTAAAGGTGCAGCTGACGTCATCACTCACTCCCGCCTCGAGCTCTACCTGCGCGCCGTCTGACCTGTCTGAGTGGGTCCTGATAATACCTTCAGCACTGGCTGCGCAACGTAAGTTACAAAAAGGTCAAAGTAGGTAACTAAACGTTAAACGTTAGATTTTGATTCGAGCTGGCAGATAAACTATTCTTTAGATTTTAGATTGTATACAGCATAAATTTTGCATTTGTAGTACATGCTATGTAATACGAGTAAGTTACACTAAATAGGGCTGTTACGTATAGAGAGTGCTTTTGAATATCTAGACAAATGCATAATATTCCACATGGAACGTAATTCGAGTGAAATCTCCTCCCCACACACAGACACTCAGTGTCACTCACTTTCCCTCACGACATTTTCAACGAACACCTGAGAAGGGGTATTTAGAAAACACCACGCGATAATTCCGTTTGTCCTACTTCCGTCATCGTCATGTTTCATGATAGGTGATGGTAAATTGTATGTGGTAAAGGTCAGAAGTTAAGGTGAGAGAGATTTCCCCACGCTTTGTATTTCCGTTCATCAGTTGTTTCTTACTGATAAAGAGGCGTTCCCATGAGATCGTTGTCATGCTTGTCGTAATGCTAATGACCTACAGTCTTTTAAGTGTTAGCATCATGGGAAAGGTAGTTAGCCTTTTAAGTGTTAGCAGCATGGGAAAGGTAGGTAGTCTTTTAAGTGTTAGCAGCATGGGAAAGGCAGGTAGTCTTTTAAGTGGAAGCAGCATGGGAAAGGCAGTTAGCCTTTTGAGTGTTAGCGACATGGGAAAGGCAGGTTTGCTTGCATATATGGCAACTGGTTTCTTATATTTCTGTGGCTGTTCCCGTTATTACATCTAATTCCCGTATTCTCTGATTACCCTCAAGTGGAGCTCGAACCAATTCTGAGTCAAGGAAACTCATATTTTTCAGTCCCAATAATTTAAACCTGATCATCAGACTTTCTGCCGGAGTTTCAGGCGCAAAAGTAAGTCACTAACCGGTATTTCTTCCTCACCCATCCGTTGTGCTTTACATACACTCTAGCATTTCAAGACCATAGATTTGTTACTCTTATTCCTGCTTTTGTAGCTAACATCGATGTGTTCTCGAGGCTTCACCATTTGCTGGAAAGTGGTCTCACTGTCACTTCGCTATAAGGCGGCCTCACTGTCTCTTTACTGCATGGTAGCCTTATTGTCTCTTTGCCCTAAGATGGTTTCAATGTCTCTTCACTGAAAGGTGGCTACACAGGGCCTCATTGCAGCAAGGTGGACTCACAGTATATTTGCTGCGAGTTAGACTTACTGCTTCTTTGCTACAAGGTGGCCTCACTATCATTTTATTGCAAGAAGCCCTCATTGTTTCTTCGCTGCAAGGTGGCCTCACTGTATCTTCATGCCAGGTGGCTTCACTGTCACATTGCTGCAAGGTGACCTCAGGCATTTAGTTAGTAATTTTTCTAGTATGAACTCAATTTTACAGTCGGCCAATCAACGTGTTAGAAAGAAATTTAATTTTTAATCATTAAGCCACTTTAAGTTAAACTTCCGTTGAATTAATGAAGAGTTATTCAAGATACCATTTCAACAAATCCCTCTTTTTTTATGCGAATTTCATAGGTTTCTATCTTTAATCAGCTTATGATTAACCTTTTATGGGTTCTCAATTAAGATCCTATTTCATCTGTTCAGCCAAACACGAGAGATTTGTTATCAATCACAAACATTTTCAGGAACATTTCTTGACTTGAAGAACTTCACAACAGCCTAATCTGCATAAGGAAATCGACCTACATGAAAGTAAGTTTAAGCAATATCTGCGCTTCCCTTACCCTGGACATAGTACATAATGGTAAATGTGTTGGTAGTTGTTTTTGTTACTGACCTTTCAGTATGAATAGCTATAGCACATCTGTAGTACACATCTGCCTCTCATCCTGTTTACCTAGTGGGGAAGAAGGAGTTGTGGGGGAGGGGGTGGGGTTACCCTTTACATTGTTGGTCCCCTGTAGCACAATGTTGGCAGTAATGGAGTTGCTCTACAACGGCCCCTCTCAGGCCTCTAGCTACGCTGCTTTCCGCCTTTTTCTTTCGATCCCGCCCCTTTGGTCTCCCCAGCCAAGCTATCAAAGTTCTTTAACACAACTTTGCTCCAGTCTAAGATTTCAGAGATGTGACTCATCGAACAGTAAAAGTAATCTCATGCTGTTCAACTAGTTTCCTACCTGGCTTGGTTTTGAGTATAATACACATACACACACACACACACACACACACATATATATATATATATATACATATATATATATATATATATATATATATATATATATATATATATATATATATATATATATATATATATATATATAAATACAGTTAGCTGAATACTTTTCATTGCACTCTGCCTCGAAAAACGTAAGGCTTGTCTCGTTTATTTCATCGTTCAGTAATGTAGAGAGAGAGAGAGAGAGAGAGAGAGAGAGAGAGAGAGAGAGAGAGAGAGAGAGAGAGAGAGAAACTAAGTATCAGACGATTGCCTCATCCCAGTACAGCCATAGGGTTAAATTGCTGTGGCCCTCCTGTTTGTTTTCTGTAATTGCCGTATTATTATGGTATATACATTTGCCAGAATACTGACCATTCTCCATCATTTTTCTTTCTTTTATTTCTCCCTTTCTGTTTACCTCCAGTTGCGACTCACAGGATAGAACACAATTAACTTCTTTAGGTCGATGGGGGAATGCAAAATATTAAAAAAACGCGCCCATGCTGTTCTTTTCCTCTCTTGGTTCTGGGATCGCACGCGTGTTCATCTGTTTGCGTGCTGAGCTTGCAACCTATGGTACCAAGAGAGAGAGAGAGAGAGAGAGAGAGAGAGAGAGAGAGAGAGAGAGAGAGGGGATGTGGGGGTGGATTTGGGGAAGTATGTAGGGGAGAGAGAAATCTTATGGCCCTAGTAATGTTATGTAAAAGATAAGAAGCGATTTAGTACATCCATATTCATCTAGTAGTTGTAATTACTAATTAGTATTTATCATATCTCAGCTCTGCTTTCTTTCTAATGATGATTCATGAGAAGGTAGTTATTGTTTAGTTCCATAAGTGTACACGTTATTATACAAAATTGGCAGAAGAAAAACAAACAAACACACACACACACATACATCCACCAATAGCAACACTGTGTAATTGGAAATTTGAATAAGAATGCCTAGACGCAGCATTTAATGATTCCTAGTCCTTTAGGAAAACCAAGTAGTTGCCTATTAATCCAAGCTGATATATTTGCGGCGCTATGGCTCGTGTTAATGGTATCAGAAGACTTGGCATTTTTCTAGCCTTCCTTTCTCTATTGAAGGAATAATGATAATGCACAATCTAGGCTTTGTTTTGTTGCATTTGTTGTATTCAGAGTATCACTAATGAATGCATGACATCATGAATCAATCGAAAAGCCAAGTACTGAACTTGGGGACGTAACGCGCCCTCCCAAAACTCGCAATGATGTATCTTCATTTTGAATTTTTATAGATATAGGCTACCGGTAAGAGAGGCTGGTCCTGGGGTACAAAATTATTTTATCAGTGGTTCTTAAACTTTTTTGCCTTGCATTATGTGTAGATCCCACGCCCTCTTACCCTTGAAATTTTTGCAAACTATAAACAATCAGTTGTCTATTTGCATACTAATATATTTCATTGCTTATATGAGTATATGGATGAATGATAGATTTTTGTTTCATTGCTGTTCAATTTTTTGTAAGTATACACTGTACTATATTTCAACGGAATAAACAATGTTCATAGAAAACGGGTAAAACAAACACATGATGAAACCAGATTTTATCTTATTCCTTTTGGCATGTTTTGAGATAATAATCAGAAAACATATGGAAGCAGTGATCATGTTTTTGGCAATTTTGCAATTAAAATCACAAATAAAAAAAAGATAATAGGCACCATCTGGCAAACCCCCCCTCCCACAAGTTTAAGAATCACTGCTGTAGAATGTATGCTGCCCAAAGGAGAAACTATATAGTAGGATTATTATTGTTAATTTCTCTTGTTCCGTAAGACCTTATGATCATAACGTTTGTTTATGATATTATTATCACCAAGTTGTTGAACCAAACTTGTTCTCAGATGATCGGACACGGCAGATAACTTTATTCATTCTTTCAGTCATTCATTCATTCACTGATTCATTTATTCAAAGGTGAGAGGAGAGAATGAAGTCACATTATACCTGGAATTCAAAACTTTTCAGATTACAACCATTTACGCTCTACAGGTATGACAACAGTTCACCTGATTACAATCCTTTACATTCTCAAGACTGTTTGCAAAAGCTTTCCTGTTCAGAATCCTTTACATCCTGTAAGTGTTACAGAAACTTTCTGGGTCACAATCCTTTATTCTGCAGGTGCTACCTAATAAACTTCCATGGCCACTGTCGTGTAAATTATATGTAAATTAAATGAAACTTATCTGGACACAATTCCTAACATTCCATGGTGATGGATGAGTTTCTGGCCATAGTCCTTTACCGCGTGTTTTACAGGAGTCACGGACTTTTCCCTGATACATTTTATGAGTTATTGTATATTCTTTAAACGCTTACTACATGTTATTTAGTATATAGTAAATCAAATGTACAACACTGGCAAGCTTTTGGCCCAGAATTTTTTTACGTCATTCCCATGACTATTAAATTGTTACTGTGGTAATGAAGATATTAGCTTTCTTATTTAAGTTGACTTTCATATTTCCGTTTCCCATCTGAGGCCACGGCCCATGAAATTGGAAACCTTTCATTTTACCCAGGTGCTAAGGTTGCAAGCCTATAGTTCTAGAGTCCACATATCACAACCAATTCTCGCTATATGTCCAACCCACCTGACTGCCTTCATTTGTTTCTTTATTAATCCTGGTTGCTGTTGACGTCAGATAACTTACAGACAGTCAGTCGATTATTTCTTCTTGTCTTTTTGTAATTACTTGCGTCATATGGTCTGGTCTCCTTCAATAAAGGTAATGCTGTTATCAGTATTCAGAGTTTCTTGAAAATGTAAATCTTTACTTATTCCCACAACCTCCTCCTTTCGATATTTAAGCACTTCGAAATATTTCATGGCTGCAGATGATTTCAGAAAGGATATTCATTAAAAAGCAAGTAAAAATCGAGTTTTCTCTATGAAACTCTCAGCCGCGGCCCATGAAACGTTCATCCACGGCCAGGTGGTGGTCTGTGTTGTTGGCACCCATAGCGGTACCAGACGCTCGATCATGGCTAACTTTAACTGTAAATAAAATAAAAACTATTGAGGCTAGATGGCTGCAATTTGGTATGTTTGATGATTGGAGGGAGGATGACCAACCTACCAATTTGCAGCCCTGTAGCCTTAGTAGTTTTTAAGATCCGAGGGCGGACAGAAAAAATGCTGACAGACAGACGAATAGCCATCTTTTCCAGAAAACTAAAAAGGGACTAAGATTTGTATTTGAACCGTTCTCTTCCACATGTTATCATATCCATTTATTCCTCGTATTGTACTCTTCTTTGTTATATCTTTGTTATATGTAAAGGAAGTACATTTGCACACCCATTGTGAGAGTGTGCGCGCACCTATGCGTACATCTTTGACATTTACCCCAATTGCTATTCTCCTGGCATGAATAGCCATCACAGGAGGGCTAAAATGTTCTCTGTCCGCAAACAAGTGTTTGCTGATTTATATGTCAGACAGAGCTTTTGTTGCCTTGCACGGGATTTTAGACTCTTTAGAGTATAGTTTGATGGGCGATATTTGCCTGTCTAAAGGATATTGATTTACATCATGATAATTAATGTCTATGGAAAATTCCGTCATTTTTTCTTTTGTATGGACTTATTTATAACGTTTGTTGCTGTTTATTTATTCATGATGATACTGAGCCTTAACGAAGAGATATTTGGCTTGGCTCTGGTATTGTTTCTTTTTTCCTACTTTGCTGTATCGGATTCTTTTTTATATATATATATATATATATATATATATATATATATATATATATATATATATATATATGTCTGTCTCTCACTTTTCAAGCTGTATGTATGTCAGGTTATTCATAATAATAATAATAATAATAATAATAATAATAATAATAATAATAATAATAATTATTATTATTATTATTATTATTATTATTATTATTATTATTATTATTATTATTATCATCTGCCTCCTGACATTTCTAGTAAAGCGCCATGCCTACGAAGACCTTGATTAATGCGACTCAGATGAATAAGAGTGACCTACCCTTTTTCTTTAGTTATTATT
Source organism: Macrobrachium rosenbergii (assembly GCF_040412425.1). Taxonomy (NCBI): domain Eukaryota; kingdom Metazoa; phylum Arthropoda; class Malacostraca; order Decapoda; family Palaemonidae; genus Macrobrachium; species Macrobrachium rosenbergii. The sequence continues at coordinate 25,191,398 of NC_089768.1, read as the reverse complement.
GACTTTTCTTAACTAGCGCTATTTCCTGCCAAAAGAAGCTATTCAGTATATTTTGTATGTATGAGCTTATGTAATTTTCCTTTTTTTTTAATTTTTATGACCATTTCTTAGTTTTGTTGCTCACGTCGTTAGGCACTTGTTTGCTGATTTTTTTTTAAGTTCTTATTTGCTGACTTTATTGCTATTTGGTTCTTATTGTCATTTATTTTTTGCCGTATTCTTGTTTTATTCTTGCTTTATTTTCTTCTGTAGGAGAGAGATATTTTTATGCATGTTATATTTCATAATGGGAAAAACTTGTTTAGGAAGGTGATGTCTTTTCTTTGTTGTTCCATGGAAGTGTGTAATCTTCATGAGTAATGATAATAAAATAATAATAATAATAATAATAATAATAATAATAATAATAATAATTATTATTATTATTATTATTATTATTATTATTATTATTATTATTATTATTATTATTATTATTATTATTATGCTATAAAGTGCAATGCGTATCTATAATTTATTTTCGTAAGTAACTTCCACTTCTACCTCAATCCTAGTTTCGGGACAGTAGTTGAAGAGTATTCATGGCAGGGGCTAAGCCTCTCTGTCTCTCTCTCCACTGGCCTATGAAGTACTCACAGTGAAGATAAGTGGAACCGAAATTTGGGAAAGTACGGGACGTCCTTTAGGGCAGGGATGGTAGTTTGCGATTAATCCCACCCAGGGCAGAAGGCCTGTGCCTCTTTCGCTACTGGTCTACTTGTAAAGTAAGAAGAAGATCATGAATGCGTTGACCGTGGAGTTAACCGGTTGTGTATTCTCGTTCGGACTCTCTCTTATATTGCCGTCATTTTTGACGGTATAGGTTTGCTAAAAAAATATTGCTAGTAATAATCGAATAGGTTATAGTGGACGTTATGTTTGATGCAATTTAATGTTTACATAATCTCTTTAAATTCATTTATATGGAATCAAGCCTATACATTGGACCATCATAAGGTAGAATTACTTGCAAAGTGTAGCCAGCTGACATTTTATTCTTTTAAGGTATGAATGTATTTTTCTTTTATATTGTATTTAAATAAATTATTAATCGTCATCCAAACGTTTTGGCTCTAAGAAGTTACAAACTTTCCGGTGTGACAATCCACCCATATTTCTCTTTCCTTGTCACTTGAAAAATTTTAATAATGCTCTTGTGGACTTTGCTCGTTTTCTCTGTGCATGTGATTTCTGCTTCTGTAGTTCATTCCAACATTTTGCGGCAGATTTCGTAGTTTCAGGCTGGTGCGATTTTATTTTGTATGGTATGTTATCTCTTACAGAATGTTTTTAGTTTTCTGGAACGAAAACTATTGTGCCGGCTTTGTCTGCCCGTTCGCACTTTTTCTGTCCGCAGTTTTTCTGTCCGCCCTCAGATCTTAAAACCTACTGAGGCTAGAGGGCTGGAAATTGGTATGTTGATCATTCACCCTCCAGTCATCAAACATGCCAAATTGCAGACCTCTAGCCTTAGTAGTTTTGATTTTATTTAAGGTTAAAGTTAGCCATAATCGTGTATCTGGCAACAGTATAGGCCAGGCCACCACCGGCCCGTGGGTAAAGTTTCATGGACCGCGGCTCATAAGCATTATACCTACCACCGAAAGATAGGTCTAATTTCGGTGGCCTTGATTATACGATGTAAAGAAAACTAGACTGCGCCTAAGAAACTTCGGCGCATTTTTTACTTGTTTTTTAATTAAAACAATTTTCGTCGTCATTCGTAACCTCTCAGAATCACAGGCATCAGATGGAAAATTGACTGTGTGCTATTTATTGTGAAAATTTAAGATCATTTGGTTTTATGCAAATATCTTTTGTATAACTATACATAAATGAATGTAATTACGCTTTTTCTTTAGGAATGCATTAGAGCGCACAAACAGCACGATAACTATACTTTAGCTGGTCTGGTTCAAGAGTGGTTTCTGACACAGGTGAGTCATGTCTCCATGGCTGTTCAAATTTCTTGTGGCCGGAGAGCCATGAGAATTGAAACTGCCGTGAAATTATGGATGAAAAAGAAGACGAAAGAGTAACTTTTCCCTCTCTCTTTCTCAATTGGGACTGGAGTGAGAAGGTAATGTTCTTCCGTTACCCAGTGGCTTTGTCACCAGGGATGAGGTTGCTTACCCCTCAGCTTGAATCCGTAAAATCGGGATGGAGAAAATATCCACTGCCATCGGAATTTTGTTATCTACTATTATTATTATGACTAATTTATCCATACCGTCAAAAACAACGATAATATAAGAGAGGATCAGGACCTTGAGAGCGCCACGCACCGTCTCGAAGCTGAGGCCTAGTTACTTTCATCTTACTTGACTGAATAGAGGTCTTTTGTGAGAGAGAGGCTGGTTCGGGCTGGACGACGGCACTTTTAATCGTGGAATTTATTACGCGTAGACTGTCATAGTTACACACAAAAAATATGTGGATACACTTTGTGATTCATTATACAGAGGTTATTAAGGGAGGTTTGTTATTTACAGCTAGTTTTTTCACAGTTTCCCCGATAAACAATTTCCAAACTCACCCATCACTTTGGTGCTCTCAGATAGCCAAGGCCATGTTAAAGTACCTTTAACTTTTTATTATTATTATTATTTTATGTGTGTCATATACGTTGTTATGTAACGCAGAGTTAAACAGTTTCAGTATTATCAGTTAGGTTACTGTCACTGGTGACATATTGAGGGGGCAGTGTCTGATGACGATCTAATAGTATCTACCAACAGTGTTCTCTCTCTCTGTCTCTCTCTCTCTCACACACACAAACACACACATACGGGCACACATGGCGCTCGCACACACAGCAGTAATGGCATGAGGGAGGCTTATATAGTGTATCATTATTCTCAAACCAGGATCCGGACTCAAACAGTACTTTGAACTGGCAAATTTTCGTCATTACAGGCTGTTAGCGGCTAAGCCAGTAGGCTTTAATTATTATTGAATATTATTTATCTTTCGTTGCGATAGCCTATATGATGAGTATTATTATCGTTATATAGACTTCAAAAACTGATTTTAGAAATGATTGCATCGCGCGCTTGGAGGTCCCTCGTGTAAATTGCTTGAACTGACTGGTTGGAACTGTATACTGGCGTCGCGCTACGTATAGTCTTATGTTAACTGATCCAAATGTGCATGATTTTTTCCCTTTTAACTCATTGCCACTTGAGCCAGGCCTCTCCAACCTTTTCGATTTATCATTCATCATCCGGTGGCATTTCAGAACAGCACAAGCCAAAGGAAATGCGCACCTGCCTTGTTTCCCGCGCGTAACAGCCATTCTTCCGGGTGTGCAGTTATGATAGAGGGAGAATAAAAGATGGCCGGTAAAGCTATATCATGTTAAGAGCATATTTATATATAAGGGCGAAAAAGACCCAGTTATCGCCCCCGAGGCGATTTCGTTGTCAAATGTGGTTTTCACGATTCGACGGTGTTTTGTCCGTTGGGGAGTTGAAGCTGAGGATTTGGACTTGGCCTCCTGTGCAGGTTGCAGAGAGTTTAGAGAAATCTCTGCTGTGATGGGGAATGAAGAGGAAGAAGGAGAGACGAAGAAGCTTCTCTCTCTCTCTCTCTCTCTCTCTCTCTCTCTCTCTCTCTCTCTCTCTTCCTTTTTATTCGTACCCCTATGAAGCCCTGAATAGTCAGGAGAATTAGGTCGCCCCTTCCATTGACCTTTCCGGTGATGTAGAATTTGAGAGGATCGAGTTTCCGATGTTATTAGGCACTTTGATGATATCATCCAGTTCTTATATGTGTGTACACATTCATGGGTTCCGTATCCTTCAGATGAATTTGGCTGTATAATAACTCAAATTGTTTTAAATGAAGATGTAAGACATGGGTTCCGTATCCTTCACATGAAATTGACCGTGTAATAACTCAAAATGTTTTAAATGAAGATGTAACATGTACCAAAATATTACTGATTCGGAGAAAATGAACAGGCTGGGTGTTATTTGTCGATTTATTCACATGCTTCACATTTAATGCTGATTCATTTTTTAGTGTCTTAAGGAGATCCATTTTCTCGTGATAGTTTTGCTCCATTTGCACAGTCACTCCAAGTCGCTCCAAATCGGAGAATTTATCTTACCTCCGACACTTTTCGGTCCGAGGAGGAATTGTCAAGTTATCGATGTCAACATCAGAGTTTGTCTGATAATAAAGCTTTCTGTGGAGAATGAGGATCATAAGAAAAGTGCCTGTTTGTTTTTGTTTACATTTTGCCTCGTTAAATTATCAGTATTCTCAGCCCAAAATACTTTTTGGTAGTCCCTAGTTAACAGGGGAGGTCTCTCAGTTGCAACAGTCGTCCCTACTTTTTTAAGGCTCAGATATTTTCGCTCAAGCAGTAGTTCAGTATGTTATGGCAAATAATGTTATTTACTCGTTTGGATAGACTCCTTTCTGCTAGAGCTCATGAATGGATAAAGGTACAACGTCAACCACAAAAAATAACCATATATATATATAGGCTATATATATATATATATATATATATATATATATATATATATATATATATATATATATATATATATATATATATATATATATATATATATATATATATATATATATATATACATATACATATATATATTTACATATGCATATATATACATATGCATATATATACACATTATGTATTATATATATACTTATATATATGCATATATATACATATGCATATATACACACACATTATACATACATACGTACATACATACGTAAGACTTCCGGTGGCGTTTAGTTTAGGAAATGTCACTGTGCCCGAGAATTCCCGCATTTACTAAGAAATAAGTAAAGTTTATTCCACTCCTTTCCGGATGCATCCTTTCAGTCAAATCTCAGTCAAAGTCCTGGATGCAAGTCCGAAAAAAAGTCCAGAAGAATATCCCAGCGCACTTGATCTAACCTTCTCTGCCTCGGCCAGGACTCCGGCGGCGAGTGACCAGCACAAAATCACCAGAGCTGCCCAGGGGAAGCCTCGGCGTCTCCGGAGGGCCATGTCCTCGTCGCTTCTGCTTCCACCTCCGACGGATGCACAGAAACTGGAGAAAAGGATCAGAGGCGTTGGCAGTCTCACAACTTTCTGAAACAGTTCTCACCAGTGGGCGACGAGCATCCCGGCCCGAAGCACGGCTGGAAATGTCTCTCTTTACTAGAGTACTTGATGCTGACGACAGACAAGGCTTCCCAGGTCAGATAAAGACACTTGTTTCGCGGCGCAGGACACACAGGTGTAATTTGGCCCGAGGCGTGTACGTAACGATGAGTATGGGGGATATCTGTTTGGCTGTCAGAATGCTTAAGGTTCATAGTTCTCTCTCTTTCTTGGAGGGATGGGTAGAGCTGTCGCCTAGCACGCTGTTGGCCCAGCGCGGCGTTCGACTCTCCTACCGGCTAATGAGGAATTAGAGGAATTTATTTCTGATGATAGAAATTAATTTCTCGTCATAATGTGATTCGGATCCCACAATAAGCTGTAGGTCCCGTTGCTTAGGTAACCAGTTGGTTCTTAGCCACGTAAAATAAATCTAATCCTTCGGGCCAGCCCAAGGAGAGTTGTTAATCAGCTCAGTGGTCTGGTTAAATTAAGATATACTTTTTCTCTCTTTCTCGCTATATCTGTCCTCGCGGGAAATACGAGTTTGAAATCGGAAACGCATTACCGGGAAATATTTAAAGATATGGTTTTGACTACTTTACCAGTCTCTCTCTCTCTCTCTCTCTCTCTCTCTCTCTCTCTCTCTCTCTCTCTCTCTCTCTCCACTGGAATTGCAAGTTCAAAATCTGTGGAAGTGTACCTCAGAAATTATGGGACTTGAAAGTAGTTCACGTAGCGAACTAGCGTCTTGGAAACATTCTGAGATGTTGCAGATTATTCAGAGAATATGTAGGAGGCTTGGTAAAATTGTTCGAGGAACTTCAAACAGCTCTGAAGATTTGATAGAGAAACTTGAGGAAGCTTTGAACAATTGTTCGATAAACTTAATAAAGCTCTGAAAAATAGTTGGAGGAATTTCGTTAGGCTTCGAGAATTGGTTTGAGAAATTCATGAAGTTTGAAAAATTGTTTGAGAAACTTCATGTAGATTGGAAAATTCTTTGAGAAGCTTTATGAAGATTTGAAAACTCTTTGAGAAACTTTATGAAGATTGAACATTCTTTGAAAAGCTTTATGAAGATTTCAAGATTCTTTTGAGAAGCTTTATGGAGATCTGAACATTCTTTGAGAAGCTTTATGAAGATTTGAAAATTCTTTGACAAGCTTTATGGAGATTTGAAAGTTCTTTGAAAAGCTTCATGGAGATTTGAAAATTCTTTGAGAAGCTTTATGGAGATTGGAAAATTCTTTGAGAAGCTTTATGGTGATTTGAAAATTCTTTCAGAAGCTTAATGGAGATTGGAAAATTCTTTGAGAGGCTTTATGAAGATTTGAAAACTCTTTGAGAAGTTTTATGGAGATTGGAAAATTCTTTGAAAAGCTTTATGGAGTTTGGAAAATTCTTTGAGAAGCTTTATGAAGATTTGAAAATTCTTTGAAAAACTTTATGAAGATTTGAAATTCTTTGAGAAACTTTATGTAACTTTGCAAGATTTTTTTGAGAAACTCCATAGGGCTCCGAAAATTTGTTTGAGTAACTTTATGAAGCATTGAAAATTCTTTGAGAAACTTTATAAAGTGATGGAAACTATAATATGAATTGAATTTTTTTCTAGGAAAGTATGAAGCATTGAAAGGATGGTAAAATTCTTAAAGCATTATCAAGAAACATTAAAAGCTGGTTTAAAAAATGTGTAGTGTCAAGTACTTGACAAAATTTTCAAAATCTTAAGAAAATGGTTCGAGAAAAAAGTAGTGAAAAGAGAACTAAAAAGAGAGAGTTTGCAGTTCGGAAAGAGATCTAAGAAACAAATGAAGGACTGAAAATTCTTTCAAACATTTAGGCCAAATGTTAGAAGCGGCGAAATATTGTTCAAGAAAAAATACGAACTTGAACATTATCCGATAGACTTTTTGGTATTCACGAAAATACTTTAGAGAAACTGGATGAGATAATAATGGAAGGGAAATGGAGATGGCTCGGACATGTCCTTCGCAACAGCCCAGGGAGCACAGTAGGAGAAAGCTGAGACGGGAGGCTGTATATGAGTGGAGATTTGTGGAAGTGAAAACACAGGAAAGACATCAATGGTGGAATTTCCCCACTCATATATATGTACGTGTGCATATATATATATATATATATATATATATATATATATATATATATATATATATATATATATATATATATATATATATATATATATATATATATATATATATATATATATATATTATGGATAGGTATTCTGTTATGTTATAGGACAACACGAGCTTTGCAGCTGAGAAATTTCCATGGCATTTATACCGTATTGTAGTTGTCTGTCATAACCCTCTCCTCTTAATAAATTATATTGCTTTGCATATATATATATATATATATATATATATATATATATATATATATATATATATATATGCATATATGTTATGTTTTCAACTGCATACAATTAACCTGTTGGATAATGAATAAAGCAGACACAAGCTACAAGTACAAATTTTACAAACAAAATATAACCATTTTAAACACTTTCAAATAGATTTTAAATGCCACACTGTACATGCGTCGCATAATGTCATGAGCAGAAAACAAAAATTAATTCAAAAGAATCTTCATAGCCAAAGGCCATAAGGTCATACCTGATTACTTCTGTTACAGGAGTAATATACAACAGTTGTAACTATAATTACAGGTGCTGCAGATGTTCATGCCATCAGAAAAATGATATCTGAGCATAGTAATCTCGGAACGGTCTCTGGAATGCCATTGCCTCTACGAGTTGTAACGCCATACTTATATCACATAGGTTATTATTTTTTCCATCGCGTGCAAATATACTTTTATGTACTTAGTAGTCAGTCGACCTCGGTGGGTCGCAACTGAGGTGTAGAACTAGATGAGATTAGCAATATCGTCCTAGAATATTTGCGTGGTTGGGTTTGGAGCCAGTGTGAAAAAAGGACAGAGGGCTAGCAACCTCATCCCAGAATAGTTGCTGAGAACTGGAAGGTTGTCACCTCCTGAGCCACCCCTTTAAGCCAAAGGGGCTTATTGTTATATATTCCAAATTGATATATATATATATATATATATATATTGTATATATATATATATATATATATATATATATATATATTCTATATATATATATATATATATATATATATATATATATATATCTGTATATATATATATATTATATATATATATATATATATATATATATATATATATATATTATATATATATATATGTATATTAATTGTATGTTGTGTATGTGCCACAATAACTCTGAAACTCATTGAGCAATTTCAACCAAACTTGGTATTCATAGGACTTACTATTTAGAAATCAGCACTGTGGGTGTAAGCCGTCACTAGCACCAAAGGTCACTAGGGCGGAGGGTGGGAAGGGCCTCCCTGAAACGGGGCTGTTTATGCCCGTAGACTTAGTAACTTGACGAATCTATCATACCCAATTTCGGTATACATATGGCTTACTATCTGAAAAAGAGTACTGTGGGGGTAAGACATCTGTGGCGCTAAATGGGGTGGGGGTTGGGAAGGGGGTGACAGAGAGAGAGTGAGAGGGAGAGGAAGTGAGAGAGAGTAGAGGGTGTGTTAGGAAGAAGAAAGAGGGAAAGAGACAGGGAGAGAGAAGGAGAGAGTGTGAGAAAGAAAGAGTGAGAGGGAGTGAGAGAAAGAGTGAGAGGAAGTGAGAGAGTGAGAGAGCGTGTGAGAGAGAGAGAGGAGAGAGATAGTATAATGAGTATTAGGGAGGAGAGAGAGAGAGAGAGAGAGAGAGAGAGAGAGAGAGAGAGAGAGAGAGAGAGAGAGAGTGAAAGGGAGAGGAAGTGAGAGAGAGTAAAGGGGGTGTTTGGGAGAAGAGAGAGAGAGAGAGAGAGAGAGAGAGAGAGAGAGAGAGAGCTAATAGCGGGGTGTTAGGGAGAACAAAGAGGGAAAGAGACAGACCTGACAGTTCGTTCGGGTTGCCCCAGGAGGTCCCTCAGTGTGAGGCACCTCTGATGTCTGCCAGAGAATTGCTAATGCATCTTCCGGTATATTTTGCATCTTCCAATCTTGGATGGTCTGGGATGCAGCCTAGATATTTGTCGAGCTTTTTCTTAAACACATCTACGCTCACTCCTGATATGTTCCTCAGATGAGCTGGTAGCGCATTGAATAGACGCTGCATTATCGATGCTGGTGCGTAGTGGATTAGTGTCCTGTGTGCTTTCCTTAGTTTTTCTGGTATAGTTTTGGGCACTATTAATCTACCTCTGCTTACTCTTTCTGAAGGTTGGAGAGAGAAAGAGAAAGAGAGAGTGAGAGAAGGAAAGAGTGAGAGGGAGAGAGAGGGAGAGGGAGAGAGAGTGAGAGGGTGCAGAAGTGAGAGAGTAGAGGGGGTGTTAGGGAGGAGAAAGAGGGAAAAAGTGAGAGAGAGAGAGAGAGAGAGAGAGAGAGAGAGAGAGAGAGAGAGAGAGAAAGTTTATCGGTTATCATTCAAGAGTTATCCTGGGCAGCTAATGTGTATATATATATATATATATATATATATATATATATATATATATATATATTATATATATATATATATATATATATATATATATATATATATATATATATATATATATATATATATATATATATATATATATATATATATATATATATTACTAAAAACAATCGTTTATGAATTAATTCCCCTTTGGTGATATTCCCCAGGTAGAGCAGATCGTTACAAATTGCTGTGAATTGCTTTTAACGAGGAAAAATTCGGCTTGATGGAATATTCTTGGATTCTTCGAGAAACCTTCCTTTAACATTAGATATGGGATGGTTTTCTACTGTTTGTATGTACAAAACTTTTAGGTAATTATGTTTCTGCGCACCACCGTTATGCCCTACTCAAAAAAATATAATATATTTAGTAGAAATGATAAGTCTTTGTAACGGCTCTCCGGTGTCCAGCAACAACACAAAACCAAAACGCCCACCCGACGTTTCGCCCTTTGTACATAATTGAGCCCAGTGTTTCTAGCAGCCCAACTGCCCACTTACGCACACAGGTGTACCCTTTCGTTCTTTTCACCTGACCAACCGTCACATGACATCGGGATATGTCAGTGACCATTGCCAAGGTCTGCAGTGATGCTTATTTCGTAGACTCAGCGCTGAAGTAGCTTATGTTAAGATAAATTTTTAAATTCTGGCGCAGATTCCACCCCTAGTATATATGTAGTAATATGTAAGAAGTGTAATTTGTTTCGTGTAGGAAAAAGTGGCAGGAGTTTAGAAAATGTATCTCTGAAGATGTACATTTTTGTGAAGGAAACAATGCCATTACAACACATTGTTGCGATAATGACCCTATCATGGGGTTCGATTAATTTTTGACAATACTGAAAGACCACAAACTGTCGAAAGGGTTTTGATTAATTTAGTACCCACGGCCGTTGGCAGTAAACCCTGTTAACCTAGGCAGATTTAACAACGGACATATCATCATACAAAATAACTTTTACGACATTTTGACAGATGCCGAATCGAGAGAAAGATTTCCTGAAATGTCCCATTCAGCAACACTTCCTTCCATACCTCAGGCAATGCACCAGCCACCTTAGATGTTCCTTTAACGAGAAGCTTTTTCGCATAAGATGCTGCACATTTTTCTTCTTCTCTGAGGAAGAAAATAGGAGTTTCCGAAAAGCTTTAGAGTTTCTTGTCATTTTGAATATTTTCAGCACTAGTATTGTTTAAGATGTTGTATGTTGTTTATTTTTAATGTGATTGCTCATCATTCGTTGACTATTATCATTGCTGTTACTTAAAAGATGTGCCGATAGTGTCGACGAATTATGAATATCTGAATTACAAGTTATTGTCTTGAATTCAGTGCATAAAAACGCCACATTTCAAACAGCAAGTTACAAAAAAAAAAAAACCATAAATCGTCCACAACATCAGCAGGGGAATTTGTTGGCTACCATAGTTATGAGGTCCACATCAGGCATTTTAACTCCCTTCAACGCTTTACCACTCTTACAGGCCGCCTTTGGGCAAGGGCTCCTACTGGCACAAGGCCGGTTTAATAAAATCTATCCAATAAAAAAAAAAACAGATCTCCCAAACATGAAACGACTCGGCAGATGAGTGTAGAAATTGAACGATTCTTGAATGGGAATTTCCCAATGGAATCCTCGGGGTTCCTCTCTTAAGCATAGGTCCATAAATTAAGTCACCTCCTGACCCTTTAATACTAAATATTGAAGGCGCACCTTTAAGCTTATCTTTGGCTTATCAAGCTTTGGTTATCGAACTTTGATAATAAGTCCTCAAGTTCCGATAGCGCTCATTCTTTTACAAGCCTACTACAAACGTCGAGATTCTGCTACAGTATATGGACTCATTTTTTGATGATTATGTCATCTTTTATTTCCTTTCCTACTTGTTATCTGGGATAGTGATGAGATTCGATCTAATTTCAGAGTAAACCTTTCTATCCTTAATCTATTTCAATATTATTACAGAGGCACTTATCAGTTATAATTTCCTTGGGGTAACGTATTCCCTGAGGTATGGTGAATTCGACATTAAACGGTATTTGTGGCTTAATACTATATCTGTCTATCTATCAATCTATATATATATATATATATATATATATATATATATATATATATATATATATATATATATATATAAATGTATATATTAACTTTATCACATACACAATTGTGTGCATTGTGTGACCTCATTCAAACTGTGTGTTTTTGTTGTGTGTGTGTGTGTGTTTGTGTGTCCTTTTAGTAATATGTATATATATGTGTGTGTGTTCGTATGTGCTGCTGAGCACATTCCTGAATACAGTGTACATATCTGTAGGCGTTTCTACTTCTATACGAAATGGAAAAATACTTCGCACTGAAATCGATCCGAACAGAGTGCGTATTAGCATGGCTTAGTACACACATCACGGATGGAACGCATTTGTAAACGGAAACACAAAGGTAAATAGACCACAACATATCGACTCAAGTGTCAGAGACAACAGAGGGTCGCAAGTGTAAGAGTAAAGGTCATAAAAGCACCTTGTCATCGCAGTGACTCCTTCACTTGTTGATGCTGTTAGGACAGACAACTCGTCACTTGACCTTTCTTTCGTCTTTCTGACCTGTGACGTCACGATAATAAGAGATTTGCGTCAAGCGGTTCAGAGGTTAAATGAATATAGTGTTGCATAAGATGATATTGTTATGAAATATGAATAGATCAGATGTGCACCTGTTATTATTATTATCATTCGTGATGGCCATACAGTCCTATGGCCCCACCTGAAAAGCCATGAACATGTTTGGTAAAAAAAAATAATGAATAAAAAAAGACGATGTTGGTGTAATTAAGGTAAATAATTAATTTTTTTTAAAGCCAAGTAAATTGCCTTCCGGAAAGTAAGTAAACGAATGTACTGAAAGTTCGTTACGTGTGTTCATAAAATGTATAATTTCTTTATGATGGAGAGAATGATTCGTCACTTAAAATGAGGCAGGTTATAAATGTTAAGTAATGCAGAGTTATACGGATTTTTGTTTTTATTCAAGAGGCGTATGGTGAAAATATCTCATCCAGCAAATTGTTCCACCTAAGAGTTCTCAAGATTTTAGCACCAGTTATATTAATAGGCTTGAGCAAGCATGTAACTTCTTTCTTATTCCCCAAAGGGGGTATCAGTAGTCCGAAGGGTGCCATTTGCAAAATCGAAAAAACCTCCTAAAGAGTCTATTTAGTGTTGTGAAACTTCTTCAGGGACTCCGGCGTGACGTACAAGCATAACCTTGACGGTTTGATGACTTCTAAAGAATTTACTCCTATGAAGATTTTTTTCGTAGTAGGGGATGACCGTTGAGCCACATGGCTGAGTGGGGCACGGCCCATTTTGAAACGATAAGTAAATTGTGGAAAAACTGAGAAACTATCTTATACAAGGTTTCAAGGAACACAAGTGGTAGCGTGAAATTGTCCTAAATCCGGAAACTGTTCCTAACCTGCGCAGGTGATAAAAATCCTTAAACGGAAATAGACAGATTGTTCTGCCCTATAAAACCAGCTGATTGATTAATGAAGATCTCTTTTATATCATGCAATATCAGAGGTTATACCGCCGAGGAAAATAACAGGAATTGATTCATAACGAAAGGGGAAATAGTAAAAATGTAAATATTAACAGTACAATGAGAAGGCTATAGAATCAATAGCTTGATTTATTGTTTGAAACGTTTGCAAAAGTCATGAGTATCGACATTTAAATTATTATTCCCAGGGAAATACAAAACTGCTTATAGATCTGAAAAAAATCATAACGACCACGGAATGAGAAAGATTGATTCTTCAGAATTTCAGAGTGGCTGGTCAGTGCCACTCCATTTTTGAATCTACGCTTCTCTCTCTCTTTGCCGTAGCAGAATGGTGGTGAGATGAGTTGGTTAGGCGACGAAGACATTTCATTAAACAACAGTAAGACGCGTAAAATGCGCGTAAGAGGAGCGACCGTGAACGTTGTAGCAATAGGAGAATAATACCAGTCACCAGTAGAGTTTAATGTCAGTATATATCGTAGGCCTTTTGTTGCTCGTTCACGTAAATTTATGTACTGTTTGTGGCTTTGGTTCATTAGTGTATTTTTTGTGTGTGCACGCGTTTGTAGAACAATACCGAACGCACCAAAGTACGCAGCATGCTGTGCTTTAAGATCTAACATAGGAACTCCATCCAGCCACTCAAGGAACGAACTCCATCCAGAATCATAGGCTTTGAGATAACCTTGGACCAGCATCAAGGAACGTTACAAATCCGGTCGTCTGAACCGAAAGTAAACCTAACTGTCTATACTCTATGGCAGTGTTTCTCAACCCGTTTTTACCAACGGCACACCTGAGACCTCATAAGAATATCAAGGCACATTTGGCAAAATTTAAAAGGATACACATTCAGATACTACGAGATGGAACCACAGACTTAAAAAAAACAAAAACACGCATTATTATGAACTTACTTATTCCAGTATTCCTAAAGTATTTAGTCAATTGTACAGCCTAATAGTGTGAAAGACTTCTCCAGTATCTGGTGGAATATGCAATAAGCAGACCGGCATTTCTTCTTCAGTTGAGCGTAGTCTCTCTCACTTCATAGTTTTGATGTTATTTAGGGTTGAGAAGCCTTGTTCACATAGATAAAGAATTGTAACTTTTTAGCTAATGTGGGACATTCCTCTTGTATAGAAGTTCAAAATGCATCAATGGGTACTGTCGAATGTTTTATTCTCAGCCCTCGATCACTAGAAATGGTGGCCAGTTCTTCTTCTTCACAGTCCAATATTAGAAGGAACATTTAATTTCGCAATCAGACTTTTCTGTGCTCAGTGATGGAAATAATGGTCGATGTCGAGCGCTGTCAGATGGGTGACAACGATAGGGAAAGTAAACCAACTTATCTGTTGAAGTGAGAATATTTTCGTTTCTACCCTGCATGCTACTGTTTGTATTGTTTTAAATGAGTAAATATTTCCGTTAAATATTCCAGTTTAGACAGCCAAAATTCGTAACGAAGATATCCACAGAATTTTCCCTGCTTTTCTCGGTCAAAAAATGCTATTCACTCCTTGTGTAATTCGTGAACACGAATTAACACTTGACCTTCCGACAGCCATCGAACTTCGGCATGCATTAGTAATCTGCTATGCTGGGATATATAATTAACTATTTCAAGTACCTGGTGTAACACTTGTTTTAAATCTTCTTGCGATATTTTTGAAACGAGAACTTCTCTATGTAAAAAGCAATGGCTGTCAGTGCAAATGCCGACACAAGACTTCCAAGTTCAATTCATTTCTTTCAGGTAGCTGGTGATCACATCAGAAATATCTTGACCTCTAGTAGTTGCTGACAATCCTTTGCAACACAAAAACTGACTGATTATTTTACCGCCATCAACAAAACGAACAATGCAAGCGAGTTAAACTGTTGCTGATATCAGTGGACTCATCAACGGTTAATGCAACAATAGAATCCTTCAGCAGTATTTTGAGATAAATGGAAAATCCTCCTTTGTATTATATCATTTTATAATGGGATTTTGTTCATTTCTTTTTCAGCCTTTTCACCAAACATGAATTTAACTCTTTTTGCAAGCGGGCAGTATGACTGAGTCGAGTTAAAAAAGTCACAGGTAGGAAAGTCACAAAAAAAAGTCACAGGAAAAAGCCACATTAATCTTTCTTAGAGAATCTTGGGGTATTTTTCCAGAGTTTATTGCACACCAACGCACATCGGTTGAGAATCACTGAATGGTGTTCTCCGAAATGCCTCTCCGACCAGGCAACCTTAGGTTCGTGGCTTCCGTTTTGTTCATAAATTAGTTTTGAAAGGGTAAAGATGAGGTTTATTGAACGTCGTAGGAAAGCGAAATATATGATAAATTATATATATATATATATATATATATATATATATATATATATATATATATATATATATATATATATATGGTTGGAGAAAAGAAATGAATGATCTCACGCGTATTTATTTAATGAATTGAAACTTTACTCTGGTGACTGGTTTAATTATCGGAGAATGGACGATGGACGAGCAAGACCGACATGGAATTATTATATATGGTCTCTCGTCTTCTAGAAATAAAAAGCACACTTGTACCAGACAGCCAATATCACTGTACGAGAGGCTGCTGGTCACACTTCGCTTCGGCGCCATTATTCGTTCCTTGGGGCTTATACTCCCAGAGACACGTAAATCAATTATTCAAGATATGCAACCCGAGTTTACAAAGGTAAAAAGTAACTATGTTGCATACGCAGCATCCTGCATAGTATAATGGTATATAGTTTAGTATACAGTAGGTCTATGATCCGTTAAAGCAGGCTAGGCCCACAAACCTACGTTTCTGTAGCCAACCACGAGTAAAATTTTCAACTTTTTTGTACAAAAAAATTTGTAATTTATACAAGGAAAATTAAAATATTAATTGTGATAATTGTCTAAATATAAAAAATTATGACGACATGGAAAGAAGCCTTAGGACTGATAAGCCTTTACAGTTGATATCTGCTGCAGTGGTATAAATAATACAAGGGGGCACACACACACACACACACACAGAGAGAGAGAGAGAGAGAGAGAGAGAGAGAGGACGGTTGAGCTAAGAGAGTCTGGTTCTTCGGAATCTTCTTCCTTCCTTCCTCAAAGACGGAGAAACGATGAAGAACTTCCGTCTCACCGTCTCTCTGTCTCCGGACGGAAAGATAGCGGGCGACCCGAGGGACCCCGCTGTCTCCATACAGGATTTGTGTTTTCTGACAAGCATAAATACGTACAATATTCGTTACATGGCATATAAAAGGTAGATGTACTGTACATATCGGCGGAAAGGCCGTACAATGATGCATAAGATGAGGTACATAAAGAATCTGAAATAAAGACCGGTAGTATACATGACGTGATTAATATACATCTGAAGGGAGAAACACAAAAAGAAGAGGCGCGATATGTCGCCCTTACAAATTCATCTTCAATGAGTTTTTTGTGTGTTCTTTGTTCAGGCCTCTTGCGATTATTACAGATGTACAATATGTTATCGCTACGAAGTATAGGTGTGTATCTGACCTTTGTGCCCGAGCATTCATAATGAAACCATGTGCCACACATTTCACAGCAAGTTCCTTCATCATCAGCTTCTCCAGAGCAATGTCAGCAGGTTGCTGATTCTCTAGATTTGGGTTGACTCATCCTTCTCCAGTATTTTCTTTAAAGTTCCATTTTTACGTGCTGCTTCGATGTTTATGAGATAATGTTCGTATGATAGTTTGATCTTCCCTTTACATGATTTAATTTCTACAGTATTTATTTTCTCTTGTTCCTTCTTCTTCGTATTCACTTTGAACATCGCGCAAGTCAGGCAGGCCTTTTAGAATTAATAAAGGGTGCGTGAAGGATATGGACTATGCAAAATAAGTCAACACTGGTCTTAAAGAATTCAAGGAAATAGAAGAAACTTGGTACGATGACTCCGAACACTAGATCTAAATGGCAAGAAACGAATAAAGGGGAAACACTAAATGTTTATGTCGTGAAGAAATTATTGAAAGCTCAGAGCATTTAATTTGTTATTGCCTGAAAGGCAACACTAGTAGAAAAAAATTAAAATCGTGCAGTAGCCGTATCAGAAAGGTAGAGAATATTTAGTCGTTAACGCCTTACTATTCACAGATATATCTAGAGAGGAGACTGAAAACGGAAAAGATTTTATAAAAAGAACTATGAAACCGAAGATAACTAGAAGCAAAAACGGAAAATATTTTATAAAAGAACTATGAAACCGAAGATAACTAGAAGCAAAAAAAGAGACGTAGTAAGGGAGCCGTTTCAAGGGCAATTCACATTACATTACTAACACCACCACCGCACTTCGTCGCGCAATGTGCTTTTGTTATACACTTACGTTTAGTTTATTAAATAACGGTTGTTGATGGTAAGTGGTCATATATGGTATATAGGGATATCTTAAACAGTTTGTAAAGTAAACGCCCTTTAATTCTATAATGCTTTACTATTGTAAAACTCGAATTTTTTAATTTGCACTTGCTTGATCATGATCATTCCATCCGCTAACCCCTCTATGTTTCCCGAAAGTTAGTTTGAGGATTTACATGGCATATATTAAACAGTTTGTAAAGTAAACGTCCTTTAATTCTATAATGCTTTATGACTGTAAAATTGGTCATTTGAAATTGACTTTGATTTTCTTTGCAATTGCATGATCATTCCACCCGCCAAACCCGCCTTGGTTTACCGAAAATTAATTTGAGGACCCCAGTTGGAAACGCGTTTGGGAAGTCCGTTAAAGTTAAGTATATATACCTTAGTTTAACCAGACCACTGAGCTGATTAACAGCTCTCCTAGGGCTTGCCCGAAGGATTAGACTTATTTTACGGGGGTAAGAACCAACTGGTTACCTAGGACGCTTATTGTGGAATCCGAACCACATTATACCGAAAAATGAATTTCTATCACCAGAAATAAATTCCTCTAATTCTTCATTGGCCGGCTGGAGACTCTAATGCGGGCTCAGCAGAGTGCTAGTCGAGAAGTATACCGACCCGTCCAACGAGGAACTAGTCTGTTAAAGTAACAAAGACCGTAGAGGCTACTATAACCTACACTTGAATACTTTTTTTAAGATATCTTACAGATAACAGCAATTGCACATGATTCCTAACCTAAGGTAAAATGTACTTTTCACTTATCATTCAGTTTAAAAGTGTATCACATCAAAAATGGTGGCAGAGCAGACGCAGAGTAGGGTGACAGGTAGGCGTGAGGAATCCTAACCTTTTCTAACCAGACCTTACCTTCACAACCTTAGTTAGGGTGCTGTGCCCTGACCTGTCTGGGGGGGGCCTTTCTTCCCCTGGACATCACCAGACCTCCCCCTCAAGCTCCCTCCTTTGCATACCACCCTCGGTAGCATTGCAGAAGGCAACCATAATGCTGTAGTTGATAAGTACAGAAGTCTGGGAAGTTGAATTCCAATAAGGTTAGGTATTACTGTACCCTGCTGCAGTCCAATTTGATTATTAGAAAAGTGTTATTAGTGACTTACCCAAGCTTTGCCAACAGAATGATCGTTGGTTTTGTCTGACTTGTAAAAGCCACATCAAACTATTAGAAGATGCATAAAGCACAAAAATTCATCAACAGAAACTTTTGTTGTTTGGAGAAGTCAGCAGAAATGGGAGGGTGGTTAAACTTGGAAAGAGTATACTAGAAGACATGACATAATCTGTGTTACACGTGCACTTGTGCTGTGAACTTGCTGCCACATGTCAGTAGGTAGAACATCAGAGTTGAAATAATTTGCCCCCTTCCCAGTTTCTCAGTTGTTGATCATTTAGGTTGGAAGAAAACTGTATTTGTACAGTACTGTACTAGCTTATTTGTGGTAATTTTATGGTAGGTCTAATCAGTTGCATTAACAGTCAGAATTTTACATTATGTATACTGTAGACCTGCCTATGGTTAGCTTAGCCTAATGCTTTAATCTCCACTAAAACCAATAATTGGTCTAGGCCTACATTTACAGTAATAGCATATGTTAACTTGACCTAACAAAGAGGAATTGGTGGGGAATAGTTATTACAGTCGACCCCCGGTATTTGCGGGGGATGAGTACCACTGCCCCCCTGCGAATAGCTAAAATCTGCGAATACTTAACATCCCTCTTAAAACGCTTATGACTGCCTATTTTGATAGTTCAAAACACCAAAAAAACCCTCTAAAAATGCTTATACCTGAATGTTTTAATAGTTTTATCACAAAAAGTGCATTTCGTCACGAAAATTATATGAAAGTACAGTAATTTATGAATATTTTTTATGAAAAATATCGCGATTAGGCAAATTTTCCACAAATAATGTATATATATGTTCCACAGTGAAATCCGCAAATAGGTGAACCGCGATTCCGGAACTTGCAAATGGGCAGGGGTCCACTGTAATTGTTTAGATGAAATGCTTACAATACTTCTAACTCGGTAAGATTCTGCAGATTACCAAATTCATCTGGCAGACAGTATGACCACTTATTTTTTTTTTTTAACTTGTCACCTTTTATAAGTTTGTTTTTCATGTTATATAGTAATACTGGTTTTGGTGTTATTTTTTAAGCTTAGTATTTGTCCCTAGTTGTAGTATGCTAAAAACTGGTTATCAAGTGGTGATCAACAAAATAAAGAAAAAGTCAAATTGATAAATTTGAAATTAGCTGAAAAAAACAGGTTTCCTGATACCCAGTGGTCCCCCTTTAGAGTTAGACAGAGATTGATTGCAATGGGTTAACTAAGTATTTGCAGTAAAAAAGTCAAATTCATCAAAACCACAACATTTTCATAAAACAGCAAATTTTTTATTTTTACTGTAGTATAAAATTAAAAGTTTCATGCTCTACAGAGCTCCTCCCTTTCAGGTTAGGCACTGCATTGTTGGTTACTTTGAGGTAAGGCTAGGATATATCATAATTTGGATGCAGATTTATCTAGGGTACAATGTCTTGTCCATGAGAGAGGGGGCTGTTGTTCACGTTTAATCTACCGTTAACTTATAGAACATAACACAATGGACAACCAGCTAAGTTCTTTAATAAGCTTAGTTTACATTTAGTTGGCTATGCAGTTTCAAACTTCAAGATAATTTGCTTCCTACCTCACTAGAGGGCTTTGCTATCCTAGGCCACATACTAACAGTATGACAAATTTTATTGTTAGACACAAACCATATACTGCATGACTGCTTATCTTATTACTGTATCTGATAGTTATAGGGAAACTCATTTAGAACTCAGGCATTTTTGGGTGAGGGAAAAAAAAAATTAATGAATAGTGCCAAATTTAATGGTGAAATAGGCTCAGAACACAAGAGTAACAGTTGAACAAATCTTTTGTTTGTATATAATCACTTGAAGCATAAGGAGAAAAAACGCAAGATACAGTACTCAGTAGACAGTCTAGTTATGATTTTTTGAGGGATAGGCAGAGTTTTAACCTAATCTAGTGTAATGTGGCCTACATAGCTGGGTCTTCAATTTAACCCATTAACCTACTGCACTTTATACTTATTTTTTACCCTCAGATTATAGGGATGGTCTTTTGTCCTTGGAAAGTTTGAGTGATACACTGTGCAGTTCTTAAGGTGTGTCTGATACATTATACCTTGGCCATTTTCATTAATTGTGGTTTCCAAAAATTCTCAGTCCATGGTACTGTACTGCCAAAGTTTGCAAGGTAATTTTCACATGTTTATTAGAAACAATAAGACTAAGTTATTTGTGGCCAACAAAGTTTGTATCATGAGTGTAGAAGATGGCAAGAAGATTTTTAAAGAAATAATAAAACTTTGTTGTTCTTCGTCTTCTTCTTCGTCTTCCCTGTTCCTGTCAAGCAGTGGTGAATTAGAGACTTTGTCTCGTCCCCCAGTAGGAAGCATCTCAGGCTTATCGTTTCTTCGTCTGCCTTGAAACACGGAGGTGCTTATCCCCTTCATGACATCTGTGTTTCTGATTTCAAGGATTTATGCAAATTGAAGAAGTCTGTGGTTGTTCCTCCCTCTGCCAAAGTTCATAGGAAGGACCACGGCCGTGCTTCCCCCTTGCCTGACGCCCGTGTTTCTGATATCAAGGATTTATGCAATTTGTCTCAATTGCTGGATGCAGATGTAACTCGATTGGCTCCCTGAGTTTCCCTAGACCAGATTCAGGCAAAAGATCCTTCCTTCACCTCTCAGGAAGCTGCCTCTTTGGAGTCATCTGCCTCTTCTGCCTTCAAAGATGTTTCTTGGTTAGACTTGTGGTCAACAGCAGTAGCTAAGATTTCGTCCTCTGCTCATGGTGATTCTGAAGATAATGATTCTTACCTTAGGCTTTTGCAGTCGTGCAGTAAAGCCATTTTGTATTGGGCTCATTTGACTGCGACTGTTTGGGTGTATATTTTGCTCAAGAGAAGGGATGCCGCACTAGCCAAGGTATCAAGATTCATTAGTTTGGATTCTGTGTTAGCTTGAGAAATGGTTAAATCCTCAACACTTCTTCTCTTTTTCCTAAGGATCAGTTGGACCAGGCCATAGACAGATGGTTAGCTGATAATAATGATCAGCTGGTTCATCAAGCTGTCTCCAAGTCTGCTAATCCTCCTTGACCTGGCACCTCGAAACTCAGGTCCTCGGCTCTGCCCAAGAAGACTGCAGTTGCCTCTTCATCCAGCAGGTCTGGACAGGTTCCTGCTGCAGCAACCAGCAAGAGCTCCCAGCAGTGTCCCTTTCAGTTCCGTTCCTCTAAGCCAGCAAGAGGCTCTAGAGATAAGGAGAGAGGTTCCAAGCAATAGAGTAGGTGCCCCTCCCCTCAAGTCGTCACTGGTGGGGGGATGCCTAGCGAGCCATTGAGCTACGTGGGGGGCTTTCGGGGCAGAAGAATGTGTAGCAGACGTCCTCCGGGTAGGGAATCTACTACCTTGCAACTTTCCTCCTCCTCTTTCCGTTCAGCCTCTTCTTCATCTGACGTAAGCTCTTGGCTCGTTGAAACGTCAAGCTCTCCAAGCCAAAGTGGCGAAGATGATGGAGAAAGGAGCAGTGGAAATGGTAGAGCATCCTTCTCCAGAATTTTACAGTCAGGTCTTTCTCCTTCCCAAGGTGACAGGCGATTGGTGGCCAGTGACAGACCTGTTAACCCTGAACCCCTACATCAAGAAGACCCAACTCAGGATGGAGGCTCCTCGAATGGTGTTAGCAGCCATCATGGAGAACAACTTTCTGCTTTCAATAGACCTGAAGGATGCGTACAGTACTTCCAGATTCCGATTCATCCTTCCTCCAGGAAGAGTCTCAGCTTCAGCCTGGGGGAGTCAGTTTTTGAGTTCAAAGTCTTGTGCTTCAGCCTCTCAAGTTTTCACAAGCGTATTCACCCTGGTTTTGTCATGTGGCCCCACGCGGAATGGTTCCCCGATCTCCTAACCCTGCTGTCAGAACTTTCTGTGTCAACCCCACTTCCAGAGATTCCACCACTCGGTAGAGTACCTATCTCTTCATGGGTGGAGACTATCCAGTATCTCCTCTGAACGAGAGTCTTTTCTCGCAGAGCAGCATTGGAGATGTCTGGCTATCTCAGATCTTCTGTAGCTGTGTACCAAGGCAAGTGGGCTGTTTACTGTGGTTGGTGTCGTCGATGGGGTCTCTCTCCTGTCAGAGCTTCTGTTCAGCAAGTAGCAGATTTCCTCGTTTTTCTCTCCGGAGAAAAACGACTTTCTGTCTTCCATCAATGGCTACAGAGCTGCCTTGAGTGCAGTTTTAGGAATGAAGGATTTTCATCTTTCTTCTTCGTGGGAGATCTCAATACTTCTCAAGAGCTTTAAGCAGTCTTGTCCTCCAAAAGAGCTTAGATCACCCAGTTGGGACCTGACTTTGTACTGGGCAGCCTCACCTGTGCCCTGTTTGAGCCTCTGCGTCGTGCACCAGATAGGAACCTGACTCTCAAGACGGTTTTCCTGCTGGCTCTTGCCTCCTCAGAGTGAGTTGGTGAACTTCATGGCCTTTGAATTTGTCCCAGAATTCATGGCTAAGACCCAAACCCCTCTTGTCATGATGACAGAGTTGATTCCTTCTCAATTCTGCCTTTTAATGGCTTTGTTGATAGTGATCTGGATGAATTGCTCCTTTGCCCTGTCAGAGCACTATGCTGCTACCTGAAAAGGACTCTCCATCTGCAACCGGAGTGCTGAAGACTTTTCCTTAGCACTGGCCGGAACAAGAAAGAAGTGTCCAAGAATACGATCTCCTTTTCGCTGTGTGAGACTATCAGACAAGCCTATGGTGCGACTTCATGCTCTGATCCTAAATCAGTGCAGGCAAGAGCACATGATGTTAGGGGGCTAGGCACTTCTTTGGCTTTTAAAAAGAACTTGTCTGTTCAAAGGATTTTGAAGGCTGGCACATGGCGTCGTCAAACCACCTTCACTTCCTCCTATCTGCGGGATGATGCCCACAGGTCCTTGGACACTTTTTCCTTGGGTCTAGTGGTGGCTGCTCAATAGGTTGTTTAACTCATCCAGTGTGCTTTGTAACTTACCTAAGATGATGGTGTGAAAGTGAGAATGAATGGGATGGCTGGTCGCTTTCAGTTTCCTTTCTTTTCTTCTTTATCCGGTGGGCGAAGAAATCATTTCATCATGTGCTGGATTGGGTCTGATACAGGTAAGACAGCATCCTGTTTGTCAAGTTTTGCTTATTCCTACACGAATATAAAACTTGGCAAAAGCAAGTTGCTCCGCTCTCTAGCATGGGGAGAGACGATTGATAGCAAACTATTGGTGGCCATGAAGGTTTGTTATCTATAGATATAGCTCTTAAACTTCCTCCTACATTGTCTCATCACATTGTACAGATTCCCAGTCCTACATTATCTCATCACTTTGTACAGATTCCCAGTCCTACATTGTCTCATCACATTGTATGGATTCCCAGAAGTCTGCCTGATAAATAACCACTTATATATTATGTCAGAGGCTCTGGTTCCCTTCCATAATCTTCTATAGGCCAGGAAGAGTTACCAGGTGTGCTGAACTTCCGGTCAGTTCCAGATTTTCTTTCCTCCCTCCAAAAGGGAGTCTATCCATAAGTTAAGACCCAGGTTTGCTTCGCATATGAACAAAGAAAAAATTTATTAATTAATATGTATTTTTCTTAGCTAACAAACCTGTGGTCTTAACTTATATGGGCCACCTCTAGCCACCCCTCAATCGAGTTTCCTGGGATGGAAGAAACTGAGGCGTCATTTCCTTCGCTACATGCGCAAAGGAAATTGACGTTTGCCATCCAGGCCTATCGGCAAACCTTGTTACCACCAATTCTTTGTTTGTTATTTTTACTGGTATCCAGCTGGTGCTAGGAGAATTATCCATAAATTAAGACCGCAGGTTGTTAGCTATGAAAAATACAAATTGATTAATAAATTTGTCATTTTCTTCTACTTTTAATTATGCTATCCTAGGCTGTGGTTTTTCACCCAAGGTTAACATATTTTAGGGGCAGCGTATCCTACCTTAGGTTAGGTTATGAAACCATTAATCTTGTTTCTCCCTAATACTTACTGTGTCCTACCCAGGAGGCTATGTAGCTCCCAGACCACCCCCGAAATGTGATGTACAGCAGCTTATAAACTGATTCCCCCAGACATCATAAGCTAATTTAATTTACCAGTACTGTAGCTTTTAATTTTGTTTAATTCCAAGTACAGCACTACTTATACCATCCCCGCTGATAGGTAGAGTAAGATTCTGTTTCACCCTGATCTAGCTTGCAGATACCATTACGTTCATGATGGAGGCCTTTTTTCCAGCTTTGTATAGGGTACACCTAAAGTTTCCTTCACTATGGTGCACTATTTTTCACATGCACATTTTTTTTTTTTTTTTTGTAAAAGTGCAGCCAAAATTTCCAGAACTGTAATTTTTCCTGAGTGCCTGCTGATGTTTTAAATGAAGGCCTACCTCTTGACCTTGTACACATCAGTATATGAGATATAAATAGTTAATAAAAATGAATTATGGGGTTTCACTCTTTTCATGAACACTTAGGATACTTTCACGTTGTAAATACCTTTGACACTACAGTATACTTCTAGGCAACTTATATTATGAGTGGTTTATTATTTTCCTTCACTGACAAATAAATCACATATGAACTTAAATTTTTAATGCTAAAAAACATGACAAGTCTTTTTATAATCTTGGATATATTGAATTGTTTGCTTATACTGTACTGTACATATCACTACTTTTTCTCTATTTACAGGGTGAACATTAATACAACGAAGAGTCCTCTTGTTTGTGGGAAGGTCATATTTAGTGATCAAAATGAAAGCAAAAGAATCCAGAAAACGTTTTGTTAATCATTTAGGCATTAAACTTCAGAACAGAAAAACTGAAAGGAAGTTAAAAAGAGGAAAGAAAACAAAATGCAGTAATGATGGTAACCATGATAGTAAGCAGAATGGAATGAAGACGAAAAGGCCTGGACCAGCTTGGAAACAAGAGATGACTAATGGGAAGAGTAACCGGAAAATTCAAGACAAGATTTTTCCTCAGAAGCAGGAAGAAAGTAGAGGATTTCAAACAGTTTCATCAAACAGTGAACGATTAGCTCGCTTACAAGAATTTGTTGACCGAGAAGCAGGAAAGATGGAGAAAGTCAATCAGAAACACTCAAATTCATTAGATACTCCTGCAGAAGACAACAAAAAGAAAAACTTGATTAAGAATAAACAGAAGCTTCTAAGTATCCAGAGAGATCAAGAAGATGACACAAAAGAAATAAACAAGATGGCCAGACTTTTGAGACTAAGACCTGGACAGAAAAAGAAAGTTGCACCAATGTTCTCAGATGATTTTGGGGATATCCTGGCAGACATAGAGGAAGGATCAATGAGCCGTGCTAAGGGTTACAGTGATAAAGGTAGTTTTAAGAAGTTTCTTATGTGTGAATCTGATTCAGAAGAAAGTGGATCGTCAGTTTCTAGTGACGATGAGGAGATGGATGCTCAGAAAGTGACCTCAGTTTATTCTGAAAAAGGATTAAAAAATGATGATGATGATGATGATTTTTCTGATCAAGACCTTGATGATGGATTAGAGCCTATAGAGGAAGGAAATGATGACGATGCATATGAATCTGAAGAGAGTGATGAAGACTCTAACATTGAGAAATCAGATGAAGACATAACTGGTGAAATCAGTGTAGATGAAGAATCCTCAGATGAGGAGGGGAGAGAAAGAAGAGAATTTTTCGACACAGAGGCCCAGGAAAGTAGTAGAGAAGAAAGTTGTGATGAAGAGCCCATTCATGATGAAACAAAGGAGTATGAGCTTGCATTTGAAGGTGGAAGTTCTGTCAGTAAAGCTGGATTCTTAAGTAATGGTATGCTCAGTGACATTGATAATTATTCTAGTAACAGTGGGGATGATACTGATCTTGAAGGTTTTATTGTCAGTGATGATTTTGTTGAGCATGAATCCACTGATGAAGATATTTTAGAAACTAGTGAAGTGAAGCTGTCAAAACAAATTAAAAAATTAAAGACATCGAAAAAGAAAAGACGGAGGCTTACTGTCAATAGAAGTAGCGACACTTGTAATTCTGACGATGAGTCAGAACTGAAGCCAGACTCAAGATGCATCGCAGAGTTTGGTGAAGGGACTGTTGTTACCAATGGTGAAAATGATCTAAGAGCAGGTTCACTGTTAAAAATAAAAGGAAGGTTGAGAGTAAGCAGTGATACTGAAAATGAATCAGATTTTTCTTCCCCCATCAAGCGGAGAAGAGTGGATCTTTCGTTAAACGGAGAGAGTTTGCAACTCGGACGCACAGAGACTGGCCCAAGTGCCCTAAGTGTTTGTGGAACTGGTAGTCTTGGGCAAAGTGTCACCAAAGCAGGTTTAGAGCAAGGGAAGGAAAAGAAAAAGAAAACAAAGTGTAATTTGAGCACTTATGAAAATAAAGAAAATGTAGTTAAGGCAGAAAATGAAGTCATTTTTATTAAGAATAAGCAGGGAAAACCCAAGAAGCAAAAGAAACAATCGTTAAAAGCAGATGTTTGTGAAATAGGTAATAGGTGTGATCTGATCACTTCTGAAAATGAAGAAACAAATGTAAAGGTAGAAAATGAAATAATTCTTATTAAGAATAAGAAGGCAAAGTCCAAAAAGAAAAAGAAACAATCTTTAGAAACAGATATTTATGAAATTGGTAATAAGTGTAATTTGATAACCAGTGAAACAACAGAAACAGATTTACTAGAGGCAGAAAATGAAGTCAGCCTTAATAACAATAAGCAGGCAAAGTCTAAGAAGAAAAAGAAACAGTCTTTACAAACAGATGTCAGTGAAATAGATAGGCAAAAAACTAATGGCGAAAATATGTCGCTAGAACATTGTGATGAAGAAAATTTTGCAGGTGAAGTGAGTGATGAAGCAGATGGGATTACAGAGGATATTTATGGTCGTTTAAAAGATAAAGAAGGAAACTTAATACAAGATAAAAAACCAGAGGCTAATGGCAAATATATACCACCAGCACTTCGAAAGCTTCTGGCTATGAACGTTAGTGAAAAGAAAAAAGAGCAGTTGGCCTTGTTGAAAAGAAATCTAAAAGGACTAATAAATCGTCTGGCTGAAAGCAATTTAGCTGGAATTGTTAGCCAGATTGAAGGCTTATATCAGAAACACAGTCAGAATGACATGAGTGATTGCCTAAGCCAGTTATTGGCTGAATCACTAGTGCTTCCTACCTTGACCCCAGAAAGGCTTATTCACGAACACATGTTGCTCATCGCAGTTTTGTCTGCAAATGTTGGTAGCCAGGTATGTATCAGATAAAATGTTCATTACGTAGTCTTGAAGTGTGTTTGTTATATCCAAGTTAAATTTTGACCAAATTCTTCTTTATACATTACAGTAAATGATTTGTTCTCAACATTAAACCATAGCTCTGAAAATGTACTGCAGTTTAAAAAAGAATGGTTACATCCATATTAAACTGTTAACATCGTACAAATACATGATTTTATTTTATTTTATTTTTTTGGATTATGATAATTGCCTTACCAAAGCCTTTTACTTTAATGTTTTGAAGGAAAGATCATTTGAGGTTTGCAAATTAAGCATTTGTTATGTCACCCATTAGTCGGGTGATTGCCCACTTCTTTACATGACTTCATTTGGTTTTGCAGTCTTAAGATGATAAGGTCCTTATCAGAGCTCCATTTCTTCATTATCCTGTTGTTTATTATGGTTTATCTATCATTGTTCATTGCATTTACCCCTCCTTTTTTTGTGTGATTAGTCTGTGTGTGTTTATTCTCCCAACGATTGCAGGTATTGTACTTCAGCTAATGTTTTCCTACTGCTGTAGTTTTAAAACATCCATTTTAATGGAGTAGATAATTGTGTATTTCATCGGATCTTATCCATTTCGTTGTTTTTTCTAGTTCTAAAATGACAGTAAATGCAAGCTCAGTGCCAAATTGTACATAGGGTGGACTGACCTTTCATGATATTCATGTCACACAAGGCTTACATTTGTTGTATCTGTTGCTGGTATTACTTGGGTACATCATAGTTATAACTTTAGCCGTACCAATCCTTTGTATAACAAGCTTATATTCTTTCCATGTCGTAGCTACAATCTCTTGATGGGGTTTCCATTTCTTGATCAGCTGAGAATGACTGTTTGCTTCTCTTCCACCTCAGTGTGCTATTCAGCTTATGTCAAGTACAGTGTATGAGTTTGCATATACGGTACTACTCTGTAAGATCACCGTAAGGCACTCAGTTTTGCATGGAATGTTACACTCAGTTTTACACAGAATGTTATCCCCCTTCATTGCTGGTAGAAGTCTTTGGTAGAAAAGATAAGTGTTGATTTCTCCCAGCTTGGAGGTAATGATTCATCACCAGGCAGTCACCATTGGCATTCCTTTATTAATTTCTAAAAGTTATTCTGCTTTTATACCAGGGGTAGATAAAATCTTGTGTACCGTATATGTAATATAGTATTAAAATACGTACAGTAGTTAGGAAGCGGTAATAACTTTTAGTTACTTTGTTTTTACATGGGAGTTCCTGTCTCATTGCTCAGTGGAATAATATGGCAGTAATGGCAAGCTGTTGACATTAGTCTTTTAGTGTGTTTACTCACTGCTTTTTCATAGTTTAACTGTGGCCAGCAGATACCAGTAGCTATCCAGTTGACCATTGCATCAAAAAGAAAAACTTTTGTGATGCCAGTCTTGATTCATAGCTGCCTGGGGCATACATGTACTAAGATATAGGTATGATAAATTGGAGTACTGAAATTTTGGGGGAACCTACTATGCTTTAGTTGAATATATTTTTAAATAGTATCTTGTAATTTGCTAAACCCTGAATTTATTGGTAACCTATCCTTTTCAAAGTGCTTTTTTTGAAATGTAATCAAGGTCTGGCACTAAAGATTCTGTTATTTTTACAGGTTGGTGCACATATTCTAACAGATTTCGTTGTTAAATTACATGAGAAGATGGAAGAAAGCCCTAAAGATGTCAGCTGTAAGGAATACGATAACATAATGCTTATTGTAGCCAGTCTCTTCAACTTCAGAGTAGTTGGTGCTCGCCTTATTTACGACATTCTACAAAGACTGGCAGATGTTTTCATGGAGAAGGAGGTGAGAATTCCATATTTTGATTACTTTACCCATCACATTGATGTTAGAAGTTCTTAGATTGTGCATGAAATTCAGTTTATTATTAAATATGGATTTTTTTTAGAAACAGCACATATGGTTATTAAGCCCAGCCGTGTCTACTAATTCCTCGGACAGGCATTAATTAGCATGCCAGTGCATATTATAGTCCTAATGGAGGATTGATGAATTTTTTTCCTCTGTACAGAATTTTATGCAAATGCCTATAACAGTTTAACAGATGAGGATAGAATGTTGGATTTGATTTATTTAGGATGAACTGTTGCACTGAATTCTTCAGTGTTGGAATAATCAATGGTTGGCAGTTGTTCTGAGTGCTTAATTACATTTCTGCTTCTTGTATATAACACAGCACCATTGTATGATAACCAGTAGTGTTGTAAAGGCATGAAAGCAGTTGGAATAGAATGTATGAAAGAATCGATTTGTTTGTTTTTTAGGAAAACATTATTCATTAATTGTGATTGACACACCTGAAGAGTGTTGCCAAAGAAAATATTTACATGACTTATTTATCAGTAAGGTAATGCCAGCAAACAATTATATGAATGCTGGAGTAACAGGGAAGTTCCCATAAGTGGAGTGGGAGCTTCATTGGAACAAAAGTTTAGGAAGCAAGTCAGTACAGGCAACACAGGCAGACAAAATGGCTATTGAGCTGAAGCTATCAGAAAGGGAGAGACATTTATATTCAAGCATTGTATGCATAAACATCTTGGAAAGAATTCAAAAAGAGGGTGATTATCAGTAATGTACACAGTTCATATATAAGTGAAATTTGAAGTAAATAATGTTAATGAGACAAATAAAAAAAAATATAGGAAAGCCAAGCTAAATATAATTTTGATACTTCAGTAATTAAATGTAGTTATTGAGATGAAGTATTCACTTTAATTTGAATTGTTGTCATTCATTGGTTCAAGAATGCATTCTTAATAGGACAAGTAGTCTGGTCAGGAAGATGCTCTTCATGTTGTCATTGTACATTAGATAAAGGCTGTGTCTTTGGTGTGTTAGATGAAGATAGCTATATATTTTGATGTATGGA
The DNA here is from genome assembly GCF_040412425.1 of Macrobrachium rosenbergii. Lineage (NCBI taxonomy): Eukaryota > Metazoa > Arthropoda > Malacostraca > Decapoda > Palaemonidae > Macrobrachium > Macrobrachium rosenbergii. Next base: position 25,160,333 of record NC_089768.1, on the reverse strand, counting down.
ACTTACCAAGCAATTAAAATACTTTAGTTTCCCTTGCACGGCAGCTTAAAACATTAAAATATTTGCAGGTAATGCTTCAAAGTTTAGTGCAGGTGACTGGTTTTGCCCATTACAGTAACAGGAATCTCAGGAACTACTAGCAAACAAGCTCATTCTGTTTCTTGCCAGTGTTCGGGTAACACCGAGTGTCATGGTAGCTGTATTCTTAAATTACAGCTTACAGGATAGTATTTTATTGTTGTCTTGATAAGATTGGATCCTAGTTATCATATTTCGTTCAGTAGCAAATTCACAGTTATATTGTTTAACTATCGGGAGCGTAGTTTACTGATTCAATGTGTAATATTGCCTTCACTTTCCTTTACTTTAACTGGGGTCGGTTAGGGTTAATTTCATTTTCCGAATAGCATAACAGAATGCAATGCGTGCGCTACCGAACCAATATTTCCGATGATAAATACGTATCTTCAAGTTCCAATAATGTTCGGGGTATGTGATTACTATGATAATCTAGGTACAGTACAGTACTTCAACATTGTCGGTAAAGGTTAACTTAACTTTCCCGAGTAGCGTATTAACATAATATTGTGTTTGCTACCACCTTTTCCGATGATAAATACGCATCTCAGGTTCCAATAATGTTTGGGATATGTCTGTACTGTGATAATCTAGGTACTTCAGATTTTGTCAGTAAAAGTTAACTTAACTTTCCCGAGTAGTGTATTACCGTAATATTGTGTTTGCTACCACCTTTTTCAATGATAAATATGTATCTTGAGGTTCCAATAATGTTTGGGGTATGTCTGTACAGTGATAATCTAGGTACTTCAGGTATTGTTGGCAGAGGTTAACTTTCATTTCGTGAGTAGCATATTAACATAATATTGGGTTCGCTACTGGGCCAACATTTTTTAGTTGACAATACATTTCTGAAAGTCTCGAATAATGTTTGATAGGATTTGATCTGAGACTGTATGATGGTGCTTCATACTTTGGGCTATAGAGGTTAACTTTCCCTACACCTGGGAGAAGTCATACCGGCAGCTGAAAGCTACAGGTACCCCCCCCCCAGTCGAGCCTGTTGCCGGTCCCAGGTATCGACAGACTGCCAGTGGAAAGGCGTCTTACTGGATGTGTAGTGGAGGAGGTGGCTGCCCGGTCCTATTGGATCCTAAACCCAGTTCCTAGCATGGAAGTCCGAAGGGGTTTGCCCCAGGGTAGTCGCCCCTCAGTCAAAGCTGCTATCTTCAGGTGTCGACGGACAGCCATTGGAAAGGCGTCCATAGATACTGTATGTGCTGTTATTCTAGTGATACTTCATTGTAGAAAAAAGCACTGATGGTGTTTTTTATAAAGAATCTTGGCCATTGAAGAGCTTTTCAGATGATATTCACTACTCTTCCTTCTGTAAAAGTGAACACCAGTGTTGGTGCAAGCAGAACATCAGTGTCCGAGTGTTCTTTTTTGTCAGTTCCTTAGCACCCAAGTGCCTAATAGTGGCCGAGCACCTAACAGCTCCCGATTGCACCCAATGGTGCCCACTTGCACTCACTAGCGCCCAGTAGTGCCCTATAGCACCAGAGCTCGTTTTCATACAGAGCTCCCAGCACCAGCTCTCATGCATTTGGCTCCAGCCTACTACAGTAGTGGCTGGCATCAGTCTCTGTAACTTGGCACCCCTGTTTTTCTTCTAAGAATATACTGTTGTTCTTTTTTGAGCACAGTTTCCATGGAACACCAAGCTACGGTCATCTAGTGGCCGACGCTATTCTCTGTTCATCGGGTGTCCTCTCTTCAGTTTTGGACCCCTCCTTGAGTATCATACAACCACTCTTTGGTGGTTTTGTCTCTTTTCTGCTGTTCCAAGAGTTCCAGTCAACCCAAATTGATCCCTTGTGTGATATCTGTTTGGGTCTTAGAGCTCTGTCATTTACAGAGTCTTTTGTGCAAGAATTTATGAACTTGAAGAAAGCTATTGCCTCGACAGGGAGTTGGGAGGCTAGGTTGGGATCTCAAGGAAGCAAACAAGTGCTTTTCATCATTCACTCCTTCTGATGCTTAACAGTATTAGCCTCCCGGCTGTGTTCTTGTCAAGTTTTGAAGGAAAGGTCTTTCTTGGCTGACATCAGGAGCAGGTGCTAAAAGATAGGAGATGCTTACATGTTGCCAAGAGACTTTATTTTTGCTGGTCTCTTAATCCTGTCCTGTGTAGATAAGGACGGTTAAGTGAGTTTTTAAGTTTTCAACTCCTTCATTGTGATTGCAAGGGAACTTTGGTGCTCTTTTTTTTTTTTTACTGGGAGAAGCATCAGTCAGTTTTTCCCTTCAGAAGACGGTTTCTTCACTCCTGAGCGTTATTTTGCTGAAGACTTTTCATGAGCTCCAGGCAGAAGGAAGTGCTGTGTACCCTCTCTCTAGCAGTGCCCTTTCCCAAGTGCCTGACCACCTTCAGAGCTCTTGGTACCAGCGTTCTGGTGCCGAATCTCCAGCAATCGACACCTGTCCCAGAGTGCTCGGTGCTTTTATACTTACAAGGCTCCCACCACTGAACACCTAGATCCTTTTCACAATTTTTATCCAAGAGCATTGTGTTTGATTGAGGCGGAAGTCGTTGTCAAGTTCCGATAAGCATGTCGGACATTTGCTGTAGCCAAGTACAGTTTTGCATATGTTTTCAGTCTATACGAGATGTCACCGAGCCCATGCTGGGCGTTATCACATAGAAGTTGATCCAACCCTGATTGTCGTGTGTGCAGGACTGCTAAGTATTGGCAGGCTTGACAACAAGCCCACTTAGTTGTCTGCGATGCTGCATGACTTTCTACAAGTTTGCTCGGTTGCAGAGCGAACCGATTACAGTAATGTAATCCTGTAGTCCATTCTCCGGGTTGTTTGTATGGAGCTTTCTTGGCTATGTAAGAATACTTCGTTTTCATGTCCACATACAGACTCTAGCCTTGATCTTCAACCTGTCCCACAAGATCAAGAGGGACAAGGAATCATAGCCAGGCTCTGCTTTTTTTTTTTTTTTCCTCTTTTCTCCTCAAGACCTGATTTTTCAGTGGGACCTACAATGGTGTCTGTCCAATTTTAGTCTTTCGGAGGAAGTCCCTCATCTTGAGACCAGTCTTAGACTTCTTCTCACTCCTTGCTCTATTGAGAGAGCCCACCCAGGGAACTGGGGATTTTCCGGGACATGTCCCGAGGAGATCAGAAATTTCACACATTTGCCAGAGAACTGAAAACCTTTAGCGTAAGGCTTGAGTCCTTCTTGTTGTCACTCTTCCTAGACTGCGGTATTCCTTTACACAAGATCACAGTCCTTACGGCTTACGTTAGCAGTGAACGATTGATAGAGTTTTATAGTCCAACTGGAATTTCTGGCAAATGAACTGAAGTCAGGGACTCACTCTTGCCTCCGAGGGGCCTTTGTCCTCCTATTCTGTCGGGGTATGTGCTGTCTATGGGGCAGGCCGACTTTGTCTGCCTGCCAACCTAAGGAACTTTATAGCATGGGTAACATTACCATTCTGCAAGATGATTCCAGCCTAGACTTCTACGCTTTTCCACTGTTCAAAAAGTCAAGGGAGGGCTAGACTTCTTCAGTTTAGTCAGAGCGTTATGACGTTCTTTGTAGCTCTGTTCTGTGATACCATTGTCATGGGTAGATGCAGTAATGATGAAATATTGAAAAAGAAATATCTCTTTTCCAAGACGTGACTGCTTCCTATGTTTGCTCACCAGTCAGTTACTGTTGTCAATGCGTCATGGACAATTAGCGATTCGATGAAAACCCTTTCTTGTGGAAACGACACCACGTGGTATCTCACGGCATGCCTTTGTAACATGGCGCAAAATTTGATCCACATTGCATCAGAAAATTTGATCTGGAATTTTCTATGGCGTGACCAGAAAGGGAGCTGTTATTGGGAACCAGTCATTGTGCAGAAAATCAAAAAACTCCTTGTATGGGAATGACAATTGTCTGTCGTCATTAGCTCCTCCTATACAGTGGTATATACAGTAAGCTTCCAGAAGAGACTTTCCAAGAGAGAGATATAGACAGACAGAGACAGAGACGGCACTCAGAGGTCGGACAAAGCAAGGTTCCGACAGGAGTATCCCCTTCAGACACCCTTTACACTTCTCCATAAAATCTTATCCTACCTGAAACAAAGAGAAGCAGCCAGCCCTTCCTGCTTGTGATGAGAAGTGACCCTACATACCAGTTACGAAGAAAAGTAGTCAGCCCTTCCTGTTTGTGTGGAGTAGTCACTAAGCCCTTCCTGCCTGTGTTGCACAACCTCCGGATTCTTGGAGAAACAGCATTTGGTGCCTTGTATTAAAGACATCCCCTTTTTGTGGTCATCGTGTGGTTCGATTCCACTACAAGGTCCTTGCTGGTCATTGGTTCTTAGCCAGCAACATCTCTACTGAGTTCCCTTAACTTTTTGTGGTCATCGTATTACCAGCAACATCTCTACCGAAGTTCCCCCTTCTGTGACGTCTTCAAGCCCAAGGTCATTGTGCCAGCATCATCTCTTCAGCTGAAACCCCAGTCATGAAACCAACTCACCATTTAAGTACTAAGATTGCTCTACCTTGCAACCTGTTCCCCCTATCTATAACTGCTTAGATTTATTTTGTTTAGTTTACGTTGAATGAGAGCAAAGGGGAAACATTTAATTTTCTTTGTAAATAAGGTTGTGAATAAATGTGTTGTAGTGTTGTGAGAGTTTCTTTTTATATTCATTTCCCATATTTCAATTGCTGGTGTTGAGACCTAGAGCGAGGACTCTTCCGTGACATGGATCCATTCTCTCTCTCTCTCTTTCTCTCTCTCTCAAGAACTTACAGAAGAGAAGATGACCTTGACAGCAGGCGACAGTGCTTGAGGCTCCCAGGAGCACCCATCATACCTACAGCCTGGCACCAGCTCATTACACCCAACGCCAGGGTCCAGCTTCCTATTGTCTAGTGCAACTCTCCCCCACATCTTGGTTATGGGGAAGAGTAAGAAGCTCTCTGTTCTGTGAGATTTTGCGAGTATTACCTGAGCAGGATTGGAAGCACAGGGGCTCCATTCATAACCTTTAGTGTGCTGGCAAGGACATTTCTCGTCCTCCGTCCTCTTGATTGGACTTGTTTTCTGAGTCCACTCTTAGATTCAGGAAGGCCTTTGGCCTACATTTAGTAAAGCTAATAAAGTCGGATCAACCCCTTCCTCATTGGCCTTCAGGCGCTATATGTCCCCTGATGTTCATTCTACAATCGACTTTTTCTGAGACAAACTCAGATGTAGGAGAGTAATTTCCTCCTTTTTTGAAAGCTAAGGACGTCAGAACAGCGTATACCTCATGAGCTTTCAGAAACTGTTTCCCCCCGATGTCCATTCTACAGTTGATCTACCGTAAGTGTAATCGATTGTCACTTCTCACCTTTTCGAAGAAATTTTTAACTGTCAGATTCTTGCAGTACCTCGCGATCGTTGTTAATAATTGGCATGGTGTCACGAAAGGAAGCACAGGAGTTTCTCCTACTATCTGTTCGCCTTCTAGCACCCATCACTATCAGTGGATGGGTTGTGGTCTTTATTTCAGTGCAGGTGTAATACTTTTCTAGCCATCAGGACATCTCCTTCACTGCAAAGCTCCCACTTAAGTAGCAGACGCTCCTGGCTGTACAGCCATGTTGGTACAGGTTAAGTTGAGTACCAACCAGAAGCAGTTTTTTCTACTGCAGGCTCCCTTAACTAACAGGAACTACAAGCATTGTTTTCAATGCCAGCACCTTTCTATTTCAAATTCATTACATGAATTAATGTTTTGGAGTAGAATATGTCCATATTTCCCACCTCCTGTCAATGGTGGAATCAGCATTTTAATTACTTGGTAAGTTCCACATATAAAAATTACATTTTTATAATAAATAAAGTTTTATATATACTTACCAAGTAATTAAATGATCAGAGCCCTCCCTCCTCCCCTCAGATGGATTTATGGTAGAAACAATGGGCTCATTTGCAAGTATTTCCTGAGATTCTTGTTAGTGGGGGAAACCAGTCGCCTGTACTAAACTTTGAAGCATTACCCACGAATATTTTTAATATTTTAAGCTGCTGTGCAAGGGAAACTGAAGCATTTTAATTAGTTGGTAAGTAATATATAACACTTTATTATAAAATTGTCATTTTTACTCAAAAGTAGATAGTGCTGGTTGTTGATATAACTAAATTTATCTGTTTAAGGATTGTCACTCAATAGGGGTAATAGTTTTTGCATCACGCACATTACTCTCCTTGAGTTAACAGTCACTAAGCGTAGTCTGCCTATTGCAGTAATGTGTTTTTTTGAAAAAGTTCAATAAGTATGATACTTATTTTACAGTATGTCTATTTTGCACTTGGATACCTTGGTGACTCCTGAAGATACCATAGGTATAAAGTTTTGAGTATGCATTACCAACTGCAATTTGTGGGTCTTTAATCAGGCAAAGTGATTTGAGGAGCTACCAGCATCGCCATCCTGTAAGAAATAATTCAGCCTCAGCAAAATGAGAGGTGTAGCTATTCCATAGACAAAAAATTCAAAATAATTCATACATTTCATAACTCTAGACTTTATTTTACTCAGATACTTTACCTCCTGGCCTGTCTGATTGGCAGTATGGAGAATTTCAATGTGTCAGGACACTGAATCAGAAAAAACAGGGTTCCTTGTTGATGATTTATAAGAAAATTGTTAACAAAATATTTGTTAGATCATAGCAACATCCTGAAAAGTGTGTACATGCTGCTGAATTTACTTTAGTAGTATTAATGAAATAAAATTTATTCTTAATACATTATGCAGAAACCAAAACGTTAATAGAATTTTCTGACAAGCTCCTGGTAATTGGCATTAGTCAATCTTCCTCTTTCTTTAGGAAATGTCTAATGGAGGGCTGAATTTTTTGTCAAGTCATTTGGTATAAATTCATTACAGTATGCTTCAGGAGTATGATTGTTTTAATCACATTTGTTTCTCTGTTTTGTAGGAAAGAGGTTTGCCACACTGTTTATTGAACATTCAGGTGGTGCTTTATTCAGGAATGCAAGGGGGGATGAGTTAGTAAGGTAAAAGTGGCTTAAATTCCTATAAAAAATTGTAGATAGTGCTGTTACTTTGTTTTTTGATAATCTGCCATGACTTATGGTTTATACAGTGACTGTGTTGTTGTTTTGGTCACTGATTTGGACTTGATATGGTGTTGGATTATTTTTGGTAGTTATAATCATTACAACATTTAATGTAACTACTATAGCCATAGGCTATTGGCACATGTTAATGCTTATGCTAAAATTTCCAGGTGGAGCTCATCTTACTGGTCCTGCGCACAGTTGGGTTTTCTCTTAGGAAAGAGGATCCTCTTGCTTTGAAAACTTTCATTACACAAATCCAGTGTCAAGCATCACAACATCAGGCTGAAGGAAGTTCAAATTATACTAGAATAAGTTTTATGTTAGAGATAATTCATTCCATTAAGAACAACAATCCCTCTAAAGTACCAAATTATGACCCTTCACATGTGGAGCATTTGAAAAAGGTCATGAAAGGGTTAATCCATAAAGGTAAAAATATAAACCCTTTGTATGTCACTCTTGATGATATTTTGAACAGTAAGTCGCAAGGTCGGTGGTGGATTGTAGGCTCAGCATGGTCTGGAGGCTTAAAAGAAAATAACCTTCCTCCTGAGAGGGAGACTGTTGAAACTACAAAGTCTGCTTGTATAGAAGAGGAATTTAGTGAACAATTTAAGAGTAAAGCAGCAAAACTAAAGTTAAACAGACCTCCCCGCATCAATATTATGTATGTAGTTACTGAAGGATCAGAAGATTATCTTGATGCCTTTAACAAACTTTTACAGTTGAAGCTTCCTTCTAATCAAGAGCAAGAGATTTTCAATGTCATACTACTCTGCTGCCAAAAGGGAAAATTATATAACGAATTCTATTCCTACTTATCTTGTAGAATGTGCAAATTTAATAAAAAATTCAGGAGGCTTCTCCAGTTTGCTGTATGGGATAAGTTTGAAGAAATTGAAAACTGCAAACCTAGAGAAGCTGAAAATTTAGCAAAATATTTAGTTCATTTAATTGGGGAGAATGGACTAAATATAACAATACTGAAGAGTGTGCCCTTACTGGAGGCAGGACCTCAAATGATTGACTTCATGAGAATAATTTTAAAGGGGTTACTTCTCCACCCAGGTGGTGCAGAGAGGGTGCTTGAGATATTTGGTAAAGTTAGTGGTCAGCCAGAACTTAGATTCTTTGTTCAAAGTCTTAAAGTGTTTATCACTAAATTCCTTATTTCTAAAAAGAAAAAGGATAAACCTGCATACAAATTGTTGTATGAGAGAAGTCAAGATGTTTTAGAGCTGTTAAGTTCAAGGGGAGGGGTTAGCATGTAACTTTTCTCAAGTATGAATATACAGTATTGTACATATACTTTGGCCTATAAAGTATCCATGAGGATATCATTGATAGAAATAAATCCAAGTTTATAAATAGGAGTTTTTATTTTCATAGATATTTTTCTTGTGAAAGAATTAATCCCTGCAAGCCCTTTAAAATTGTGGAAAGGTTTCTGCAGTCTCCCGTACTACCTTATAATAATGATAATATGACAAATGGTAGCACATGATTAAACCCCATGCCACACCATATATACAGTAACAAGCTTGAGTTCATGGCAATTCCACTTTCAGAAATGGATTAAGCATTTATTTCTTCAAAATTTTAGCTAAGAATGGCATTGCAATAAAGAACGTCGGATGGAAATAACCTTTATTTTATAGAGCATTACTTAATAGCATTAAGATGATCTATGCCGTGATGGCCAGTTTGTGGGGAATTCTTAAAATTCTCCTCACAGAAAGCATTCAATTGCTTTACCATCTGCTTTGCTTACATCTGAGGGAAGTACAAGTTCTCTTTGAACTTCATCCCATTTTCATCATTGAATTGGGCTTGGTGTTTTCCCATTATTTTCTTGTCAATTTAATCCTCTTCATCATGCTCTGATTAATCAACAATGAAGAAATTGGTGATTTTTGGTAAAGGCTTAGTATGTTTTGAGCCTTATGTAAGTGGTGGTAAGAGTACCACGTTTGAGTTCCTCAATCAGATTTCCAAGTGAGCATATGTGTATATTTTACTTTTTCCTTTTAGGGTTGTTTGTATTCCAGCTTATGTTTTTGGTAAAGTATATGTTCCAATATATGTACAATAAAGCATTTCATATCATTTTGAACTATATTTTTATTTTTCTGTAAAAGAAAACTATTGAGATGGCTTTGTCTGTCTGTCCGCAGTTTTTCTGTCTGCCCTCAGGTGTTAAAAACTACCAAGGTTATAGGGCTGCAAATTGGTATGTTGATCATTCACCCTCCAATCATCAAACATACCAAATTGCAGCCCTCTAGGCTTAGTAGTTTTTATTTTATTTAAGGTTAAAATCAGCTGTAATCCTGCATCTGGCAATTATACAGGACAGGCCACCTCTGGGCCATGGTTAAAGTTTCATGGGCTGTGGCTCATACAGCGTTATACTGAGACCAGCGAAAGATAGATCTATTTTCAGGGGCATTGATTATATACTACAGAAAATTCGATTCCACTGAAGAAACTTGGTGCATTGTTATTTGTTTCTGTTTTGCATCAGAGTATTTCCTCCTTTCACTTCCTTTAGATGTTTTCTCTTTTCCCTTAATCTGATAAGGCCTGTCATTTTCTGCAGAGAAGGAGTTTGTGATGATAGTTTGCTGTCTTCCTACCAGGATGAGTCATTATTGGGCTGAGCCCAGCCGTTGTGAAGATAAATACTGTAATATCACGGATTATGAATGATCTGATAGTAATCACCACAGTGGTAGGTTTAGTGATTTTCTGTACCACAGTTACCTTTCTTAGGACAGTATGTTGTAAGAAGAATGGCCATCAAGTGGAAACAGATTACTTACAGCCTTAATGCTGCTACTTTTCTAAAAGTATTCATAGAAATGGTTCTGCTGGTGATGGTTGTATGATATTCTTTAATTGGATATCTTAGAAGGAATTAAGATGATGTAAAGTGACTTATTAAAGGTCAAAATATTACTTTTATTCCATTATTCCTGACAATAAAGCTCTAGAGCCCTCTTTCTTGGGAGAAATCTTGCTTGTCTTTCTAGATAAGAAAGGACCCCTAGGTCCCCCTTGAGGCCAAAAAGGACTCATTGGATCCTTGAGAACTACAAGTTCTTCCCCCATCCTCTCCCCAGCTCTTTATGCTAGGCAGATGTAGATGTATCAGCCAGTAAACCACCTCAATTTTTATGACATTGAAATGCCCTTTCGTTTCCCTATCACTTGCTTTGATATAAAGGAGTCATTATGAACCTGTTTTGTGGGTCTCCTCCTCCCAGTAGTCAATGGCCATACCACTGAAAATACAGCTTCCTGTCTGTCCTCACAATATACCCTTTGTAGCTCTCCTACAATTTTCATCAATAACCTTTCCCTTAATTTCCCTCCTTTGTTGCACAGTACGTATTTCGAGAGCTCTTTTATTACCTTCTTTCTTAGAATCAAATAAGTCTTCATTATCCTTTCTTTCATTGATTCATCCCACTTTCATCATCTTCCACCACTTCATCTGGGACTTCTAGTGTTTGTTTTTCTACCTTCCATTCCACTAGAATTTATGTTTGCCCTGGTCTCTACCAGTTGCTGTTGTTCGTCCTCTGTTAGAATGGCTGCGGTCATATTTCTTTTGGTTTGCATATCCATGACCTCTACTAGTTGTATTCAATCTTAGCTTTACTATTTTCATATTTTTTAAATCAAGGTCCCTTTTACATCTCTGTCTTTTCTGTTCACTTTGCTATTCCAGTATTTTCTCTTCCCTCTGCTGTGCTGAGATTTTTGTTCCATTGCTTCTGTATTGTCTTTGCCAAATATCAGACTGAAAAAGGAGTCAAAATATTTTTTGTTCTCATGCATGCATACATGTTGAAAAATGAAAATGCCACTGTACTGCAGTAAATGGATTGTACTCCTTGAGGTGATTATTTTACTCAAGACATTCCTTGAAGAAACATGAGAGGTTGTTTGAGTAAAAATAATCATCCATTGAAGGAATAAACCAAAGGAGATCTGAGGAGGAAACGGGCAGACTAAGAATCATTTCTGGAATTGGCCTGTGCCACATGATTAAAAAAGTGCATACAAAGTGAACTCACAACAACGAAAATACAACTGAGTACTGTAAAGGCAACAGTGATCCCTTAAAAGAATTATCAACCAAGTTTATCGAAACAGTTGTGAGGTATCAATATTTAAACGAAATATACTAAAGAAAAAGGGGATCTTTACCTCCACAATTCGAATCACTTCAGCAAAACTGAAAGAACAAAACATATCTATCACTTAGTTTATTCACAGTAAATTCCTACCACTGGTGGTCAGTAAATGAAACACTTGTAAAAAATTTTAAATACAAAAATTTATTTTTAATTCAAAATAGTAATAAACCAAATTTCACAATTTTACTTTGAAGAATCAAAATTTCAAAATCTTAATTAATTATGAAATTAAGCACCAGCATTACATCACCAAAATGTTAATATGTGAAACAAAATTAAGTAAGCATCTTGAGAAAAACTATGATTGTAAACACACAAAAAATGTAAATGTATTAAACACACAAAGAATTAAACTAGTAATTCAAATAATACTAAGAACATAAAATTATATGAAACCTGAAAAATGAAATGTAACATAAATTCACTAAAGCACAAATCCCTTATTGACAGGTCTACTAATCACTTATTTAAACACTTCAAATTATACCATTCAAAATGATACCATCTTATACATTTTTAATACTTGTTAACTGCAGTTCTGGCTGTTACACACATGCAATTCCTGTCAAGGCACTGCCACACACGTACACACACACTGCTACAAATGTAAATGTTAAATTTCACAATTTATTAAAAAGGAATGACTGACAATTAATTACTTTATGCTACTTTTCGCTTTAAGAGAGAGGGGAGGGAAACACCACAAAAAGGTCTCTAGAATCAGAATGACAAAATGTTTGGTCTCCAATCAAAAGCAAGACCCAAAGAATATTACATCGAAGCTAAGGATGTCATCCTAAATGTAAAAACTTTTCTGTACAAGAAATCAAAAGCTGACAATACGCGATCGGAGTTTAAATGACTTAACTTCCACTTGCTTTTGTGCAATGCCTTCTACCAGAGTGGGACACGTTGAGAGTCTATATGATGCAATAGCCATGCTGTTTTGCTCGATAATTTCCATCCAACCCCTTGATCTTAAGACAGAACAATACATGTTTAAAAACGCACGTGATTCTCTCGCTAAGACAAAAGTTGATATAACATTGTACAATCATTCCCTTCTTGTATGGAGCAAAAAGTTCGATTACGTGACATAGCCCTTGTGAGCACGCAGCATCAGAAAAAAAATCATATGATCGACATGTTTGATAAACAGATGAAGACAGCGATAAATGACCAAAACCTCGACTGTTGACGTTACTCACACTTGAACTCAAAACAAAAGAGATCTCGATGACATCCCCAGTCACCATGAGGCATAAATTCTCTCTCCTTCTGTTACGTTATTTAAATTATGAATCCTACAGATTCTAAATTCCGCTATTGTGAAATCTAACATACGTGCATTACAAAGATTTCAATAATTATCATTACTACACAGAATACTTGATAATTAGAGCGGTAAATATAATAACACTTTTGAAAGATATACTACCAACATATTCTGTTTATATAATTTATATATGCATATACATGCAAATTGCACAAATATTAGGGTGTCTGCTTCACCAGTTAACGAAACATAAATTTATTTATGGCGTAAATAAACGAAATTTGTGGGAAAAGAGTACCTCATTATGCTTTGTTGGAACTAGAATGAACTTCATTTTTGTACTGTATTTATTTTAATTTTACTATGAAAGGCACTTTAGAAAGTTGACGAATATATGAATCATTTGTTAAAAATATGTCAACCATAGTACCTTGAAGTCATAGCCATTGATTGATACTTATTTTAATATACTGTACCGTGGTTTTATGTTTCGGGTTATTAACTAATCGTTATGATGTATGGTACTGTAACACAATATATGCTTTGGTAAAAAAAGTACTTTTGAACTTTAAAAGTCGCATTGCCCACTTATATACATTATAGTCAGATTGTAAGTATGACTCGACAGTAACATGTCAATATTTGAATAAAATTATACCCATTGCCGATACATGGGCCTTTCTCCAGTCCAGCTACGAACAACCCGACTGCTGGTTAGGTGTCTCGGTTAATTACTCGCACTCACTCGGTGACCAAATAGCTCGGCAAATCACAGGTCACTTTGTAACATGTTTCCACTTGTAAAAAACTGAACCCTCCACACCGCGGCAATTCCTAAGTTTCGTTCTCTCCAAACAGCTCTCGCTTGGTGTCCGCTCGTTTCGGCGAATTTGTGTTTCAAACGTTATTTGCATCCATGTAGATTTAGATGTTTCCTTATTACATTCTTTCTCTATTATAGATTTTAACATCTTTTACAAACTGCTCTAGGAAACAAGAGCACGTGGCGTATATACTGGCGTAATCTCTCGCTCCCTCTCTTTCTCGATCGTGCATTTTGTCACTTAAGTCTTGGAACAGTTTTCAACCTTTGGAAAGCTTATGGAACACCTACTGCACATGAAGAAAAGATTTGTCTAGTAGCTGTTCCACTAGTCCATTAAAAATTGCTCATGTTAAAAGAGGACTGACGCAATCCGAAGTGGAAGCGGACATCCAAACTGTGATATAGTTTTCAGACTGAATCGACGTTAAAGAAAGGTCCTTTTGTGATTCTGGAAGCAAGGCAATTAGGTATCTAGGAACCTCTTCCCTTTAATGAATTAAGCCAGATAGAGAATGAAGGATATCAAAACAAATGCATAAATAATTTTTCCTATTCAAATAATTTTGGGGATTTTTACTCTTGGACTTTCAAAATCCTTGGCATCCCTTAGCATGAGGACTTGCAAAATCCTTGGCATGCCTTAGCAAGACAATCGCATTGCGATATATTTTATTTGTGTTTGTACGACAAATCTGCCACATAATCCAGTTTCTTATACTCCAGGCTATCGATTAATGTCCGATAATCCGGAATTGAAACCATCAGATCTACTTGGCAGTTTGAGCGACGTCTTGTATGATCATATTTACCGGTATACAAAAGTTAACTGCCCGTTGGGCCAAAGGTGTCCTGTTTCATCAGTAGTCAACCCTTCCAACTTGGATTCCCTTTAGCCATTGGTAATTCAGAAGATAATTACTTTTATTAGCAAATGTTCATACGAAGCATGACTAAAAGTTCATTAGCCTACAATGGGAGATTTTGTGTGTGTGTGTGTGTGTGTGTGTGTCTGTGTGTGTGTGTGACAGATGGCGTATTTCCGACATTGCTTTTGACAGCTTCTGACTTTTGTATGCGCTAGACGTTGCATTTTCTCCTGTACTGCGTAGAAACGAGACACCACACACACACACACACACACACACACACACACACACACACACACACACACACACACACACACACACATATATATATATATATATATATATATATATATATATATATATATATATCTTCCTAATTGAAGTATAGATGTCTGCCATCTCTTATCTCTCGTATCGTACAGCTTTCTATAAAAACTTATGCAGATTTGTTCCTCTTTCTTTTAGTGTCTTCCTTTCTCCCCGACTAAAGAGAAAATTAAGTTTACCGAGCCATTCTGCTTATATGCTGCCCAAGAGCAACAACCTGCGTTGGCGTGAGTTCAGCCGAGTGTAGAACGAACACCGTTCTACTTAGCGAGGTTGTTATTGAACTTTTGATTAATCTTGTAACTACGAGTAGATATGCTTATCAGGCTGTGAAGATTTTGTGTTGATTAAACTCGATCAGGCAAGCCCCACAGACTTTTCAGTTATGTAATGCATTATCGTTAATAATTTACTACCTTTCGTGCAGCGCAGTTCTTTTAGTATGTCATATAAGAACATGCAGTTCCGCCATTGGTCTAGCTTATCTGGTATGAAATGTAACAGGTAACTATCAAACCTTTGGGGATAAAATAGATTTAGTCGACCGGCGATTAATATTAAGGCCAACATAAAAACAATCAGGTATTCTGTAGTGAAGGGAGCACAGATGATTTGAGGTTTATTTATGGATTGCATATGCACACAAGCATATTAATTTTTTGTCTTCAAGGGGTTATTGAACATTTGCATATATATATATATATATATATATATATATATATATATATATATATATATATATATATATATATATATATATATATATATATATATATATATATATATATATATATATATATATATATGTGTGTGTGTGTGTGTGTGTGTGTGTATATATATGCGCGTGTGCATAAGAGGAAGGGCTGATAATTCTTTGAACTTAAATGATTCACCCCAAAGCGCTGAGTCACCTGATATCCTTTGTATCAATATCATGTGATGCAAGGAGAAGCATGAGTTATGAATATATTGCGTGTCTTCGTACTCTTAAACAACACAAGTTGTTGAGGCTCCTCCTAGTATTTGGCATAAATATCAGTTGGCTAGTATTGATAATATTCTGAACTGCCGAGACTCAGGACTGTCCCACTTTCACGTTCAGAGGCAGGATGATCGACTATTAGAACGAACGGAAAGGCGATTGGTTTTGTAAAGTTCCTCGACTTGGCTTAGGGAGAGCGTAAATTTTCTTATACATTGAAAGTAATATGCTTAGGAATCATATTTAGTGACAGTTAAAGCAGAAGGAAGTAACGTTAGATCCTGATATAAATGCCAGAGTGGTAAAATAAAAAAACTAGAAATTTACATTACTGCCGAAGAAGTTTTTCTAAGCGAAACGAACACATTCAGAAGGGGGGCGTTGTCGCAGCCATATCTCGTGACGTTTCGTGGTTCAACTTTCTTATCAGAAGGGAAGAAGAAGAGGAATCCTTAGCAAAACACTTAATTGTAAACTGTCATCGACGCAGGTTGTAGAGCTTTCTTATCTTCACGGGACATAAGGATTATTACCGAGGTGGTTAAGCCGAGAGAAACAAGAATTGCTGGGAGTAAGGCAGCTAAAGTAAGGAATACGTGAGTTTCACGGTTACAGTTTGGTGTTTTTATTGTTTGAGGTGCAGCTTAACAAGGGCCAAGGACAGCTCGCATATCTGTATGCATTTCAAAGGTTGTTTACAGCGTCCCTTCGGCCCATAGCTGCGCCCCCTTTTTAGTCTTGTGCTTTACCTCCTTCCCCTTCCCTCTTCCTCTCTTCTGCATTGCAGTCCAACCCCTCCACCCATTTCGGGTACTTCTTAGCCTAGTGTACTTTGTGGTATTCCAGGGTAATCTCTTGATCCTTGCATTTCGTTTTAATTATTTTCAGCGTCTCCGTACTTTGCTCTCTGTAGTTGGGTAGTGCCGTTAGTGCACCACAGGCAGTGCACTGTAGGCATTAGCGTACTTAACATTCTTTGCCGCGTCCTTTTGGCCCCTAGCTGCAACCCCTTTTCAATCCCTTTACTGTACTTCCCTTCATATTCTCTTCCTTCCTTCCATCAGACTGTCCAACGTCTCCTGACAATTGTTTCGCAGTGCAACTGCAAGGTTTTCCTCCTGTTACACCTTGACCTTTTTACTCTGTTTTCCTTTCAGCACAGAATGATCTCAGAGGTCCCAACGCTTGGCCTTTGGTCTAAGTTTTACATTACATTCCACTCCATTCCATTCCATTCTGTAGGCTATTTTGCTTTAATTTCATTTTTAATTCATTCACTCATTTCCAACTTGGCTGTCCCATCCTGGGTAGAGTATGGCTCACCATAGATCTAGCCTAGGCTTGAGGGATAGTTAGGGTTAATCCTATGGTTTTATAATGACTTGCCACATACATAACCCTTTTATTTTACTTGACTCCATATCATTGTTTTGTGGATTTCTGACCATTAGCAATCAGTATGTTATGAGGGACTTCGGAGGGAACTGGGGATTTTTAGGGGGTAGGAACCAAAAAGAGTGAATTTCACAAACAGGAATGATAAAAAAAATACATAAACCACAAGATCAGTAGTCTGTTAAATCTATGGTTCTTGTCTGTGATAGACATCTATTACATAACAATTAAGAACAAAGATGACGTAAGGTCATCTACAGGGATGCATGCTAACCTTACCATCCCTACTCTAACCCAGGGTCCCAGATCTTACCTGACCTGGACTTTGTAGTTTGCCAACCCTAGGTTGCCCCCACCCTATCCTAACATGACCTAGAAAGTCATAAATCATAAAAGTGAACTACAGAAAATCATCCCTATGAGACATTTCACCTAAGGTCTTTTTGTGCACAGCATATTCCTTACCATGATGTTGGAAGTTACAAGTAGCAGGCGTGCATTGGTCCTCTTGCCTTAATCCTGGGGAGGTGTATATCAGTGAAGGGAAGGTATTTATCAGTGGGATGGTTTCAGGGACTTTCAGGTGTATAAGCAGTTGTTTAACTGTTAGCTGTACACACATTATTAATAGTGTTAAGGTTTATGCCATGGCAATTCTGACACAAGTAGCCATTGTTAAACTTAATAAATTGTATGTTGAAAACTTCATCAGAGAACTTTCGAAGATTTTATTGGTTTAGAATTTGCTTAAGTATTATGTAAAATGAAAACAAACAAATTTGCGCAAACTCATGTATAGTGTGTGCGCAACAGGTGGCTAACCCTTCCCATACAGTGTCCATGAAGAAACAGAACACTTTCAAAATGGCAGCAATCGACTTGGAATATCATACGCATTGTATTTTTATCAGTAAATATGTAACTTACTATTCACATGCTCCTCATATTCCCAAGGAAAATAATGGTCAGATTGATTATCATTACCATTTATGGCATTAAATTCCATATTGGAAATTAAATTATTACAGTTTTTCTTCCTTAGGCCAGCTTGCTTGGTCATTTGCTCAAGAGACCTTGAAACTTCTTATGCACTCTAGCTAGATTAAGTTAGTATCTTTGAAAAAAGTAAGGCTAGGCAAGGCTTATCCCAGTCTTTGTTGTCTCGTGATATGTATATCTTTGGCTCAAGCCAGTAAAAATTTAGGCCTATTTTTCATTTTTATTTTTGTCAGTATGGCCTAAGAAAATATTTTTTTTATGCTAGTTAAGCCCTAATAATCCTTGGAAAAGGCTAGACTAGCCTTGGAGTAAACTAGTTTTCTGTTGATGCAGGTTATTTTTTAATTTTATTTTACAGAGCCCAAGGTTAGGGTTTTACATTTTTAGTATATTGTTGTTTTTTCTCATCACTTTGAACAGCTTATTCTCTGTCCTGCTATATCATTTTACCAATTTGTTTGATAGTCTAGGATGTAGATTTTTCATGATGATAGGCCTGTTTGCATGATTGTCATTTTAATTGATCATATGATTTTTATGTGAATATTTGTCATTCAAATAAAGGTAGCCTACACAGATGACAGTGGACTAGACTACATGTGACTCAGGGCTGAATATAGTGCCAATAGCTAATTGATGTGTCATTGGTTACAGGTGTCTCAGTAACTATTTGGTTGTGAATGAAGTGGCATAACAGAAAGCTGATCAAGTTGTCAAGATTAAAAAAAGCAGTATGGAAATAATGCAAGTAATTATTGGCCCTTTGCAAAAATTTACCCAGATTTCTGAAGCCCAGGCTAGTCACTTGAGGAATATCAAATGCAGAATGAATTTTATCATTAAAAATTAAGATAGCTGGGACATGTGATGAGGAGCAATTGACCAGAAAATCAGTAGATATACAAGTAGCAGTATGAAGACTTGTAGGAAAGTCAGGTAGTCGTGGAACAAGGGAACAGATTAAAATCTTTAAAGCTGAACCTTGTAGGGGGTTAGTGCCGTCGGGGCACCTCATGCGGTGCACTGTAGGCATTAGTTTTAGTGCAACTGCGAGGTTTTCCTCCTGTTACACCCTTCAAACCTTTTTACTGTCAGTTTGTTTCAGCACTGAATAACCTCATAAGTCCCAGCGCTTGGCCTTTGGCCTAAATCCTATATTTTATTCTATTCTGTAGAGCCGATAGCATTTCAGTCAGGATGAACACCGGACGAGAGAGGAGATAACTAATTTCATGTTCACCCCTGTGAAGAGTAAAGTGTATATAAAATGTATGTTGATTTTAAACTAGGCCGTTGTAAGATATTTTGATTGGTAACTCACACACACTGTCAGCTTAGCTAGCCTATCCTAATTCATAACTTGTTTACTGGTCTGTCTGCCTTTAGCCTAGGCATACTCAAATTCTCAAGCTGGTCCTCATCATGCCCCACAGGGTCAAGTCTATCAAGTCATCTGCCCCTCTGTATTTACTTTTATTTTTAGGTGTCACCATTTAAGCAGTCTAATGGGTAGCTTTTAATTCAAGGTAAAAGTCTGTTAAATTTTGTCCTTGAGGTCATAGTTTTTTTTAGATAAATGTCTCGGGTTTCTTCTCCTTTTATTAGCATGTGGCAGATCTACTGAATGAAACTGGTAGCTTCATTGACCATATCCTTGTTGCTGTGTTCCCTTTAATGGATTAGTGCTATTATCATGATATTTATTGTTATGGGTACACTATACTGTTAAATCTGCATCTCTGTGCTGACGTATTCTTTAACCCAGAAATACTTGTGCTGTCGTTTCTTTTGAGAAACTGTAACATAATTCTGGCACATTCATCTTCTAGTTGTTGAGACTCCTTACCATCAGTTTTGATTTTTGGTATGGTTCAGTCATGACTTTATTTCTCGTTAGTAATGTTACTGTTTAAGCAATACAGTATATAAAATTGGTTGTAGGAATACTTAACTCGCTCTTCTTCACTCTTTTTTAACTCTTGAGCTGAAAACCCTTGTGGACAGAGTCAGCAGGCTGTAAACCCAAGAGGGCTACAAAGGGAAATCAGCCTGCAGAAAGACAAGTAATTGGAAAAGGTGAAAAATAAATTTATGAGGGAGCAGAAAATAAAACCGATGCACCTGAATTCAGTTGTCAGCAGAGAGCAGGAATGAATGTGCCTCTCACTTAAAAATTTGGAGATCAGAAGATTCCACAACTGCACTAGGGGAAACTGTTACACAATTTAGTTGTAGCCAAAATAAAGCTTCTAGCAAACTGAGTAGTATTAAACCTGATACTAGAAACGACAGAGTTTTCAGTACCAGCCTACCTAGTTTTGCAAACAAAAATGGCTAGATTAGGTATAGAAGTGTGCAGAGGATGTTTGTGTTGTACATTTAATGCAATAAACATAATGAACTCACTTTGTCTGTGGCGCAAGTTGACATTAAGATTTGGCAAAATAAACTTAACTAATGTCATAACTCTGAGAGGTGAGGTGAGAGTTAGCACTTGAAGACCACGTTGGAGAACAGTACTCCAACAAGGAAGAAGGGGTTAAAACAATAAGGTAGATATAATAATTTCATCCCAAAACATTTTAAAACTTTTGTGCAAGATACCAACTTTTTGAAAAACAGAGGAAGCAGCATTACTTATATACCTCTCAAAAGAAAGTTTTTTTTTATCAAAAGTTATACCTAGAATCTTAAGAGTGTCACTGACATTTAAAACTGTACCATTTCAGTGTTAAATAGGATGCAAAGGCAAAATATTCTGGATTAAGTATCATACTTGAAGTTTTAGAAGGATTAAACTTCATGCCCCAGAGCCTACTCCACCAATGAATACATGCCAGATCTCTCTTCAAGGATTCTGCAACCACAGACCTAAGGCATGGAGAAGGAACAACAGCTAGAAGAATAGCAACATTGGTATTTATAATTAATTTGTTCTCCAGACATTTTCACATGTCACTGGTATAGATAATAAATAGCAAAGGTCCAAGAACACTGCCAGAAGGACACAACTGAAATGACAATCTTAAACTATACTGGCTGTTTTGGTTCTGCCTTTTAAAAATTCACTTAAAATACTGTATTAATAAAAGATCTATTAATTCCCAGTAATCTCAGCTTGTAGATAAGTACTTCATGATTCACATAGTCAAAGGATGCACTATAATCTGAACCAATCTTGCAGGCCTCTACTCCCTCATCAAAGGCACTTTTCAAGATGGTAGATATTGACAAGAGCGTATCTAAAGTACCAAGGCCTTTATGAATCCCAAATGGTAATGCTGGTAGCAGGTTATCATCTTTGACAAAAATGGGGGTGATTAAAATTGGCTTATATTCTGAGGGCATGAAGATGGATTTACAGTAGTCGTTTAGGCAATGCAGGAATGTTTTTCTTCATCCAAACAGAAGGAAAACTTTCAAGTCCAGTTAATCTTCTTAAAATAGTAGTAATATTAGGAAGAATGAATTTAACTTTCTCTTTATAAAAAGATGGGAAAGATTCCGTTAGGGTGTATGCCACCACAACTGTTGAAGCCCAGAGGCGAAGTTTTGATTTCTCTAGACCTGAAGGCCAGTGAACACAGCCTAGGCTCTGGAAAGCATGACTGAGGCAACACCAAGAACTCGCCACACTGTTTGCTGACATAGGCTTCAGCCAAGAGTTCTTTCTTGTGTTTAGGACAATATACAGCAGTTCCATCAGCTCCTAAGAGGGGAGACATGATTGAATCATCTCCAAAGAGTGAGCAGTTACAGGTAGTACACCACTTATAGTCATCACCACTGTAGAGCAAGATTTCCTGCATACCGTCATTATAAGCTCTCTCAGCACTCTCATAGAGAACATGAACTTGGTTTATGAGCTCAGTGAAATTATACCACAAAAAGTTAGATTAATTGTTCGTCCATACATGATAAGTGTCTTGTTCTGCATGGTAGGCATGATTTTAAGATTTCCACTTATGCTGTATTTATTAGTTTTCATTGCCTAACTTTGAACAGTCTGCCTCTTCCCTAATAGGTGGAGGTATACATGTTTGGTTAATGGTTCCTCTTTGTCTTGCCTGATTAGCACCTCTTGTGAGAAATGACTAAGAGTGATAGAGGCTACTTTGCACAATTTTTGTTAGTGATGTTAGTTTGTGGTGATCTCATACTGGTACAGGTGGATTCAAGTTACAGTACATATAAAATTCTCTGTATTGGGAAACACATAATTCTGTGAATTGGGAAACATATAATTCTGTGTATTGGGAAACATTAAGATTGCCTTACAATTGATTTTTAAGATCATCTGCTGTCAATTTTTATAGCTATCACTTTCAGTGGTATACAGTAATGTTTTTCTATTTTTTAAACTACAATGGTTCCATTTCTATTTTATCAGGTGAAGGATGGCATCTTCGGAGTATACGAGGCTTAGGAGTGATGACAATCAGAGGCCGCATTCATATGGGACAAGTGATCCGGAAGTGGGGTTTGTCCCACGCAATTCAGTCACAGAATTCTTTCAGGTAGGTCTGCATGTTATTATGTGGCATTATAAACATTATTATACTGTACCAGTACTGTAGTCATGTACTGTATCCATATAAAGTTTAAAATTCTAGTGTTCATTCAGTTCAGATCATTGTTCTCTCTCTCTCTCTGTCTCTAGTTTCAGTATACAGTACAGGCAGTCCCCAGGTTACGATGGGCTCAGCTTATGACATTCTGAGCTTAGAACGCTTTTCAAATATATTCATCAAAAATGGTTTCCTGGGGTACAGTACAAGTTCCGGGTTTAAGACACTGACGACACTGGTCTGACAGAAGACATATGGCTCCAAAAGGACAAGAATGTCAAAATTTGGAGGTTTTTTGACGAAAAACAGATTAAAAATGCAGTTTACATCGTTTACAAGGCACCCAAATGATTGAAAGTGAAGTTTCCTTATGATTTTCGATGATGGTTAGGGTTACAACAAATTTCGGCTTACGACGTGACATCAGAACAAAACCCCTGTTGTAAACTGGGGGCTGCCTACTAGCTTTCATTCTTTTCTTGTTTACTGCTTGTTTTTTTACAAATTATTTTTTGTACTGTATGGATTTATGATACAGTATTACTTTTCTCATCAAGGAATTAAGAAAAAATTTTGATGTCCTTAATAGCAAAGCCCATCTAGTTAAGCCATGACACTGCTATTGACTTGACTTCTATTGTATTACAGAAAACTAAATATGATCAGGTACATAATCACAATTGGAAATTTTTAAATGCTGTTAGGCATAATAAGTTTTACTTAAAATATGGATGGTAAATTCCATTATTGCTTAAGCTAATCATGATTAACACAAAATAAATTCATGGAATAGCACACAAAATTTGGTAACAGAGGGCATTTTTAAGACTAAACTCTAAAATGGCTCAAAAATACCATTGAAAACTTCCTTGAATATTTTGGTTTTTGTAGAATTAATGCAGAATAATAAAATCATGTATCAAATAGGATTCAAAGCAATTTAAGATTTAAAAGTACAGTACCTTGTACCAAGATATAATAATTGAATTGAAAATGTAATAATACAAAAAATCTTTCATGCATGAGTACTTTTTCTTGAAACAGTTTTCAACATTGTATATAAGGAAAAAGTTGCTGGACACTTTAATAACTTATGTTGTGCAGCAAAATATAACTTGTATATTTAAAGTGGCTATCACACCGAGTAACCACTATTTTTCTGTATTGGTACCAAATTGAAGTTAACAGAAGTTCCTTAGAGGTTACAAAAGCATAAACATGCACAACTTCTTGTTACTGTACTAAGTTGCCTGCTTGGTAAAACTGACGGCAGATCGCAACAAAATGTCAAATCTGATTGCATGAGCCGTCCTGGAAAGGCTCTTAGTATGCAAATTGAAAGAGTCATGCCATTTTGCCATAGCATCTCTATTTTTGAAATATTTTTTTGCAGTAATATATGTATCTTGTCATTCGTAGTTGTATATTTAACATACTTTTTGTATTAATGTAAAAGTGTTCAAATATTAATGATTATAAAAAACTTTTCATTCATGATCTAATGAGCAAATTTTTCTCAACAGCGTTGTGAAAAGATAACGACCTGCCTCTTCACTGTAAATAATTCCACCACTTCTTTAGATCGTATGTTAAAGCAAGTAGGCACAGGATCAGACAATCAACAGCTTCGAGATAGAATGTAAGTTTTTTATTTCCTGTTATTTGGTTGTGAATAGTTTGTTACTCCCTGTTAATGTAAACAACCATCAGCTGCCATTTATTGAGTGTAATGAAGGCCAGGTAAGTACCGTTGTTGGTATTAAAAGAATACTGTAATTAAATAGGGTATACATGTAATTTAGTACTAAACAGCAGTTGGGGGGGGGGTGTTAAAGACTAGATAAGCATGACCGTTAAATGTTCAACTTCAATTTTTGCTAGTTTCAATGTTGGGCAAGAACTTTTGGTAGCTGTGAAAAATGTAAACGTAAACAAAGGATATTGTAGTAAAGCACACAGATTTTTCTTTTTAATTATCAATGATATTGATGATTTGCAGATTAGCATATACTGTACCAATATTTTATTTCATAGACTTACAAATTTGTAATCCTATGCTAACTTAACCTTGAAAGGAAAATTTTAGGCTAAGTAGGCTTCAGGTTAGCATAACCTATCGTAGTGTGTTGATTCCAAAAATAGCCTGGTCGCACATAAACTTAGCCTACCCTGGATGATATTTACCAAAAACTACTGGAACAATACACAGTGTATAGGCTAAAATAATTAATTTTTAGGTAAAAAAAAAGGGGGGTTGAACATTACATGGAGTTGAACATTACACAAGTATATACGGTACTCAAAATGTAGATCAATAAGAGAAGGTGGAGTTCATTATGTTTCAGCATACTGTACATAAGAATTGTTTGGGAGACTTGAGTAGTTTTTTTTGTGTATGAACAAATCCTTGTAATTGTGTATAAATAATGAAGGACTTTTTGTGTAAGCTTGCTGGTGTTTGCAATCTGTAGGCATTTTGTTTGGTCAACTAGTATGCAGCTGCCTTGCTTTTTATGCTGGGGTCATTGCTAATTGCTGGGGCCATTGCTAACAGACACTGGTTTTAAAGACATTTATAGGGCTGCTTTGTATACTATGAAATGCTGATTTTCCATGTCAGCTGACTCGTACTATATCAGTATGGTGTACAGTAGAGTGTTTGTGTTTTATAAGGTTTATCTGTATGTTCACCTTTTATAGTTCAGTGCACTGTTTAATTTTGCTCACAGAACACAAGTCAACAGTATTGCTGGTAAAGCAGTTCAAGACACAACAGATTTGCTCAGAGAATTGCAACCTCTTGCACGTGGAGATAAAGAAAGACGTGTGAGAGCAGATCGACTGAAGACAGAATTTGAAGCAACAGCAACTCGCTTCTCAGAAGTTCAAAAGGTCAGTACAAACTGTGTGTGCATAGGTGACCTAAGTTGAATATTGGAACGTTTTGTTGTACTGTAGTGTTTTTTTTTTTTTTTTGGTTCTGTTTTTATCAGTAGCTATCAGAAATAGAACAAAGCACAGTACTGTACGTAATTTAATGTGCCACTGAGCATAGTTACCAAGGGTCTTTAATTCAACCGTTATTTATTTGGTTTAATGTTATGATGAGAATTTTAGGTTGTCACACAAATCAGAGAATCTTGTTAGTTTTTAATCTTGTTAGTTTTTACATTTGCTTTAACCTCTGTATAAAGCACTGCACAACCTCCACTCCTTCCAGCTTTTGAACTAAAGTAAACAGAGTAAGTAATGACATGGGTATGACTGCTTTGTGTTATAGATAGGATTTTTTGCATGGAGTGGGTTATATCATCTTTGCATTTCAAGGAACAATAATTTTCTTGCTCATGCCAAAATCAACAGTCATTCGATACTTTTCATCAAACAGTATAGCCAATCATAACATATGCATTATATATATATTTGTAAATGTAAATCCTTGTTTTGTTAAACCATGCATTACATATATTCTTAAATGTAAATCTTTTTGTTAAACCTAAACCATAATGGGTTGATAGTGCAAGATTCTTGATTGCTTTTTGAGTGGTATCCTTTTTCATATTAAAAATCTTACAGGATAGTGAAGTGTTACCGAGCTTTCATCCTCCTGTATTGCTGGCAGTTGGTGCTGGAAACAAGATGTTTCACCACAAACCCATTATAGATAATTAGCTTTTTCGTCTGCTACTAATGGGCAAAGTACTGTATACATACCGTAATGGGTTATAGGAAAAACTTGATTTTAAAAGATATTGTAGTTTTTGAAGTGTTTAACACTGGAGGTTTTTGTTGATATTGTTTTCCTTGAATGCTTATTTCTTTATTGATGTTTTGTTTTATTTTGTATGAAACTAGATGCCCATACAACAATCAGATCTATAGCAGAAGAATAGGGTAGCTCAGTAATAAGCATAAATTAGTGAATTGGGTTGTGAGCAATAGGCTAGGCTGTCCTGACCCTAAAACATAATCTGCACCAGCACAGTACAGGCAGTCCCCGGTTTACGACTTCAGTTCCGACTTACGACGTTCGAGGTTACGACGCTTTTCAAATATATTCATCAGAAATTATTTTGCTTACGACGCATGTTCGGGGTTCGACACGCCGATCCGACGGAAGAAATATGGCCCCAAAATGGCAGAATAATCATAATTTGAAGGTTTTTTGATGTAAAACTCAATAATAATGCAGTTTACATCGTTTTCAATGCACCCAGAGCATTAAAAGTAAGGTTTTCTTATGATTTTTGACGATTTTCGACGATGTTCCGCCACGGCGATTTTTTACGACAAGGCGCAAGAAGAACGGATAAACCGGGACCGCCTGTATATAGGTTTTTTCAGATTTATTTCCATTCTGCTGTGAAAGAATAAATGTAGGGAGGAAAATTAGTTTTTTATGATTAGTTACTCTCCATGGGTTGATGCTGCCACCAATCCAGGTTTCATGCTGTGCTGAGTTTTAGTTATTGCAGGAAGTGTAAGCAATTTTATTCATTATGTGTTATCACTTGGTTCTTTTACAAAAGTCTTCATAAAGCATTTCTCAGAAATGTACACCTTAACACCTTAAGAGTAATCAATAGTTAAGTGAATTGGACTATTTGATTCAAATTCTCTCTCTCTCTCTCTCTCTCTCTCTCTCTCTCTCTCTCTCTCTCTCTCTCTCTCTCTCTCTCTCTCTCTCACATGTGGTCAGTGGTAGTACTTTAGTCTCACAAATTAGAACCCAGAGTTAGATCCCCTGGGCTATGTGGGGATAGGAACATTAAGGGTGCATTAATTAAGGATGCAGTATTCCACTTAATGACTTAAGTGGTGAATTGTCTACTTGTATTTTAACTAACTTTTTTATGTCAGTTATAAAAAGAGAGAGAGAGAGAGAGAGAGAGAGAGAGAGAGAGAGAGAGAGAGAGAGAGAGAGAGAGAGAGAGAGAGAGAGAGAGAATGTCATCAGTTAAAAAGGAGAGGGTCGTACTGAGGTAATAAATTTA
This sequence comes from Macrobrachium rosenbergii, assembly GCF_040412425.1. Classification (NCBI taxonomy): domain Eukaryota; kingdom Metazoa; phylum Arthropoda; class Malacostraca; order Decapoda; family Palaemonidae; genus Macrobrachium; species Macrobrachium rosenbergii. Next base: position 25,132,715 of record NC_089768.1, on the reverse strand, counting down.
TTAATCAAATGTTAATAGACTTTTCTCTTAAGTGGTTTAAGCAGTGAACATTCATATCATTATTTTTAGCTTTATAGTTTGTTTGCTTAAACATTCTTTCTTCTCAAAGCCTCAGAAATTGGTAATGAACCTAGGTTAAAAATGATTTTCCACACTCTTCTTTCAAGTTTGTGAATCATGTCTGGCCATGGCTATGCAAAATCTCTTGTAACTTTGTAAATTTTAATGTATTATTCATAATGTACTTAAATACTTTATGGAATGAACAATGGGCCTTTAAGCTACGTAACAGGCTTTCATTGCATAGAATAGTAGTCACAGTATCTTTCATTTTCCCTATGGGAACTATATGTCATCCTAGATAGGCTTTGTTGTTTTTGTAGTACTTGTTCAGTATTGCATGCTTTATATAGTTAACAGTGAAATTTTTTCTTATTTATTCTTCACATTATTTTTGTAATACAGACAGACTTTTGTGTATCCTCTTCATAACTGAGTAGTTTCTGCCTAGCTACAGACCAAAAGTGACGAGTAGTGTAGCAGAAAGTCTTGGCTAGGTGGCCAAGTCTGTTTTTCTAGTTAATAGATGGTGATTAGTGTCGTTCTTTACGTTATACTGGGCATCATGTTTAAGAATATGAGGTTTTTATTCGTGAAATAAAGGCATTTCAAAATTTGTCGTTTAGATTGCTTGGTTATTGTCATTTGTCATATGATGAATTCGGACATTGTGATAACTACATCAGTTTTCAACTTCACTAGGAGAGAGATTTTATCTATTTTTTTTTTTATTTCAGAAAATGATGGTCACTATGAGAACTGCTCGTTTGCCAGCAGATATGGTAGCTGTTGAGCAAGATGCATCTGCAAGTTCAGAGGAGCTTATACGAAGAGAACAGATGTTGCAAGCTAAAAAAAAAGAAATACAGGTAGGTTGTGAATTTATTAGTAGGAACCACATGAATCTGGAAATGGGGATATCTGGCCTGAACAGAGATAGAGGTTGTTTATTTAAGGACTTTGCCTGTGTTAGAAAATTATTGAAAAAAAAAATGTATGTGTGATCGACACAGCTGTAAATTTAAACCAAAGTTATGTGCAAAAATATGCTGAAATTAAATACAGTACATATATATGTTAAATTGTAATTTGAGTAAGGTATTAAAATGGTTATTATGACATTATTAAAATCATATAGGAGTGCAGAATGTTTAAAAAATATGTTTGAGAGTGAAGTAGAGTAAATGCAAGTCATTAAACATATTTTGTCTAATTAAACGCTCATTAGAAATGAGTATTTAATATGAAACATCAAAGGTCAGTTCAGGATAGTTTAAAACTTGTGAAAAATCATAATAGGAGTTAGAATGTTTAAAAACATGTTTGAAAATGAAATATATTGAATTCCAGTCATTAAACATTATTTTGTTTATTATTTAAATACTCACTGGAAATGAATACTGTATTTAATAAAAAAAGTCTAAGGTCTGTTCAGAAGAGTTTAAAACTTGTTAAAATAAGGAAAATTTCTTCACACACTTATCACATTTTTTTATAATATCTCATAAAATCTTAGTCACATTGAGTGAGTGAGTACAATATAATTAGAATTAGTTTCATACTGTAGGATCTGAGTACAGTATAATGGAAACAAAATTGTTTCATACTGTAGGATTATAACTTTTATTCAATGTTCATATGGAATATTCAAAGCAGTTTCTTGAATATTGTACTGGAGATTTTTTTGTCATTTAAACTTAGAGTTATATTCCAGATGTCAAGGCTTAAGACAGGTACATTTGGTGTTAATTCAGATAAGCCTAATTAGAGTAAATTAAGATAAATAATGTCATCCCATAGGGATTTGAATCTGTCCAATTAGTAATTCCCACTCTAATAATGTTTAAGATATCACTTGAAAATTTTAGATATCAAATTCCAAAGAAAGACTGTGTTGAGAACAAAATTAAAATTTTACGTAAAAAGAAAATTATAACCGCACTTTTCCCTCTCTGACTTAGCTCTATCTTCCAGTTATTCACTCTTCATATTACAGCTTATCTTTGGATGTGCGAGTTGTATTAAAGTGTAGAAGTTTGTTTATTAACTGCTAATTCCTTATGAGATTTTGAGCTTCTTACAATTTGGGTGCTCAGTTTGCATTTCAGACGTATTGCTGAGGCTGAATAGTAGTTTAAATGGTTCAGTATAGTCATGCATTTGCATTTTCCCAAGTATTGTAGATTTAAGAAATAAGTCTGGATTTTCATTTACTCTTAGAAAGTTAAGTTTTCTTACAGACCTTTTGTTTTAATTTTTTTTTTCAGGATTTAGAATTTGAAACAGCAATGCAACTAGAGAGAGAGCAGAGAGTTCATCAGCTTGAGTCTGATATCATAGATATTAATGAAATTATGAGAGACCTTAGTGCTATGGTTCATACGCAGGGTGAAATGGTTGGTAAGTAAAAGTGGAATCTCTTGTTTTTAGTTTTGTTTCAGTGAGAAACAGTGGCTTCAGTGACACTCCGTAGCATTTTGTGTGACTTAAAAATGAGGTTTTGACTCTTACATGAGTAGTGTTTTCCAGATAACACAAATGCTATTCCAGAAGAAAAGTTGCAATTTCCAGAATTTTTCAGTGGAAGTACGTAATTTTTTTGTTTTGAATTTTTTTGTGAAGATTTGGCATGTACAGTACTTCTTTATCTTGATTTAGTGGAGTATCACATGATGTATAGCATTTGTGAAAATAAGTGTCTTCCGTATTTATTGCACACTAGCCTAATTTGTTGAAATGTAGAATAAAACAGGTTCATTAGGTTTACTGTTTGGAATTTTTGTTCTTCTGCATAAAGAGACCTATTTATTTGTGGCTTGGAGTTTTGATGCTGTTTTGTGCATAGTGCTAGTAGTGACTGCAGTATTACATGGTTCAGCGTTACATGTCTAGATATAGTTATCCATTTTCTTATGGGGTTTGTCACCTACTGGTTGCATTATGCTGTGTACTGTAGGAGAACTTAGGTTCTTTGGAGTCTCCTTTTGCTCCCAGCAGGATTGTTTTTGGCCTTTTAAATAGTAGTATGGTCTTGTTTTATCCAAGTAGACAACCTCTTGCTTCAGTCTTCACCAGACTTTTAAACTTTGGGCAGGGTCTGTGAGAGTCTTAGATATGGAACTACCAACAGTGATTGTGGTGATCTATATTTGTTCAAATTAATGTGCTTTTTATGTGAACATACAAGATTGAATGTCTAGGAAGCCCATCTTTTTGAAAAACAAGATAATGAAAATGGAACCATAAGAAAGCATAGTCTCTGATTTTCCAACTGAAAATGAAGTTGGGTTTTATGGGCGCTAGCTCTTTTTCTGGAGCTGGTGAGGTTCTCCACTAAACAGACCTTTGCAGAAGTACCCTGTACTGCCCAGAGTATGCATTGCGTGGCACTTTTTGCAGTTTTTGGCAGTGTTCTTTTGACACTGCACCATTGCTTTCTGTGCTTTACTTTGCATTGGTGTCTTTTAGACTTTTCTATCCTTGCAGTCCTACTGTTTCTATGAGTTTTCTTGGTTCAGTCAAACAGCTGGTTCCAGCTGCGCTGAAAGTAAACCCCATATGTAAAGACCGAAGGTTTGTATGTTAGAAAAAATACAAATTACTTTAAAATTTATATTTTGGCAATCCTCTATGAGAGTATTATGAATGAAACAAATTTTTTCACTGAAGCACTTTCAAATGATAGTGAATTCACACCAGTAACTATTGAAAATACAGTATTGGCAAGAATTTAATTTACAATGGTCTACTTTCTTTGCCCTCAGTAGTGGAGTCCATGTAAAATACTTGGTTGAATGTTCAGAGGATATGTTGTAACATTTTAGGTTTTATTGACAAGTTTTTTTATTGATGATTGTAATCTTTAATGATATAGTTAGTAGTAGGTAGCAGTACAGTAATATGAAATAGAAGTATTTGAGAGTTAGGGTTTTTTTATATTAATGGTGTGGTAAGTTTTGCTAATGAATTCCATTGTTGCTGCAGCTTGATTATTGAAGTACACTGTATTGCTACTGTATTGCAAAATAGTTATTGTGGTTAGAACATTTGTTACTAAATCCATTTTCTTGCTGTTCCTGTTACCGTGTTTTTATTTGGTATCTTTGGGATGGAGTAGTAGAATGTTGGAATTGCTTGACAAAATTGTGTTAATGAAATCATAACATACCTCCCTGCATGGGATATGAATGAAACTTTTTCTGTTTGTTGGCCATTTTTGTTTTAAAACTCATGGACACTCATTTTCACTGCAAGATATTTTTTAAAATAAGGTATAGTATATTATATGAGCGATAACAGTGTTTTATTTCACGCTTATTCATTATAATTTGGTCTTAGTGTATACGTCAAATGCCAGAGTTACAAAACATACAATTATTGTAATTTTTCTGAATTTATATTTCTGGTATAACTACCATTTTTTTTATTAATTAAATTTGTTTAGAACTTCAGTCCAGAGTAGATTTTCCCTATCAACTAATTGCAGTAATATATTATTCTAATTCTTGATCTGTGTCAGAAGTTGTAACTGTGAGTGTATAAAATAAACCAGAATTTTATAGCTGTGTAGCTCTTTACAGATTCTATAGAGCAAAATGTGGAAACTGCACATGGTCATGTAGAAGAAGGACGTCAAGAACTTGTAAAAGCAGCAGCATATCAGGTATGTAGTATTTATCTCTGTGCATGTATTTTTCACTTCATGGGCATTTTTTTATTTTTTCCATTTTTATATAGGTAACTTACCAAGTAATTACATAAGTATAGTTTCCACTTGAATGGCAGCTTAGATTCAAAATTAAGCTGGTAGCACTTCAATATAGTTTGTGTAGGTGATCAGCCCGTTCCACTTACGGAATATTGGAATAACTTAACAGATAATCCTCATTCGTTTCCTGCTGTCTGTGGTGGCAACACCTGGTTTGGCGACAGCTTTATTCATTATTTTCCGATTATTTTACTGGATTCCGATGGAGGATTCTTTAAATCAACCATTAGAATGCGTATATTGTAGCCTTCAAGCTGAAATCTTTCAGGAGGTGTTTTTTCTTTTTTTTTGTTTATGTTGGGTCAGAGTCGTCATCGAGCTGCCTAACACGTCTACTTAAGCAGGGAAGCTGGATCCAGCATTCCCTCTTGACCAAACAGCAGAATTCTTCCTCTGTTGACAGATCAATCAAGTCTTCTAGTCACTTGATTTATTTAGGGAACTAAGTTTCAAAGGATGTACTGGGCTGTCAGAAGCTTGAACTTCCCCTTATGGCCTTTCGATCCCGAGTTGTCCGGGTCTAACGTATAAAGCAAGCCAACCTTGGAACTTGTCCAGGTCTAATTAATGTATAAAGCAAGCCAACCTTGGAACTGTTTGCCTCTTCAAGGAACCTTCAACATGATCGAGGAAGCACTAGACAATCTCTGGCTAAGTTTTCAGTTACATTCTTAGCCTGTTCTGGGACATGTAATGTGAACCTGCTTACGGTTGTTGGTCTCAAGATCTTTCCCCCAAACCGTGCCTTCTCAAACAACCTAGCTTCAAAGATAATACCAAGGGTGGTCCTCTTGCCCAGACAGGCGCTGAACTGTCCGGAGGATTGTCTTCGAAGAGTCTTCAAGACGTGTTGCAGCTGGCTATTACAAGATTCAGAAGTCTCCCTCTTCCTCCATCTCCCAGACTTAGTGGTCATCTTCCAAAGCTGGTGTCTCAGACTTTTCATCTCTTCTTATCAGATGTAATCTGCAGCAGGGTACCTCTTTGTTTCTGAGAAGATCTGGGATCTCTCGCTTTTCCTGAAGAGGTACCGATCTATGCTTATCTCTGATTAAGCTCAGAGACCTGGTTCTTTTATTGTCTTCTCAATGACCTCTCAAGCCCTTTTCACTCCCAGTTAGAAAGCAAGAGATGCTTTTTCCTCATTTTCCTTTTGATTTTAGCTGAGAATGAGGATCTATCCAAGACTTGGATCCATTCTTTTCCTTATAGCTTAACGGACATTCTTAGCTTTGGGGAGCTCCGTCCAGTTCCTGATTCCCTAACTCACCTGGTGTCCAGTTCGCCTGACACCAGCTACAGCCTGGCGTCAGCGCACGCTTCAAGCACCCAGGAGCGCTCACCAGCTCTGAGGGAAAAGAGTGAGCTCTCTGTCCAATTGGAGTTTTTAGGTATTTAGGACTTGATAATCAAGAGGGCCTTCTTATCCTTTGATGTTCAGTCAAGAACCCTCTCGCCCTTGCACTAAGATCACATTGTCGTTCATTCTAAAGAGATTTTATTTCCGAAACACTCAGATTCAGGAGAACAACTTTGTCTTCTTTTAGTGAAAGCTAAGGTCATCAAAGCAGCCTTCACTTCTTTAGCTTTCAGGCACATATGCCCTTACTTCCATTCTGCATCGCCTACTCGATGTTTAATCATCCTTCATGTCTCACAGGCACATATGCCCCTTACATCTATTCTGCATCGACCTACTGGAAGTATAATCGTCCTTCGTGTCTCACTTTCTTAAAAAGTGAAACCCGAACTATTAGCTCCACTGGCGTCCAGCTCTCTTGGTGCCAGCTACAGTCTGTTGCCAGCAGCTTCTGGTGATAGAAATTCATTTCTCACTATAATGTGGTTCGGATTCACAATAAGCTGTAGGTCCCGATGCTGGCAACCACCAGTTCTTAGCCACGTAAAATAAGTGTAATCCTTCGGGCCAGCTGTAGGAGAGCTGTTAATCAGCTCAGTGGTCTGGTAAAACTAAGGTATACTTAACTTTTCCAGTACCTCTAGCTGCTAGCTTACCTGGTGCCAAGCTTGCCTGGCGCTAGCTACAAGTCTGGCCCCAGCTAAATAGCTCCCAGTGCCCAGAGCTTCGGGCTCCCCTGGTGCTCAACTCGCCTGGCACCAGCTACAATCTGGCACCCAGTTTGCCTGGCGCCCAGTTCACCTGGTACCCAGCTTGCCTGGTGCCAACTACAATCTGGCACCAGCGATATATATACCAATCCTCGAGCTTCCATGGCTTGCCTGGTGCCAATTCCAGACTGGCGCCAGCTAAATAGTGTTTAAAATTCTTCAGTACCACAGGATAGTGACTGGCATGGTATGGCAAAAAGGAAGCACAGGATTTTCGCATACTGTCTCTTCACCTTCTATTGAGGTAGAGAGCACCCACCACTCTCAGTGGATGGTTGTAGTGTTATTTCAGTGTAGGTGACAGTGTTTGGTTGTTTTTTGTGTTGGTACTGCACCCAGGGCAAGGGCACCTTTTAAAGTTTTGCTAGCTATCGGATAACTATTAGCTGCATAGCTTCCCCTGATGCTTTGGTAGTCATCGGAGTAGTCCTTTGCTACAAAGCTCCCACTTAAGTAGAGGCAACCCTTGGCTCTACCGCCACGCCACTACAGGCTACAGGTTAAGTTGAGCCACAATCAGATGCAGTTTTATACTGCAGGCTCTCTTAACTGATAAGGAATGACAAGCATTGTATTCAATACTAGCAACTTTACTATTTCAGTAGTAAATTAATGACATTACATGGCTTAATGTTTTGGAGTAGGATACTGTGTCCATGTATCCCACCTCCCGTCAATGTGGTGGGATTCAGCTATGCAATTACTTGGTAAGCTACTTATATAATAGTGACATTTTTATAATAAAAGTTTTATATATACTTACCAAGTAATTACAGAATTGGAGCCACCCTCCTCCCCTCCGATGGACATAAGGCATAAAATGAAGGAGGATTGTCTGCTAGGTCATTCCAATATTCTGTTAGTGGGACAGGCTGATCACCTACACGAACTACATTGAAGCAACACCAGTGAAATTTTGAATCTAAGCTGCTGTTCAAGCGGAAACTATAGCTATGTGATTACTTGGTAAATAAATTTATATATGTCATAGTTTCTCTGAGTATCATGTTTTCTCTGAGTATCGTAAATGTTACATGTATAGTTTCTCTGAGTATCGTAAATGTTACAAGTAAAGTACCAACCAAATATAACTGATAGCAAATTGTGAATTGTACAGTTGCTTATACAAGTTTTTATTTGAGGTTTCAGTGTATAGGTTTATACTGTATAATCTAAAGTACAAAATGATAAAGATAACATATCCTTAAAGCAGCTACTTGACAAGATTTGTAATCTTGTCAAGGTTTGCATTTTTTTTAATGTCAATGTGTAATGCTAAATTTTAGAAAATCTCCCATAGCTATTAGATGAATTATCTCATACTTTACCTCTGAAAATGGCCAGCCATATGAGAACTAAGATTTTAATTTTTTAAAATTAATTTCCACACCCATCAACAAAGTTTTTAGTTTAAGTTTCTTTATACTGTTATTTATTTTTAGTACCTTAAGCATACCTAGTTTGCATTTATCCTTGTTAATATGGAGCATTTGATGGAAATTAGATTTCAGGATTTCTACACAATTTTTATAAAGACTGTATGAGACAAACAGTAATTTTATAAGAGATAAAGCAATTTAGACCTAGCATTGATAGTACAGTATTTTGATTTTAAAATACTTCCTTTATGATGTATGAGACAAGTAGCATTTATATAACAGGCACAGCAAAGGGAAAAAATAGAGCTCTCGTTTCATAATTGAAAATTACCAGTCACATGATACTTTACTTTTGATGTATCAGGCAAGTTGAATTTCTGTTAGTAATTCCAGTTTCCTGCTAATGTTTTACAGTTGAATATTCAATATGAATATTGTGGTTATTGAATATTATTACTATCTCAGCTGTTAATTTATTTTAATCTAGATACATTAATGTTAATGTTGCCATATGAGAAAAAACATTACAACTTTTTGTAACAAAATTTATTGGGTTTTGATCAAATGTATTTACAGATTTTTCAGAATTTTACAGACCAGGTTTGATAGTAGTGTGTCATAAGGGTATAACAGTGCTTCACATACTTTATGCACTGTATACATGTATATGTTATACTTAAAAAAACAGTAAAATGTATTTATATGAATATTTGTTTTACATAAGAAGGGGTGGAATTAAAAATTTCTAGAAACAAAGATCCATACAAATTACAAGACTTATTTTTACAGATGCCATTATGCTTGATCAGAGAAGTGTTAAAAAATGCTAATTGTAATGAGCAAAGGAGTAGTTATGATAGACAAAATAAAGGAAAATCCATGCGTTATGATAGACAAAATAAAGGAAAATCCATGCATGCTGCCATCAATAGTTTCAGGTGTCTTGTATCATTGGTGTTCTGTAATTTAACCATACAACTGCTGTTATATAGCATATGCCACAATCAGATTACAGAGTTGCTGTTGTTTGTTTGACATTTTTTCTCTGAGCTTTCATTATACAAACTGGTGGCTCTGCAAGTAATAAAAATAGTATGCCTAATTTCCTATTTTTGGCAATTCTGTATATATTTATATTTCCTAATAGTACATCTTCCTTTTGGTAATATGTATTCTGTTTACAAAATTCACAAGTTCTTGACTAGGTGATGATTTTACAGGTCATGCAGCCTGCTACTGCTGGTTGACAGAAAGTGAAGCTAGGGCAAGCACCTGCTGTTGATATCACTTGAGGAGAGAGCTTTAGCTGTTGGAATGTTGCTAATCAGTGCTGAGTAAAAGTGTGGTAACATACTTCCGGTCAAGAGAGGGTGCAGCTGTGATGGTCTTCTGCTACTGGGCATCTGAGGATGGCTTTAGCTGTTTCATGCTGGAGGGTGCTGTAGCACACTGCTGCTGTTGAACTATTGAGAGTTCCTCGGCACTATAATGCTGCTTGTCAACAGAAGAATACATGTGTATCAGCCTGCTGCTTCTGGCTGATGGAGAATATTGCTGTTGCAAGCCATTCCTGCTGGTCAGTTGAGGATGGCCTCAGCTGCAGGATACTGGAGGATTTTAGGCACAGCTGCCGAGAGAGGCGATGACACTGTAGCAGCCAGAAGTGGTCAGCACCTCCATTGACCATTTCTGGCTGCCACTATGTCCCCTTGCTAAGAATCCTCCAGTATCCAGCAGCTGATACCATCCTTAGTTGACCAGCAGGATCAGCTTGCAACAGCAGTATTTTTCATCGATACAAAATAGTTTGTTGGCCAGCAGCTCCCTATTACGGAGGGACTCTCGTTAGTTCAACACCTGTGGCATGTTACAACATAAACTGGGATCTAACAGCTGAACCCATCCTCACAGCATTGATCAGAAGCAGCAAGTAATCACCATTTTACTCAAATGAGTGGACCCTCTGCTGCTGCTAGTCAGATCAATTATATTAACAGCAGATTTGAGGTATTTGTCACAATTCCCCACTGCACGTGTCAGGAGAAGGGTATATAAGCTTCATATTCTTTCTGAAGCAGGAATATCACATCTCTCTCTCACTTCTCTAAGATCTGATCTGGTGGAAGTTATGTATCAAAAATTTCCTTTAATTTATGATCTATATGCCAGCATATGAGTTTAGGGGTTGTATACATCATCATCCTCCAGCAGGTTTCCATTTCCATAGTAGCCTGCAGTGATCAGTGTTAGGTGGCAAGAAACTCGTGTAGAAGCAGTGGTTTTTGTCATCAAATCATCCTTCAGTGACAAGTTGAATTAGGGGACCACAATCAAGATTCTACAGCTCCCATCTCCTGTCAACCAGGAAGGGGTGGAGGATGTCTCAATCATTCAGTAGCAGCAGGACGTTGTAGGGTATTTACTGTTGTCTAGAGAGATGTCTTATAAAATTCTCCTTCCAGCTGTACTGGCAGCAGCAAGTTGACATGACTTCACCTTCCTTTGACCAGAAGCAGCATCATCATCCTCAGTCAACCACCAGGCTGCAGTGCAGGGCACCAGAATCCTCCAGCAAGCAGGAGTTGATGCTGTCTGCCATCTTCCATCAGCAGCAGGCTGTCACTGCTGCACTCTCCACCACCCAGCAGCAGTAAGGTGTAGGGGGCCACTTATCTTCCAGTTGTCCCTTCTTGGCAGCCCCTTCTGTTGACCCAATACAGTAAACTGCTATGGTAGCACACTTCCTACATCCTTGACGCTCATCATCTGAAAGCAGTGGTACTTTGCCAGCCTCAGCCCATTAGGAGCACCAGGTCACCAGAGGGATTTTAGTCATTCACAACAACAGCTAGGGCTAATTAATCAGGAGCAGTAGTGCAACATGGGCAGAACCCAAGAGGAGATGAATAGCACAGAGATATCCTCAAGTTTGCTGCCAGGGTGGTCCCTTCTAACACCCAACAGTATACAGCAGGGGTGACTGCTCCTCTCTCATCAGCAGCAAAGATGGAACCAGTTGGAGCTTTATGCTCTGATACCCTTTGTTGTCCAGCAGCAGCAGAGGGAGTCCCAGGATCATCTGATGGCCAGTGGCAGAAAGTAGCCACATTTCCATTGCCAATTAGAGAGTTGTAATGGTCAGTCTCATACATCAGCAGCTGGGTGTATCAGTCATACTGCTCCAAGTTCCCTTCAATAACTTTGTACCATAGTTAAATTCCTCTATCATCGAACAGCAGAAGCAGGTTTCTTTTTTTTAAGTGGATCAGCAGCAGTAGGGGGTCTTATGATCTTCATTTGGTATATTCCCACATGTCAAATTGACGCTGTATAGTTACCGCTTAGCAACAAATTCATGTTGTCTCATAGCAATAGGATCTTGATGATTTATGATCATGATGGTCGGTCATAACCATGATAATCTATGTAGTATGACTTCATGGTGACACTTCATCTTCCAGCATTAGCTACAGGCTGGCAGGGGTCTCACAATTGTTTGTGCAGCAGACATGTCTCTGTTGCTTTCTCCTGGGTCTAGCAGCTCCATAGACTACTAGCATCTCTGGATATCATGTTGGTGACAAATGTGCAGTCTCAGATGTTATGTTGGTACCCACTAGTCATCTCAAAGCAGCAGAATTATAATCCAGTTGTATTTAGGTCCTACAATGGCACCCTCCGTCGTCCAGCAACAGCAGCTTGTCAGGAAGCCCTCACTGCTCTGGCTCCATAGGAGTTCACGCTCTGTTCTCCAGTAGCAGCAGTATTTAATCACCCTGCACGACTATCTACAGTTGACGAGAGGCAGGAAGCTGTCCAGATAACCCCTTCAATAACCAGCAGTAGTAGACTCATGGTGTCATTTTATGTGGTTAAAGCTGGATGCATCTGTGTGGCACACTCCATTTTGTCTCTCAGTGACATTCTTCATCATCCAGCAGTAGTAAGGATGTCTGAGGATATGCCACTAATCATTGGATGTAACAGTTTGGAAAGAGATCCAATTGCCAGAGAGCTTTATGCAGCATTGGTAATGGTTTGAAGTCATCCACCAGCAGTGACATTAACCGTAGGATGCAGAAATCTTGTTCTCCAGTAGCAGGGGTTCCTCAGGGATCTTCATCGTCCATCAGCAGCAAGTTTCCTCAAAATCCTATGTCAAAGAGCAGCAGCAGAACTGCCATGGTTGTGTCAGTGACCAGTGTGTGGTTTATGTAAAAGGTTGTATCGGTTTGTAATGCAAAATTTCACTGTATTCATTTTAAAGTTTACTCACCTGACTCTTTCTGCACCTGACTCTTTCTGAACCATCCTGATGGTACAAATTTATTTGTTCTGTTTAAATACCTCTTTTTTTTTTTTTCATCCCACTTCTAAGCTTCTTTCACTTATTACAGTTAGCTGTTTTTGAGGACTGATAAGTGCCTCTGTTTAGGCATAATGGCATCAGCAGAATGGTGGTATAGTTGGCTTGTATCTGAAAAAAGTAATTTTGGAAATTTATTTCTAGAAAGGCTAGATAATCTAGTACATGAAGTATATGTTACTATTATTTTTTCTTTCCAGAACAAGAGTCGTCGGAGATTATGCTTCTGCATTTTACTTCTGGTAGTCGTCTTGATAATAATCGGTATAATTCTTGCTGTCAAATTTGCTTCAAAATGAATTAAGACTAGATTGAACCCTGCTCAATATAGTTAATTACCTCATTCCTCTCAGATATTTTTATGTAATGAAAATACACAGTATTTATAGTTGTACAGCAAATAGATAGTACGAATTGTATATTGTTTTTAATAAATAAAAATTGTATAAATAACTTGAGTGTTATTTACAATCAGTACAAACTATTTAATATATTATTCACAATTAGAGTTTAAGCTTGAAACTGAAATTAAGACAACAATCTATATATCTTTAAACAGAAAAACTGAACTGGCAGTCATCTTGATGTGTAAAGTCACCTAATTCTGTTACTCTACTGAATTTATAAAAATATTTGGAGCTGAAGGGAAGTAAATTCAGCAAACCTTGAGCTTATTCAGTTAACCTTAACTTTACAAGAAATTTGAATCAAAACCTTGAGTCAGTATTACCTGATAACTTATTGAACAATGAGACCTCCATAAATAGTAGTAGACATCAACTTAACATCATGTTTGTCCTCAGCAGAATCCACTTCGTCTGAAGACGATGTTTGTGTCAAGTCCAGCACATTGATTGAGTACAGTGTTGCATGATGGTACACCTTAGAAGAAAGTCACAATATAAGTGTACTTGCTTGACCAAAAATTCACATAGTGCAGCAGAAAAGTGGTTACCAACCATACTTTAATTTGAACTTGAAATTTCTTTTAGTACTGGCTAAAACAGCTATGGCTGGAAACTTATAATGATTGAATGATTAATATATTAGATTGTGTTCCACAAATACAAACTTACAGCTGCTATATGTTCCTAAAAGTGTAGTCAGATTAGGGCATTGTTTCTAAATCTGTAATTTCTTCTGCTTTCAGAGAGAATTAACTTTTCAAACTGACATATGACACTCCATGGAAAAATGAAGCAATACATTGTAATTCATTACTTAAAGGACTGGTAGACACTGAATCCTTCATTGTAGTGATAAACTGTAATTTTATGGACTAAAATATATTAGCATTTTCCTTCTTAAGCGACAAAACCATTTTGCATTGTGCTGAAACACTTGTAAATTAGAAGGCAGTGTATAATAACACTACAATCCTTTTCCAGTTCGAGGTTAACTTAGTTGTAAATCTCTCTACTGTTAGTACAGGCAAGGTATTTTACGTGACCCCAGAACAAGGTGACATTTGCTGAGTATTAAAGAATTTTAAACAGCACATTTTGTAATCCCCATCTCCACCAATTATGAAACTTAGATATTTTTGTGAACTAAAATTATCAACAAATATTCATGGAGTGAGATACTAGAGCAGATAATCGCGAACCTAACGAAACACTGCCTAATCAAGGATGTGCCCATGAACAAGTGAGTGACCATTCAAAGGCAGATCATGTTGGGTTAGAATTGCCGAAGACCAGTACCAAGAGACCTAACAATAGATTCCTCCTAAATCTGATCTGTGAAGAAATTCCTTTAACCCCCAAAGTACTACCTTGGTAAATAGTGAAGATTTGCTAGTAATTATAAAAGTGAAACAAAAAGATATTTCACAATAGTTAAGAAAGCTTGCCCTATTACAGACGCATGGTTTCATTATGAATGTTCATGTATTGAGGTCAGATACACACCCATACTTCGTAGTGATAACATATTGTACATCTGTAATAATTTGCAAGAGGCTTGAACAAAGAACACACAAAAAACTAATTGAATGTTTCTTAAAGTTCGTCTTCAATGAAAACACATATTAACAAAACACAGATATTAACAAAGTTGATTCAGGATTCGGCTCAGAAAACTAATGAAGTAATCAACATAAGATGAAATCCAAAACAAAACTGACAATGTTAATAAAGGTCTAAAGACCCTGACAAACATGGACAAAACTTATGCTGAATCACTAAAGACAAAAAAAGTGCTTCTGATCAAATCTACAAACGAAGAGAACACAGCAAGCTAATGAAAATAGACAAATTATGAGTAAAATAACGGCGCCAGTTGAACAGGTTAAAACAAGAGATGGGCACTTATTTGTATAAGATTTCCAGACAGGAAAAAATTGAGAAAAAGGCAACAATGGAGATTCAGAATATCAACAATATATCAGTAAATAAGAAGGGTAAACTTAAACAAAAAATAATAGTAGTCTATGCCCCGAAGGATGAAGATGACATTGTCGATAACATTGTAAAGAAATATCCATGGATAGGTAACCTCATATCTGAAAATGACGACCTAAAAATTGTAAATGAAATGATAACCAAAAATGACAATTATAAACACTATGTCATCAAATGTACACCACAAAGATGAAAGGCTACATATGATAGAGGTGACAAATTGTGTGCACTGTATAACCGTTGCAAAGTCAATGCTATAAATGTCAGGAGATTGGTCACAGCACAACAAATTGTAGAAATGACCAAGCTTGCCCTAGATGTGGTGAAAATCACAAATCAAATGAATGTGCTAGCAATATCTTCAAGCGTAAAAATTGTGTAAAGAAAGGTCATAGTGATGCTAAACATAAAACATATGATGGCAACAAGTGCATAGCATATAGAGACTATGTGTCAAAGGTGAAAAATAATACGGATCATGGCTTTGACTAATAATCTTCTAAGCAATTTAATACAAGAAGAAAGCAAATTTTAAAAAAACTAGAGACTCTCCTATCCTGCAGGAGCTACCATACTGACGAGAAAACACTGAAGTAATTACAAAATATAAGAAACACCTCACATTGAAAACGTACAAACGCCAGAAAGCGAATTATCCCTGTGGGGGGCTGTACATCAAACCAAACAAAGTGAAAAGTGAAGACACAAACAGCTTATTACTTCCAAACAAGCGCAAGATCTTAAATCGTACAACGTTCGGACACTTCGGGCCTTTATAATTTTTATCGATGTTGATGAAAAAGTCAATGACTACCCAAGATGTTAATGGACATTATGTCTATAACATACGATTCTGGTGACCGGAGGAAAATATTTTGAGCCGAATTTAACAAGTCAATGGAAAGAATGCATTTAAAATCTGAAACTGTACCAATCAAGACACTACAGATTGATTTAGAGTCGAGCAGAGCCTGTTTGGAAGAAAAGAGAATCCCTTGATGGAGTAATAGCAGTTCTAGTGTGGTCACCAGGCAGACCAACTTGAAAACACTACAATACTAAAGAGATTTCTACAATACTAAAGAAATTTCTTAAGTAATAAGTAATCACTAAATGTTTGAAAAGTAAAAGGACTAAGTTCATGTTACAACGAAGTATACTACATTGTAGCTTAACTATTAACTTTGTTTCTCACCAAGACTGGCTTTTAAAACTTTTCTGTACTAATTCCGTTGCTGTCAGGTTCACAGTATGTCAATGCTCGACAATGCAAAAATGTATTTTGGAAATAAGTTATGTCATTAAACGCTTCTTTACCTTTGAGCACCAATGATATTTTGCAGGCAAAGGCATTGGAGTTTCCATGCTTAGGTCACCAACCCAGAAAGAGACGAATATGCAGTCGTCTGCCACTTGGATATTAACCTGCAGAATAAGATGAAGATCAATAAGCATTCTAACATCACACAGGAGGAGAATTTTATCCAAAACAGATAGTTCTCGGAAAGTGTAACTACTTAGAATTCAAACATTCCAACTACTGAAACGATAAAAAATAAAGGTTTCTACTTACTCTAAAATCCATCCCCGGCATCATGGCAGGAAAGTCATCGTCTGCTATGACGTATCTTTCTACAGTTTCTCCTTCATTTTGATCACTGAAGACAATGCGCCTAAAAAATTGTTTATATGCAGTTATAACTAGAGTAATTAGTTTGTCAATGCTGCAGTGATTATATCTAATGAAACAAATACCCCTGCATGCACTGTAACTTTCATACTTACTGATACTAGCATGTGTTACAAGTTATGAGTAAAATTAGACCGACATGTGATTCGAAAATGTTTACATAATATAAATGAGTTCCCTTCAATGAATTAATTTTTTTTACTGGTGTGAAAAAAAAAAAACAGAACATTGAACAAAAAACTGATTCTGGCAGGTAAATCTTTCAACTTCATATGAGTGACAGACAATTTAGTTATGAACTTGCTAAAGGAAATTAACCACAAACAACCATAAATGCTGACGCAAACATACCGGCACTTTTGTCAACCTTAATTGGGAAAACCTCAAATTTGTCTAATCGACATGCAAGTACGTGGCAAGATTGGTTATTTTTCCCACATAACTAGTTTTGGCAAAGCCTAACATTTACAAGAGGAATGCCAAAAGAAACCAGATGTTCTTTACTCCAGTGTCGACGTTGGAAACAACAACAGTTTCTATTACTAAATATTAGTTCATCAAATCAACACTATAATTACAGTTAATGAAAAAAGTTATTTCCTGTTCAACTTCGGAAGAAAAGTTTGTCACACACACACACTAATTAAAAAAAACAACTCACAAGGAGAATACATCTAGTTTTGACACTGGGATTTATTTATGGCCAAAAGTACCCAATATATAAGTTTTATATGGGTTTCAGTAACTTGCACTTTAGGTCGTAGTAGTTAACCTTCTGGTTTCCCAGGCCCGGATAAATAAAATGGTTTGAGTCAGGAAGGGCAGCCATCCGCAAAGCATCTGGCAAAACAAATCGTGAAACAGGCCGCTAAATGACTGTTAGGAATAAACGGAAAAGTTCTGTCATGAAACAGACAAATTCCCACTGATCTCATCTTTGAGATTACATATTTTCAAGCTTAAACATCAATATTAAGCAGTAGAAAACCTACTCCACTGTGCTTAAGGAGTAGACTTAAAATTCGAAAACGTGAGTAATGAGGGTGGAAATGTTACAAAAGCATACCACATCTCGCAGTGGAACGTGACAGAAGCTAGAACACCACGAGATCGCTCTTCTTAAGAGGTCCTGCTGATGTACTCTGGCCTTAAGTTGCTAAGTTGCTAAAAGGACTGCAGTATTTGATGTTTCAATAACTTCTTTAAAAGTCACCCACAATATCAGATGTCATTTAGACAGCTTGCCATTCGTCGGGCAAAACAAGAGGCTGCAAATCTAAAAGGGGCTTTCGGTGCAAGTCTCCCATGCACACAATGCTGCTTTCCCTAACGAGTGTCAGTACTGAATTTTTCATATTCACTGAACAGGAAATTAAAAAGTGGCCAATGTTATCACCAAAAGGATAGGCTCCTTGCCGCGTTGGAATATCACACAAACAGTTTCTCTCTCTCTCTCTCTCTCTCTCTCTCTCTCTCTCTCTCTCTCTCTCTCTCTCTCTCTCTCTCTCTCTCTCTCTCTCTCTCTCCAAAATCTAAGGTACTTATGAAGTGGAAGAAAGAGCGACCCACTTTATAAACCAGCTACTGTCTAATATCCATCGCGTTTATCCTAGTTATTAGTATTTATAACTTCATACTTGAAGTACCATCGTCGATGAAAAGGCATTTTCAATAATCTACTGTATATATATGTTTTATCCACTTTTTTCTTGTTCGTTGTTGTTTTTCTTCTTTAAGGAGCGATGGGACGATAGGTCCAGCTTTCAGCATCCAGTCACAAAGCCAACCCAAATAATCTAGTTTACATCCTGATGCAATAACTACACACCTACAGGGTGCTTACCCAAGTACTGTGAGGTGATTTTCGTGTTTTTTTTTTCCATCCTTATCATAGAAAAATGAGTAATGAACAAATAGTACTCTACCTGTCATCGTAATCAATCCTAAGAAGAAAAATCTTCGTAGATTCATCACGAACTAGCTCAATCTGAAAACTGAAACATTTCATGATATATGCTGGACTTTGACAAATTCATTGTTATACTTATGATGTCGTTATCGTAAGTTGTGAACTATGAAGGTGAGGCAATGGCAGTGTGTAAGGTAGCAATGATTACTGGTTAATTCCTCTTACTACTATATCGGTGCTTTTATAACTTCAAAACTTTCTACAAAAGTAAAAAAAAAAAAATGAGCAAGTATTATGTTTAAACTTAAAAGCGAACAGAGATTTGGGATGCAGTCATGTCTTAACAGATATTACTAATATTAACAGCGCAATGGCTATTGACAAGTTGAAAGTGCATTGAGCTAACAACTCTTATTTTTCGGGAAACTCCAGCGAAGAAATCTACTAATACTCACTCGCTCTCTTCCTGGAGTTGAAGTGTCATCTCCATGTGGAAGAAGGGATACTCCGAACTGAATGATCGATGGTACGGGAGCGATCGAGCCAGTTCCTCGTTGACGAGTTTCTTGTGTCTCTTCTTTTGGCTGGCGACTTCGGAAGTGTACAGATGCCAGATCATTGGAATGGCGAGCCTGAGGTTTGAAGTTAATAGTTTTAGGCATTAGTCAGTCTTACGGAATGAATAATTGTTGTTTACTTAATTTCTGTCTGATGAAAAGTTTCAGAAATATGTTCATGACCTAATGATATAAAGAACCTTGGTGTGGAAATGTAAAACCTCGTTTTAACTATGTTGATGAACTAGCGATATAAAGAAAATTGGTAAGGAAA
The DNA here is from genome assembly GCF_040412425.1 of Macrobrachium rosenbergii. Taxonomy (NCBI): domain Eukaryota; kingdom Metazoa; phylum Arthropoda; class Malacostraca; order Decapoda; family Palaemonidae; genus Macrobrachium; species Macrobrachium rosenbergii. The sequence goes on along the minus strand of NC_089768.1, from coordinate 25,113,180 downwards.
TATAAAACCTCGTTTTATTGTTCGTAGCCCAGTTTTGAGAACGAGGAAAAGGCCTGAAAAAAAAAACAACAAATAGCAAAATCAGAAGGACAGCATACTGTAGATATGCCAAGGGATGAGAGTAAAAAACAGACAATTCTATGGCCGTGCGGGTACAGTTGTCAAATTTGCCAAAATACAATTAAATATTGCCAGAAAGGGCTACGAAAGATCTAAAATGTGCGAGCAAGGTTCTTTGCTGGATGAATAATGCCGCAATAAAATTGAAGAATCTACATCTATAAATGACAAGTATCAGACTTAACATCGGAATTTTAATTTTGAAATAATCATGCAAGTTATGGCATAATATGAGCACTATGTTGATATTCAGGAGACCAACACTTGCTCTGAAAAAGTTTGAGGAAAGCAACCTATTTAACTGAAGATTAATGGATGTGCACAATGTTCATAGAATATATATTACAAACTCAAAGCACTTTATAGGTTACATTTTCAGTAATTTGTTTACAATACCTTTGACTTTGAAATGTTTAAGATCGAAAAAAAAAAAGACCGGTTCATGTCGGTACAACTTCTTGTCTCCTGTATTCCGGAAAGAGATACTGACATCACTGATCTAACTACGCTCTGCCACTTAAAATGAATGTGTTATTGCACTCTTCACAACCTTAGGTCTAGCATATCTACCTTTGAAAGTTGAATGTTAAACGAACTTCAGCAAGACAGTTTAGCTCATGGGCTGGTCTTTACCATGTTATCTATACAAAACTTTAAACAATTCGAGCACATTCTTCTAAAGTATGTTACAGGTTTCAATATTTTCCTTACGAGACGCGTTGACATTGCTTTCAGTCATGGTCAATCATGGCCACTTGAATCGAATTGTACGGCAGTAATTTTTTTTATTTTATTTTTTACAAAGCCTGATAATATATGAAGAGAGATTCACAAGTAACGTAAAGAAAGAGTGGTATAGAAAATACAGTTCTACCCTCTATAAGAGAACTGTAATTGGCAAACTACCTAGAAGTGTTGTCGAGTACAGAAACTATTAATAAAACCAGGTGCATCAGTTGCAGATGACCTATGCATCTGTTACGCCAGATATAGGCATGGACTCGCTCGATGCTGATTTTGTGCTAGGTAAATCAGGACCCACTAAGACAGGTGGGTCCTGGGTAAATAGACCATGTATTTTTTCCACATACGACAATTTTCTACCAGTGAATCTTTATCACTTAAAATTGAGAGAAAGCACCTGCTTACACTACCATCATTTAGTGTCATTAACTATTGTCATTATGAATATCATTAAGATTCATTTTTTATGAATATCAATACGATTGAACTGCACCACGTTGGAAATTTTCAGTTGTAGACCACTCAGTTGTATTTGGTTCCTCGAAAAAAAGATGTGCAATAAAAATAAATGTAACAACTTTACTAAACAAAATGCCTCTAATGAAAAGATAGAAAAATTTCTTGACTCTTGACTACAGTTGTCCCTCAAACACTCGCTTTTACCAAGATTTTTTGTTCAACTGAAACAAATTACCCAAAGTCAATGGAGTTTCATATTTGTTCCATAAACATTTCTATATGTAATCCTTATCATAATAAATTACTAGTATTGTTTTGGCGAATGACTCACTTGCTCACTAACAGAAGTTCGGTCAGATTTTCCTGATCGGTATCGGTCAGTTTCCTCATGCGCGAGTAATTCTGGAACCACTGGTCTCTCTTGGAGCTGAGGGTGCCGAAGCTGCTTCTAATACTACCGATTATTTCCTCAATTGCATCAGGCCTTCCGTCTACCTGCAGGGCAGAGATGAAAGAGGGTCATGGAACTGAATAATTTGGGCGTTAAGTTTTCCACCTGAGCTAGATATAAAAGTTAGTTATGAAGTGATTAATGTTTAGCTTTGCCAAAGTCGTCCACCGTTAGAAAGGAGTACTATTATGGAACTGGTAAAAGAAAACTAAAATTTTTGTTGCTGCAGAAAAGAAGAGCAGAGCGTAGGGAGGAATCGGGGTGAAATGAAGAGAAATAAAACAAGATAATAAACATTATTAAAGAAATGGTATTAAAATATAACGAAGCCTTTTCCTTATCAGTTAAAATCTTATGATAAAAAGTTACCTTCTCGTCGCGTTCACCACAAAGGCGATGCCACCGAAGGGTTCGGTAAAATTTAAAGTAAATATATTTCTCCATTTTAATGTTGTTAAAAACAACCTCCAAATCCTCGCCCTTGGTTCAAGAAGGAAACGGCAGAAGCTAGTGTCAGAAATGAAAATAATTTCATAATTATTTTTAGGTGTTAAATCCCTTGCAAAGTAGCAGATTCGTTCAGGTAAGATTACGTATGAATTTACAACTTTATTAAAATTGTTTGTAATAACTGTGCTTGAATTGAAGATTCTCACCGTTTTTCAAAATTTGGAACTCCTAAGAAAATCTCGATCTTCAAGACATCGCACTTTTTTTTTTTTTTTTTCACCCCATCCTCTCACCCCACTGCTGGGACACTACTGTAAGACTTGTTCAACTGCGCTTTCTACCACTCCAGTCTTAATAGAATTATTCAGTCTAAATTTGCTGTGAAGTTTTGTCCTAAGTTTACTTTCCAATATGCAGGTATAGTTCTTGTTCTTGGTGTATTCTCAATTCTCTTGTCATTCATGAAATAAAAAAATAAAAATATAAAAAGCTAGGCTACCGCATACTACTCTACTCTACTCCAGAGCAACTTCGTTCGCAGTTCCTACTTTTTTGTTTTTGGCAACATCGTAAGGCCAATGCATTATGCTACTACTGCATAATAATATAAGTCAGCGAATGAGTTGATTCTTCATCACTTCAACTTTTTACCTTAATAATAATAATAATAATTATAATAATAATAATAATAATAATAGCCACAGAACAATCTCACATGTATACAAGGCTGTCTGCCCCGTGCATCATTCTTCCTTAACTTCCACTGCTTTATTTGCTCTTCTTTAAAGAATGACCCCATTTCACCTTAAATTCCACCTTAAGTTCCATCTAAATTCTTCGAATATTCCCTGTCCGCTGTTCCCTCGAATTGGAAATCATTTATTGGGACAAGGCCTAATGAACTACTGCACGAGCTCCTTATGAACCCACCATACTTTAGCAGGTGAAATCGGGTTTGATTATTTTACACGGTGTAGTCGTCTACGTTGGTCTGCCATAGTCCGGAAGTCCACAACATACCTCTTACTCCCTTTCGTATTATAACAATGATGGCTTAAGGCCGGCTTAACTACACCAACACACCAACACCACTTGGTCCAAACACTTTCATATTATACCAAAATGATGGCTTAAGACCGGCTTAACTACACGAACATACACCACTTGGCTCAAACATTCTCAGTCAGTGATCAGAGCCAACACAGCCATGTTTTTATCATGAGTTCATAAAATGAAATTCTCCCTATTCTCATTCGGTACTCTACAGCAACACGGTCTCGTCTCTGTTGGGTGTACAGAGTCCAAAAGTCCACATCAGGTCTCTTAACCCCTTCCACACCTGACAACCTACCTCACAACCCGTTGGCACGAATCTGACCAAATCTTATCCAACCAGCCTATCAGACACCTAATTCGTAGGACAGCACAACCGATTTTAGCAACACCATCAACTTAGCTGTTGTTGTACTTTAGCATTACCAGGGCTTTTCATACGATATTTAAACAATAAAGATCCTCAATCATCAGAATGCTTAAGACAACTAATACTTCAAAAGAACGTCTAGCGTAAGTTCTGTCATATATCGAATGCCCAAGGCTAATGTGAGTTTTAAAACTGTTTTCCCGGAAAATACTATCACTTTTATAAGTTCTCGAACCAATCACACTCCGCCATATACTTAAGAATCATCATTATAAATCATTCTCTACATATAAGTAAAATAAATGAGATTTATAACCCTCTGAGATTTCATCAGTATCTGACTTAAATAGAGAGTCCTATTAAATATTAAAAATAAGCCGGGTTCTAAAAACTAAGCTTGTTTGAGATTCGGAAACGCTAAACCGCTAAATCTTGCAAAAATATACAATTCAGTATTAAGACAGTGAAACTGACTGTACCTTCGCACAGTTCCCAGTTTCTTCACATTACTGAAGCCTCAACACTATACGAGAACGTGCGAGAGGAAAAATGGGCAGATAGTTATGGGTAAGCATTGTTACCTTATAGTCAGTTAAGTTAGCACACCGTTTAATTTTGTAAACGTGCAAAATCGGATATTCGTAATAACACAACCTCAAGTGTCATATATCACGAGATATATTCTCATTCAATTTAATGTTTCCATTCACCTTGAATAGTTTTATAGTTTATTCCTAAAATCAAAGTCCGAGCGGTTTATAAAAAAAAAAAAAAAAAAACTGAAAAAAAAAAAAAAAATTGGAGTTACCTATCCTTACCAAGATCTTATATTTTTAAAAGTAACTCGTTCTCTGATGCCTGGACTTTATGTAAAAATAATTCTTAATCTTGCATGAAAATCCAGTGATTTCGTTATCTGTGTTTAGTTATTTCAGTTACATACCTATACTCAAGTGCCTGATGAATTTTAATTATGAATTTCATAACATTTTTAAGGCAGAGATACTATAGTCTGAGAGTATACAAATCTTACCTGAAATTCTCAGAATTTTTTATATAAAGCTAATGTTTTTTTCTTGTAACAGGAAATTCATTTTGCTATAATAGTTCCTTGTCTCGGCATTCTAGTTCAGTAATTAATCCTAAGGATATTTTGATAACTAGAATGGAGAATTATATCAATATTTACTACTAGGCAAATTCAATTATTAAATCTTAAAAAAATGTTTATTTTACTTTTTTATTTTATTTGCATACCAATACTTAAGAAAAAGGAAGTTAAGACATGAGAATTTAAAGATAATTTTTGGCCTATTTTTGAAATTTGTCATTTATCTGATGGTTTTCTTATCCTCAGAAGCTCAAGAAAAGTCTACTTCGTTCACTGGACCTATATAAGAAGAGGTAGTCACCACCTTAACCTTAAATTATTATTCCTGGAGCACCTCCTACCGACACCCTTTGGTCCATTTAGGGGGTGGTTTTCTTATACACCTTTAATCTTAAAATGGCATTACTGACTTATTATAAACATTTTGAATACTGTCGAGTTTCTACTCAAGATTTTGGAATTACTCCTTAAGAAAATAAAGTGCTGTGCTCTGTTTTCAAACAGCTGTTTCACAAATGGCGTCAGTGGCTTTTACACAAATTTCCTTTGAATATTGATGGGTTTCTTTTTAAAAATTTGGAAATCACCTCAAGAAAATAAATGCTGTACTTTTTTTTTTATTAAATACCTGTGTCCCATCTTCGTTACATCAGTATATATTTATCAACATCAGTATATATATAAATTATATATCAAAGTTCACATCAATAGTTGCTCTTAATAAGGAATATGAAGCATGAATGCCTCGAACCTTTCAGTTTCATGCTAATCTTTTTAATATGGGTGAAAGTAACATTTCTTCATGCTTCACTGGGTAGCATACAGAACTATTAGATTGGACTTGACCCTCCCACGCAGACATTAACTTGGCCGTCTCATTAAATATGCCTTAATAAAATTAATTTTTATCAAGTGATTTACTCTGTCCGTCTTGCAAGCAGCTAAGAAGAATTTATTATTTGTTAACGCTCCACAGTATAATGTTTGCAGTATTTTACACGTAATATATCAGATTCTCTAATTCAAGGCTTCCAGTGCTTGGCTTTATGCTTAAATCACGTATTCCATTCCTAATTCAAGGTGTTCCTTACTTGATCTACCTAGGTTAGGACCTCCACCTCTATATTACATATTCGTACAGTTTTATGTATACGTATACCTAATATTAACGTATACGTATACTTAGTATTAACACTGATTTATTTTTTTGATCAATCCAACTTATGTTTCATAACTATTTTAAACCTTTGAAATATCGTTTATAATAGTAAACAAAAAATTACGGTAATTTATCTGAACTCATAACTCTGCATTGAATATACTAAACTGTGATGAACAGTTCCTTGTGATGAGCCTTTCGATGTAATCTTATTTTTTTGAAAATTTGCAATTTCCCATTGCATTCAGAATGTCCTGAAAGTCACTTAACTCTGAAATAATGCTATTAAACAGTCTACAAACCATATTCTTATTACATTATCATACCATGAGCTAATAATTCTACTTAAAAATTTTAGAAGGACCAGTGAAGTTGCAGATTCCCCATTATCATTTGCACCATATTTGAAGTCAAATTTTAAATATTTTCAGATTGTTCGAAAAATGCTAATAATTATAAATTTGTTGACAGTAATGTTCACCATTATCATTTGCACCATATGAAGTCAAATTTTAATCGAAAATTTGTTGACGTAATGCTTCAATAATTTCGACAAAACCAACCTTAATCACTTTCCAACCTTTCATCGTATGAGCATGCAAATCAGAGTCTCTTAATTGCCAAAGAAGCACTAGCCTACTAACTTATAAGATCTCACAATAACGCATTTGATAAGCAAGGAATCATTATTTTGGAAATCCAGATTTTAAAAAAGCGCTCTTACTTTCAGCTTCAGATGGGTACAAATATCATATCATATCGACCCGTATTCTTCGTTGCAACAACAATCATAATGCCTTATCTCAACAATCACTTTCAGGATGAGGGGTTCTATCAGTGAAAAACTCTGAGGAGGTTATTCTTTAGTATAAATGGAACCATTCTCAAGAATTCGTAACATGACACAGTTGTGACCAAATCAACACAAAAGAGTATTTTGGCCGCACTTCACTAGCTAGAACTTAAACTATATTCTCTATATTCTCTATAACGGCAGGAAGGTAAACAGCCTTCCGTACGTAATCGCAAGAAAGGTTAAACACCATCGTGATCAAAATACCTGTTAGAAGAAAGGCAATGCTTCCGATTAACCGATGACCCCGGAATCAAGACGATGGGAAGATACGGCAAGATAGGTGGACACAAACGAACTCCAGCTTCCATAGCCTTCAGCTTGAACGAATGCCAAAATATCGTTGCAAGGGACTATGGCCTGACAGGTCCTTGGAAGGAGAAGCAGCCTTCCCAGCGAGTATCTGGTCTTCACTGACTTTTAAAATAGTCTGGTGTTTCGCAGATCGCTTTTTCTCTTTTCGGGCGTGGTTACTGTCTTGTCGAAACAGCACTTACGGTGATGGTAAACAAATATTCATTGCTTATAAGGTACCCGTACGGAACTCTCGGTTTTGAGAAATAACATAAAAGTACCTTACAGAAAATATACAAATGTATATCTATATAGTATACACATATATGTAATATACTGTATATACATATATACATACATATATATGTATACATAAGTATATATATGTATACATATTATATATATGTATATATATTATATAGTGTCTTTATCACATACACAATTGTTCTGTGCATTAGTAGAATTACTAAAAGGACCTCATTCAAACTGGATGGTCTCTATACCATCCAGTTTGAATGAGGTCCTTTTAGTAATTATATAGTGTCTATATGTATATATATATATATAATATATATACATATATGCATATATATATATATATATATATATATATATATATATATATATATATATATTATATATATATATATATATTACACCACTACTGGGCCTCTAGATTTATATTTCATGCATGCTTAACACGTACCATTTTGAAGGAAAGTTTTAAATATAGTACCATCTTCATTCCCGATAATCCTACTTATTAAAAAGACCTGCATCTTCAGAATGAAATTACTTAATTGTGGTCAGGTATATACACTAGCCACATACTAGCGCAGTCCCTTGACCTGAGTTGGCATGCCACTGAGGTAAGGTATTACGAGGAACGAAAGGTCTTGTGGGCACCTCTGCACTCGTCCTAGCAACCGATTCGTATTTATAATTACAGGAGCTCTTGGTTTTATGCCAGAGGCCAAAGTGGGCTTTTTTTTAGCTAATCTAATTTTACATATCTTAAAAGGACAGTACGTCATTTATTAACATACCGCAGGAAAGAAAATGATTTACTTCACATCCTTTGCATCACCTTAATAGTGCAAGTTATCGTAAGCAAGAACATATCGAATTATCATGTTCTGTACAGCACAATACACTCAAAATGAAGTGATTTAATGCCACAGAGGGATTGTAAAGCGTTTGAGAATAGCGCCACATCCTCACACCGTGCTTTGACCTTGCTTCAACCACATTATCTTATCCTCATAAGTGCTCCACAGCTGTATCTTAATGAAGGAGTGACGACTGCCGTAAGAGCTTTCTGTACTTTGCTTATCATATTAAGGCAATAACAAGAAACATTATCGCATTTTCAAATAAATGTCAAAATGCTGCAGCATCGTGACACAAGATAAATTGCCTATTTTTCGTCTGATATTGAAATTTCAAGGTTGCTGTGATCCTTCAACTGCCGAGTTAAAATATAGCCAGTTCCTATATCGCTAGAATCTCTGCACACTTCAGACTACCTTTCAAAGTTAGCATTTACCAGTGGTGAACAACTCAAAAGTTCATTTTTCTTATCAAACATTTAATGAAACGGATCAGCCCATAAAATTTTGAATTTCTAACAAACGAATAATCCAAGTGGTAACCATGGCAACTACAATATAAACCACCATGTCATTGCTTCATTCATATTCTGAAAAGTACAGCAATAAGTAATTGGGCTTGATCTTTCCTTACCAAGTTAGACTCAGGCTTTCTAATGGAGAGTTTTGGAGCTCGCTTTTATCAAGATTGTAGACTAACGAAGCCACTGATGACCTTTGGAACGGTCGTTCTAGTTCTAACCTTGCAAGCTGTTTTCTTAGTTTTTTTTTTTTTGATACACAATAACGCTATGTATGGTTCATTCCATAACCTTCCAGCCCCGAAAGAGACCAATTCATCAGTTTTTGAAAACCATGCATCCGGGAAATCGACCAGTTCATTGGTCTTGAAAACCATCTAACTGCGAAATCAACCAAATGATTGGTTTTGAAAAGTCCCCAGCTGGGAAATCGACCAGTCAATTGGTTTTGAAAACTCCCCAGCTGGGAAATCGACCAATCAATTGGTTTTAAAAACTCCCCAGCTGGGAAATCGACCAATTAATTGGTTTTTGAAAGCTCTTAGCTGGTAAGTCGACCAAGTAATTGGTTTTTGAAAACCCCCCCAGCTGGGAAATCAACCAATTAATTAGTTTTTAAAACTTCCCAGCTGGGAAATCGACCAATTAATTGGTTTTGGAAACTCCCCAGCTGGGAAATCGACCAATTAATTGGTTTTGAAAACTCCCCTGCTGGGAATCGACCAATTAATTGGTTTCTGAAAGCTCCCCAGCTGGGAAATGGACCACTAAGTCTTTGAAATTGCCGACCAGTTTTATCCCACGTCGAAGTGCATGGCCGTACACTAGTAAAACCCTCTGCCTTTGCAAAATGCAAAAAAACCTCAGTTTTTCTTAAAGTTAATGTAATTTTCCCATTCTCTTTTAGAAGAACGCCTTTGAAAACTCAGTGTCCACTGTCTTATCAGTAAAAGTCACAAATACCTGGCACTGGATGAGTCACATGACTTTATTATCTATTAAATTGATTTTTTTTAATCACATGGGTACTTGATCTGTGAGTTCGTACCGTTGATCTATCTTTTAGACAGACCTTCAACTAGGCTAATAAAACGTACCTATTCGCGTGGGGTCAAATGGAGTGATGATCCCGATCATGTATTCATGCGTTATCAGAAGTAACAGAAAGTATTATGTTTACTTTTGCCGAAATTCTGAATTAAAAGGAACTTATCAAACACTACAAAAAGTTCTAAAGTTTCATAAAACAGAAAAGATGTCCTTTTATCTTTCGAGGCCATTTAAAAGTGTCCTCTACTTGGTGCATTGGCTAGTGGAGCTTAATTCCCACAAAAAATAATGAAAATAATATTAGAGGCTTTAGTGCTTGTCCTTACTCTAAAACCCACATTCTATTCAAAACAAGCTTTTGTATAAAAAAAAAAATACACGTATGCCCTATTACAGGAAAATTTAGGCATACAGTACATACAAATAGACCAACACCCTTTTGCACACATACATACAGCACATACAATGATAACACAAAATTTACATTTCCTAAAATAACCATTTATCATTTTTTGTTCCCTTTCATAATTGGACGCGTGGGGTCCACTCGTCTACTTGTCACCCAAACTGACTCTGGGTCAGACATTCAGCTATTACAGGTTTCACAGTGGACAAGTGTCTCGTTTTCTTATCAATTATTTTCGAGCACTTTGAAGGGGTCATAATGACCACAGGCGCCTACAGTTGTACCTTTAAGTATGTAAAATCTTGGTCTTATTGCTCGAATTCTCTGTTTTATCTGACTGCTGTTCCTAATATGTATAATACCATTATAATATGAATTATGCTTTCGTGTATATATTGTAAAAATACTCATCCCTCTGTCTTTTCGAGCCACGAATGTCAGCATGGAGGAAAGCAGTCATGTAGCAAAGAACTAAATTCTAATGATAATCAGACACAAAAATATACAAAAAAGTAATTTCGCGTTTTATC
>NC_089768.1:25035000-25100000 GCF_040412425.1 Macrobrachium rosenbergii | reverse complement strand
GGTTTCTCAATATAAGTGTAGTAAGTCTACAACGACCATACAAAACAAGGCTATCCGTATTATAATTACCCTTTAGGAAAACACAGGTGTCTAAGGGGAATGTCACCTCAATCAGGGGAATTCTTTTCGCTTCAGGAGATGGTACAGTTGTTATTAAGGGGAAAAAACGACAGCGGACGATATTCAGACGGAAAAATATAATTTCGTGTTATTACATATATACCCGGTTGCCGTTGGCGTATCCTATCATTATTGACAAAAGAATGCGAGGCACAGCATTGTTGCTTTTCAATAAAAGAGGGTGTAATCAAGCCTCAGGTGCTTCGAGTTCATGAAGATTTTATAAATGTCCACGGCTCGGTCGAAGCCACAGTTGAATGGATCCGTAGAGTAAAAACATTCTGAGTTTGTTTCTTTCGGTGGCAATGTAGCAAACTTGGATTCAGCCATTGCAAAACACTTACAGAATATTGTAACTGACATTTTTCTGATGATGAATTTACATGGGAAATCATAAAAAATAATATCTGATTACTTGCTCATAAAGAATTTCATATTGCGGGATAAATTCAAACACGTTTGCTCAAGCGCAAATAAAATCTAGACCTACATAGTAGCTGTTGTTAGACGACTAGATCTACTAGATCTTTTAAGCGTTTGGGCCTACTATGTACAAAATTTCAAAGTGGTTAGAAAGACTTTCTTTTCCAGTATAGGTGTCCTCTCATATGTCGATCATCCTGAAAGCTTCCAATTCAAATTCGATAAATTTAACATCCTGCTACACCATAAGACAAGGTTTAGGTTGAGACATAGAAAAAGCGGAAGCATTTTAGGGGTGACTGCGTTAACCAGACGCCGGCCTCTGAAAACGCAAGTGGCTTCTACTGCATTTTGAGCAGTTAATTGTATATCATTTGTATATCTGTTTTTCTAAAGTTTTGACTATGACTGACTAAGCTGTATAAGCCTGAAATTGTTCTTACTTCGTAATTTATGAGCTCTTGCCATTCTATGTCCCAGATATGTAAGGTCCACGGAAATTTCGAACGCAGATCTGTCCTTACCTAAAGACAGGTGTCTATAAGCACAACGTTTCAGAATCATATTTTCATTATTTTCTAACCTAAATTATGCAGGATTTAGTATCTTGCCATTTCATATTATTTTATACCAGAATATGAAAGCTTCCCTAAGTTCCTACTGGGATCTGAGCGACTGCTACTATCAATTTTCTAGTATTTTGTCACTTGCTCTCAAATTTATACTTAATTTTTAGGTCTTGTTGCTTGTTCCCCAATATTTTTCTTTTTTTATACAATGCTAACGGTTCTTGATGTTATCGTAAAGACATTGTGCGTTACTGCTGAAATGTACTTTTGGTTTTATGTAGATGAGTAGTCTATTTGTGCGTCTATTATCTCGTTATTCTAAAAGGAGATTAATTTTGTCCTGTCCAAACGAAATTGTTTGATTTAGGTTATATATTTAATTTTATTTTTGCTTAACCGTAAGGCGATGTGACTCGAGTACGTTTTCTGGCGGTTTTTAGCATCTTCTCGCCAAACCGTGTGCCAGGTAGCAAATAACTGATTGATTTATTCTTGTGAACTAACGTCACAAAGAAGCCTACATTGATGCCATCAATGAAGTTCTTTAAACTCTCGCTCGGTTGCGCGCCATCACTTCAACGAGCACACGCAGCTTCGATAGAACACAAATATGAACTTGTCATTCTGTTTCTACATATTTTATGAGAGTATATAATATTAACTGGTGACCTACCTATCATATCGGACATGTTAAATTCTAAAATGAACAAAGCTTTAAAAAAGGAGGTTATTATTAACGGAATCTTTCTAGTTAGATTTCCATTTCATATTGAAATGCAGATCTCAGCACGTTCAACACTTAGTGATACAAAATGAACCTGTTCTTCGTCTTGTGTCTGAAGAAAAAACACGCACACACACATACTAGTAACAGAAGTTTTTGTTATTACTTTTCATTCCCTTCATTTCCTCATTTAATTGCATTCCCCAACCTAGTCTCATTACTTTAAACTTCTGGATTTTGAAAAATTTATTGAGAAAGGGAAAAACTTTATTATGATAGATCTTATCAATAAACATAATAAGAACTCAATTATAATAGTTGCACAAAAACAACTTGAGATAATGCGTACAACAATCATAGATTTTAAGTATCTGCTAATCCCCGTTGAAATTACTTGATGCCCTAAAATGGCTTTATGATTATGGTCGTCTATGTCATCAATGCATTATTTGCTCTGACAATTCAATTGTTCAAAAAATTGATAAAAAAACTTTTCTATCTCTCTACATGGTGGATTGGTTCTTAAAATAATTTTTGCTGTTAATCATTTTGAATAATAATAACTTACTTTTTGCAAATTTTTATTTTGAATAATAATAATAATAATAATAATAATAATAATAATAATAATAATAATAATAATAATAATAATAATAATAATCGTATCCTGACATTGTGAGTAATTTAATTAAAGCTTTTACTTTTTCAAAACTCAACGCATTGATTTTTTAAAATATGGTTATGAAGGTAATGTGAATATCAATGTGACTATAATAATATAAGGCTTCTTTCTATAAATTTCCGGTTACACGTACCCGTAACATCTGGGCAAGTAAAAAAAAAATGAATAAAACTGAATACCTATCAGGATGAAACGTCTATCGGCAACTGAAACTTTCTTGTTTTTCTTTATAGTTTTAGGAATCAAAGCAGAAAATGGCCGTTAATTCCTTTTACGCTGTCATTACCTTTCAGGATTATTGGCACCAAATCTTCCCATTTTCGTGTTTCCCATTCATTTTGGGGAACGCCTTCAATTTTACTGAAGGTATGACCGTAACAGGACTCTATTAATAGAATGTTTTTTTAGGACTATTAATAGAATGTTTTTTTTTATCTAAGTGACTATTTCCGAATCAGATTCTAATTTCTACAACAGGCTAGACTGACTGATTTTCCCCAAGGTATGCCTGTAACAGGAGTCTATTAATAATTATTCTTTAATCTAATAAGTGATTATTTCCAAATCAGAACTTTTTTTATGTAATAAGTCATTATTTCCAAATCTAATTCTAATTTCTAAAACAGTCTAGACTGACTGATTTTCCCCAAGGTATGCCTGTAACAGGAATCTATTAATAATTATTTTTTAATCTAATAAGTGATTATTTCCAAATCAGAACTTTTTTTTATGTAATAAGTCATTATTTCCAAATCTAATTCTAATTTCTAAAACAGTCTAGACTGACTGATTTCTCCAAAGGTATGCCTGCAACAGGACATTAACAATAGAACTTTCTTTTTTATCTAATAAGAGATTATTTCCAAAGCAGATTCGAATTACTATCAGTCTGGCCTAACAGATTTTACTCAAGGTATGCCTGTAACAAGACTCTATTAATAGAATTTTTTTTTATCTAATAAGTGACTATTTCCAAATCAGATTCTAATTACTATAACAGTCTAGACTGACTGATTTTACTCAAGGTATGTCTGTAACAGGACTCCGTTAATAGAATTTTTTTTTTTTATCTAATAAGTGACTACTTCCAAATCAGATTCAAATTACTATGACAGTCTAGACTGACTGATTGTATTCAACGTATGCCTGTAACAGGACATTATCAACAGAATTTTTTCTTATCTAACAAGTGGTCATTTCCAAATCAGATTCTAATTACTATAACAGTCTAGACTGAATGTCTGATGAAGGATTACCTGGCGGGACGGCTGAGAAGAAAGGATTCTTCATCTTCTCGAATCCTGCGACTTAAATCCTGTTATTTAAATCCTTTTACTCAAATCGTTTTTTGAGCCTACGAGGTAAGGAGACCTGAAAACCCAGCTGTCATGTCTGAAAAGGTAATAACTAGCCAGGGGATTCTACGGGGGGTTTTAATTTCGAATTTCGAATGGTAATTATCTTTATATTTCTCTTGATAACTTCTAAGCAAAGTACGTGTATTTAGTCAGTACAGACAAATTATTACGAAATAAAAGTCCGTTATCCTAATGTCGTTCACTAAATTAATGTCTTTTCATTCCTGACTCAAAAAGGATGTGAAAACGGCATTCATGCACCCAAATGAATATTCCCCTAATTTCGTCCCCATTGATTTGTCTACGATAAAAATGATTTCAAAATTCAGTGGCGTTTCCTATTTACTAGATTCCGCTGGGAAACTTGCATTTCAGAGAAACGGAAAAAGAGTTATTTATGTTTATAGAAAAAGATACTGGTATTGGTAAAAAGAAGGTAAGGTTTGGTGTGGAAGGAGTTGGGGGGGTGGGGGTGGGGAGGTTGGGGGGATAAAGCGGCTGGATGGCTTTAGCGTAAGAAGGAGCCGAAGAAAATCGAATGGATTTTCCTTCATGGAAGAGTATTTGTTGTCGTCGAGGAGGATTCTTTTTTTTTCTAAAGTGATTTGCCATGGGATCTAAAACAACAAACGAGAAGAAGAAGAAGAAGAAGAAGAAAGAGAAGAAGAAGAAGAAGAAGAAGAAAGAAGAAGAAAAGGTTTACGGTCGTAGATTTGGCAGCGCGCAACCGAGAGTGTCGTCATGGCAACCAAAACTTTCCCCCGCCGCCGCTCACCCTTGTGTCAAGATTCGTCCGAACGCTCCCATAACTCAACTTTGACTTCTAAAGCATCTAATCATTAGATTCATATTCCCATAACTGTCTGTGTCTGGAACGGGAATCTGGAATACTGTTACACTCCTCCTAAGTTCAGCTTTCAGGAAACTTGGTTCGGAGACGTAACCCGAGAACCCAGGCTCGGTCTAAAGAGGCCTTTCGGCTCCGTTGGCGTAAGGGCGTTGACAGGGAGCCATTCCTTCCTCCAGATAAACTCTATATCCTCTCCTGTCGTCGGCTAATTGAGGGTGGGCATTATTCCTTCATTTACTCTACATTGTGTGGTGGATAATAGCACCAAATCACGGGGCCAGCCTCCGAAAGGGAGCTAGGATTTGGAGGGAGAAAGGGAAGAGGAAGGAGGAAGAGGGAGGGAGGAGGAGAAGAAGACGAGAAGAATAGGGAAAAGATAGATAGACAGATAGTTATAGACAGATAGGGAAGAGTTGTTTCTTAAAAGTCCAAGCGAAGAAAATAATATAGAAATGGATAAACATAAACATAAAATAAGCACACCAAATAAGTAAAGGTATATCTGAAAAAACGAGGAATAATAAAAGAATGAAGTAGGACCAAGAAGACTGGTGTATGTTTGCGGATAAGTAATGCAATATAAGACTAATGTCGCGGAGCTATTAGGCAAAAGAAGAAACAGAAAATTGGGAAAAATAGAAAAGTATGAAGATCGCTTGGTTTCTTTTTCGATTTTATATTTTCCAGAAAAAAAAAACCATTATCCCAGTTTTATTGGGTTTTACCTCGCAATAATTCTCTCTCTCTCTCTCTCTCTCTCTCTCTCTCTCTCTCTCTCTCTCTCTCTCTCTCTCTACTAACTAAATCCTGTTGCCAAAATTTTTAAATTCAATTTTAATTTTTAATTTTGATAATATAACGAGGAGACTGTTGAGATATACATTAACAAGAATACAAAGACTAGCTAAACTTAATATCAGTAATAACAGGAAACGTAAGATAAAAAAAAGAACTAAAAAAGAAAAAAAGCAAAATTTCCGTAAACATTTATAAGAAGAAACTGGACGAGATAGTTTGAGCCTGTCTGCATCCCAGAGAATTGCAGTACGTGAGTTCGTGTACACATGTATGTACGACATTTTGTGCTCTCGTGTACATGTGTACGTTCGTGCTGCTACTACTACTACTGCTACTACTACTACCACTACGTATGTGTCACTTTTTGAAATGTCGCACTATCAACTATTCATTCCTTTTGTAACCGAAAGCAACATAATATTAGACTCGTGTATAAAGTGTTTCAAATACTATCGTTATGGCGAATGTCATAAAAGATGGAGATAAAGAATCCGAAATTGCCGCTGATGACGTAATTAAGGGGATAAATGACACTAACCTTTACTTTAGAAATGTGAAATATAATAAGACACAAGACACAGAATATGCTGTGCGTCCGCTGCGATTCTTCCTGATACATTTTAACAATGTTGTGGAATATTGATCTCACCCATATTTAATAATGAAATGAAATTGCTTCTCTTTTTTTTAGCGTTGATAGAAAGAAATAAAATGTAAAGCTGTTGTCTTATAGAACTCATATCACCACACAAAGAACTGCATTATCAAACACACACGCACACACACACAAATAATTGTAATAGCCACAATGCCCTCTTAACTTCTCGAATTCTTCGCGCTTTTTAGGATACGCTTGCCACTGCAAGGCCTAAAGATCCAAGTGCAAGATTTTTGCAGCAGTTATGATGTCCGGTAGTGGGACGTCCTGACCTCGTCATGATTATGGTACGCGGGTTCGATTCCCGCTATCCGACATCATAACTGCTTCGAATTTCTTGCACGTGGATCTTAAGGCCTTTTAGTGGCAAGCGTATTCTAAAAAGCGCGAAGAATTCGAGAAGTTAAAAAGGCATTTTGGCTATTACAATTACATATATGTACCTGGTAAAAGTGACCAGTGGATTATATATATATATATATATATATATATATATATATATATATATATATATATATATATATAAAAAGTGATATATATATATATATACACACACACACACACACACACACACACACACACACACACACATATATATATATATATATATATATATATATATATATATATATATATATATATATATATATATATAGTCAGTGTTTATAAACATATAGACATAATGATTTTGTCAGTTATTACAATACCTACGGAGTAATTTTGAAAAAGACTATTGCAATTATCAATGTTGAAAGGAGAAATAAAAATGAACCTCATTCTAAGTATTTATGTAACTCACCCTGAAACATATGAGATTAAGTTAGATTGGAAGGTTAATTCTTAATCAAAGCTCGTTTTCTCACTTTCTTCTAATATCACGAAACGAAGATTTTTGTTGTTTGAAATGCTTCGACGAGTTGGAAGCCTTAGACGCTTACTTTTTTTTTTTTTAAGTTTTGTTGAAATTGGAAAACGAAAAACAAGAAAGTGTATTAAAGGGAAGATGATTGGAAAAATAAGTAACTAACAAGTCAGAATGAGCCCTGATTTTTTTTTTATTATTATTTACAAGTGGGCATCTACTTGTTAACTGCATTCAGTAAACCAGAATGCCCGCTTAAAAAAAAAATATCAAAGCAGACCAAAGGAGAGATCAGAGTAAGTTGGAACAATGCCAATGCCAGATACGAAAATAAAGAATCGGCAGACAGAGAAATTAAAACCAAACAAAATGACTCACGAGAAGAGTGGAAGTGTCCAAGAATGATCCCTCAAGTACAGGAACTCTGGCCAAAGTGCAGAGTGACACAGGAGGTTTAAGAACGCTAAGAACATGGTCACCATTAGACGTAAGACAAATAATTTGGTATATCTGGAAAGACCCAACTGCCACAAATTTTTAAATCTGTGCTTCCAGCAGCTACGGAAGAAAGCTGAAACTAAAGTGCGTTCACACTGCAATGAAACGATTCATAATCACACGTCGGCAACTAATAGCATACACATTCCAAACAGGTTGAATACAAGTGCATGACTTACAGGTAGTCCCATTCACTGCCTAACACGGTTATCAAGAATTTGTTAAAGACCCGTTCTTCACTCATGTTCACTGACTTATTTTCAACCTGTCTGAGATATGTATGCGATATGTTGCTGATGTGTAGATTCATCTTGAGGGATGCTGAGCACTTTCATCTAACTCTCACACGACCCAGTCTGACCTCTTTTAGAATTTGTGGCCTGGCTGGAATTGCCTTTCACTATTTCTGGTAATTCTGATGAATATGACAAAGTCGTATTTTGATGAATATGACATTGGCAGAAAGAGGAAATGAGTGACCTGACCTGATACTGAAAACGTTTGGGGTCGATCAGTCTCGGAGATACTAGAAACAATCGATAATATTTGCTACAAAAAATATCTCGCTGTTGGAGTTTTTTTTTTTTTTTTTTTAGAAAATGAGGCCAACAAATTCGCAATGCTATTGTAACTGGACTGCGGTTTTCTATCATGAAGTTCACTTGCGGCTTCTTTACATTCTCCATAAGCCTGCTAATGGTTTTCCAGTTACTTTCATCATTTCTATAATTTCAATATGCTAAGCTACTAAACTGGGGGCATAAGTAATGATTATATGAATCATTATTAACTTGTGTGCAATCAACTCTATTAGCTGTCTTTCATTCTACCTTTAATAGAAACATGTAATAGTTTTTGTTTTTCAATTATTTGTATTAGAATCATAATGACGCAAGCAACTGATTTCAATATATGAAATAATCTTAGTAAGCATATCTATCACTTATACATATACACACATGTATACATGCATACGTATGAAAATAGATAAAAAATATTATAAACCAAGGAATCTGAGAAGGCATCCCAACTTATGTATGTCATTAGACCTAGGGGATTGCTTTAGCAGTTACACTTTAAGGTATCTTCTGAATTTTGTGGTGGTCCTTTGTCAGCTAAAATTATTGCAGGACGGTTCTCAGAGGTTTTTTATGTCAGGGTCTTACTTTTGAAGAAGCTAATAATTTCCTGTCAATTTCTGTAGTTGAGAAGCAAACAAACTGGAAAAAATTTTGTAGACACATATTAGATAACCAGGCAGATGGACAACTCCGTGCACACATGCATACACACAAACACACAAATACTACACACACACAAACACACACACACAGATATATATATATATATATATATATATATATATATATATATATATATATATATATATAATACAATAACTTACATTTCTATCTAATAGAACTGTATTAGTATTCTGAGAGAGAGAGAGAGAGAGAGAGAGAGAGAGAGAGAGAGAGAGAGAGAGAGAGCTGATGACTAGACTAGTTTCTATGACTTTTTAAGGTCACACCTAGCATTTCTTTTCTTACGTATGATGAGCATCATTCTTCAAGTAAAGCCACTTGATTTTAAACATGAAGGTATCTCTGACGTCACATTCTTTGAGAATCTGAATTCCACATTCTTGCGCCATTTCCATAAAACTTCTAACGGCGCCATCTTTCGATTAATTATCAACTTTTCTCTCCGGGACTACTTGTTGTGGCGGACTTTGCAACGCATCGGTATTTTCATTGAAGTTGTCGATTTAATTTTCCGTATCTTGAGGTTAATGGCTACCTTATTCTTACCGACTGATTCATTTGGAATATCTAGTTCCTCTGCCGTCAAAGTGGACAAATCAAATTGGTGCGATTTCTGTTTTTGCTTTTATTTTTTTTGGTTTTTAGCTAGGTCTGCTATTTTTCTTTGTTGTTTGTTTCCTTCAAGTATGTGAATATGTCTATCATTCTTAAGAGTTCATACATACAAACATTTGTTTATACATACATATATATAATATACATATATATATATATATATATATATATATATATATATATATATATATATATATATATATATATATATATGCATATATAATATAAAAAAATTCTTGTATGAACTCTTATGAATCATAGACATAACCACATACTTGAATAAATATACATATACACACACGCGCACACACATATAAATGTATATGTCTATATTACAGATATATGTATCTATTCATATATGTATAGTGTATATAAATAAATATATATATAAATATATATAATATATATATATATATATATATATATATATATAATATATTTATAAACAAAGGTCTATAACGAGCAGTAAAAACTTCAGTTAGTTCAGAGAAACCGCGATGCGACGTATACACCTCTTAAGAATTCATAAGCGAGCGTCTCGTAAACTATCCGGGGTTTAGAAAAGAAAGTGAATAATGCAATCTGTAAAAAGTTTCCGGTCTCCCCCGCAGAGGCCACTGTGTCAAAGATACATTGCTAAAAACGGGTTTGTGTCAGGCGTAATTAGCGCGGTGTGTAATCAGCCAATGAGAATATACGATGGCCGCCTTCCCGAACGCCTATTGGCCGAAGAGACTCCTTCCAGGCAGTAAATCTTGAGTTCCGTGACTCCTAAGGGAAGCGGGTATGAAGGTAAATGCCGCCGCTTTGCAATAACATGACAATTACCGGCAATTTGGTGCGTGCTCCCGGCAGACGCCAGTGTTTGACCTCTGCCCAGGTCACGTGGGTAATGGTGACCCCCAGATGGAAACGCGGTCATGATATATAATGAGAAAGTTAAGTACCGTTATTATTCACCAGCTGAGGAGGCGACAGAGGGCGTGTCCGATGTTGCTGCTGTTGCTTTGGCTGTCTTTTGCTGCTGTCTCTCTCTCTCTCTCTCTCTCTCTCTCTCCTTTCGGCTTCTGCATCGTTATTCCTCCTCCTCCTCCTCCCTTTAACGGCACTCTCGCTCCCCTTCTCTCGCGCGCGAGGAATCTCCGCTCTTCTTGTGCAGGAGAGCAATAACGGATCCGTAATTGCTCTAAGTGGCCTTGCGATGACGCAATATAAAGTTTACCTTCCTTCAATTGCTACAAGAATATCTGAGATCGAAGTTCTGCTGGATCTTATAGCCAAAGGTTATAACGTGTAAGCTGGTGCTGTACCTCTGCAATATACCTGCTTCTAAAAATTTTACTAAAAAAAAAAAATTTCGGATTACTTCTTTCAAAATATATACGCTTAAGCATCGTGAACTAATAAGAAAACAAGCGAGTCAGAGAAGTCGGCTGGTTTTTGAAAATTTTGGATTATCAGAACTGTTAAGCCAGTCATCGAGTTCCGTAATAACTCAACGAGCCTCTCGCATTCCACTAGAGAAGAAACCCATTGAAAATAGCGTTATCAAAGTTTTCTGAGTCACAGTTCTTGCGACGCCACCTCATAGGAAACCAATGATAGAATCTTTAGCTTACTGGAAAAATCATGCCACAGCAAGAAGCGATCAAGACCTTTCGACTACACTGTACGCAATCTAGAAGCTTGAAGGCAGGGAGAAAATAAGTGTGGTAAAAAGAAAATATGGAGCGTTCAAGACAGAGAACAAACAAGAAACTGGAAAGGTTTATGACAAGGAGAAACGTAGCCTGGAAAGTTAAGGACTAGAAAAAGAAACTGGGAAGTTAAAAGCGGGAGACAAGAAATTTGTAAGGTTAAGCACAAAGAAAATAGACTTCTAGAAGGTTAACGATACAAAAAAAAAAAAAAACAGGAATGTGGAAAGTTAAAGACAAGGGATAACAGAAATCTGGAGTGTTAAAGTCAAAGACATCTGCAATGTTAAGGACAAAAGAAGCGGAATGAGAGAGCTAAATGCAGGAAAAAAGAAATCTGGAAAGCAAAGGGTAAGAAGAAATCTGATAAGTGGAAAGTTAAAGACGGGAAAATACCTGGTGAAATATTCGATTAGGGGGGGAAAATACAGTAACTACTGTAAATTACGGTCATAGCATTTAAAGTAGCATGGTGGTGATTGTGGCGGTGGTGGTGGTGGAGAGGAGGAGGGGGTGGGGGAGAAAGGGTGGGGGACGGAGTAACGATAGCAAAGGCCTCCCTGTCAATTAGTGCTCTGAACCCCAAGTTAGTTCAGGTTAGGGTAGGTTACGTCAGGGTGCATTTTGGTAGCATTCCGGCATTACGGTAATATTACGACAGGAGGAAGACAGTTATTGCCATAGAAGAAACCTGGATGATTGAAGGCAAAGACAAAAAAGAAAGCTGTAAGACTGAAGTCAGTGAAACAATTGGGAGCTGAATATCTTGGAAACATAAAATATATACTGTACAGTAAATATAAATATAAATGCATAAAATATAAAGAGCCAAAGAAAATGGTTGGAAATTTAAGCAGGGGAAAAAAGACGAAATCTGAAAGGCTTGAGAGGAAGCAAAGAGAAAGTTGGGAAAGTAAAAAGAAAACAGATAAAAGGAAAACAGTCTGAAAGAAATCTACTAGCGAAGGTAACTTCATAAAATCAATAGACGGCAATGAAACATAATATCCATATACATGGCATTCCCACGCATACTCTTTTGATAAAAAAAAAATTTATTAACACCGAACCATTAAGCTCTCTACAGGAATATCAGTACCCTGATATTACCTCGGGGTGTTTATGCAATATCTCCCCCTCCGCTTTCAAGCGAGTATTAAATCATAAACCTTTTATCAATTCTTCATAGCATGCTGACGCCCTATTATTTAACTTTTTGATAAGTGAAGGTGATCCATAGTTTGCCAACACACTTTCGTGTGTGCATATATATACATGTACACCCACACATTATATATGTACATATATATACGAGTATATACATGTATATGCATATATATACTGTATATATATGTATGTATATATACACATATATATATATATATATATATATATATATATATATATATATATATATATATATATATAATATATATCATACTTAGTGGCCTGAGAAAGTGCTAGCCTTCTCGTCATGAGGACTCAAGTTTTCTACTACTAATTCTTTCCTTATATCACCTGAGAGACAAATATATATACATATATAAATATATACATATATGTGTATGTATATACTGTATATGTGTGTATACATACACATATATGTACATATATATATATATGTATATATTTGTCTCTCTGGTGATATATGGAAAGAATTAAGTAGAAGGATATACACATATGTGCATATGTATATATATGTATATGTATATACTGTATGTGTATATGTATATATGTATATATATATATATATATATATATATATATATATATATATATATATATATATATATATATATATACCAGTGTGTATGTTAACACTTGTATAATGAAGATAAAACGTAATATCATCAATTGAGTAATTCGAGATGAACAGAAAAAAAAGGCCTCGGATCCTTTCTTTTATTTTTCAGCCATATAATATAAAAGGGCAAATGTACGGTTTGTGAATAACGAAAATGACCAGCATTTGCATAAACAACGAGACACACAGTTTAGAAAATGTTTTTAAAGTCATTTATATTTTCCGGTACTGGACGCATACGACCTTACACCAAAGAGTTTGGAAACACACACACACATATATACATACACACACACACTTTATATATGAATAAGCATGCATACATATATAAATATATATATATATATATATATATATATATATATATATATATATATATATATATATATATATATATATATATATATGTGTGTGTGTATATATATGTATATGTGTGTGTATGAGTTTTTATCACATACTGATGGGAAATAAGGGCATTAATCTTAAGCGGGTTTTCCGATTACCTGAAAGGTCATATAAGTGACTCACAGGTTTTAGACATATACTTGTGCGTATCTCCTTCTATTTCCCTTCTCTTTCAGAATTAGGGAAGAGGCTCTAAGGAACGAATAAAAAAAAAAGGCTTTCAAAACCTTAGAAAAGTTAAAGAAAATTACCATCATAAAAAATGTACTACCGAAACAGGTAAATACACGGAGGATTGGATGCACGGAAGATTGGATAAACGAAAGACTGGATACGTGGAGGATTGGATACACGAAAGATTGGGTACAAGGAAGATTTAGTACACGGAAGACTGGGTACATGGAAGAATGGATACACGGAGGATTGGATGCACGGAAGATTGGGCACACGTAAGATTGGATACACGGAGGATTCTTCTCTGGATCCTGGATTGGATACATGGAAGATTGGATACGTGGAGGATTGGATACATGAATGATTGCATACGTGGAAGATTGGATACATGGAAGAATGGATACACAGAGGATTGGATACACGGAGGATTGGAAACACGGAGGATTGGATACGTTGAGGGTTGGATACACGGAAGATTGGATATATGGAGGATTGGATTCAAGGAAGATTGGATCGTGGAGGATTGGATACACGGATCCAGTAGGAATAGCTCGGTTTTTAACGTTTCAGATTTGAATCCATCGCTGTATAAAGTTCGTGTTCTTTATTGATTAAACTGCCTTTAGATTTTTTAACTAACCTATTTTCCAGAGTAGATTTTCGCTTTAGAACAACAACGATATAACTTGTAAATGATAAAATATTTGCATATATGTAGTATTTTACTTTGGTGCAAGAACATGTAGGTCAAGGTCAACCATGTTGGTGTAAGAATATGTAGGTCAAGGCCAATCATGTTGGTGTAAGAATATGTAGGTCTAAGGTCAATCATGTTGGTGTAAGAATATGTAGGTGAAGGTCAATCATGTTGGTGTAAGAATATGTAGGTTAAGGTCAATCATGTTGGTGTAAGAATATGTAGGTGAAGGTCAATCATGTTGGTGTAAGAATATGTAGGTTAAGGTCAATCATGTTGGTGTAAGAATATGTAGGTGAAGGTCAATCATGTTGGTGTAAGAATATGTAGGTCAAGGTCAATCATGTTGGTGTAAGATTATGCAGGTGAAGGTCAGTCATGTTGGTGTAAGAATATGTAGGTCAAGGTCAATCATGTTGGTGTAAGAATAATGTAAGTCAAGGCCAGTCATGCTGGTGTAAGAATATGTAGGTCAAGGTCAATCATGTAATCAGTGTTATTACCTGTCCATTCTGATAACGATCTGAAGAAAGACGAATTGGATAGAATATATTCTTAAGAAAACTACGAATCAGATAATAACAATGAAGGAACGGAAGAAGAAAAAATAATGATTCTCATGAAATAACGAACTAAATAATAACAAAGTCTAGTTGCAGAGAAGGAACTGGCTCTGTATCATAACCTAGAACAATGATAACTGCAGAGACCATTGTAACATAAATCATAGTCTGATCATTATATCAATTGATTCAGAGATTACATCGTAATGACGGTAACAAGAATCATCAATCACCGGTTGACACCGAACAATATGTCACTAATTTGCAGCTCCTAAGCACATAAAGAATTAAATTTAGGGGTCTAAGTCTGTAATATCTTACAGCTCCGTGTTACGTGATTTGTAGAAACGCATTAAGTAGTTTTAAAAGTAGGCCTACATTAAGCTGACTGCTTTTATAAGCCTGAATTGATACAAATGTCAGACTGATTAGTTGGAATGGTCTCATACAATGACCTCTAAGGAACCATTGTCACGAACCTCGAAGATGCGATTCACCAAAGTTAACTCAAGATGGCATATGTGACTGTATGGATCTAGTAGACGATATAATTTCCAGCAGAACTCCAAGTTAAGAGAGAGACAAAACATTTCCCTGGTATAGGTGGCTTTGCGTGTGGCATAAAATGTTGTTACATATGTTTGAGCAAATTCGCTAGTTACGGGGATCTTTCAGAGGGCAGAAGGTTTCTCCTCTGCATCTCTATGGAACAATTTTAGTTTTCTGTAAAAGAAAACCATTGAGATGGCTTTATCTGTCCGTGAGCACCATTTTGTCCGCCGCCCTCAGATCTTAAAATCTACTGAGGCTAAAGGGCTGCAAATTGTTAAGTCGATCATCCACCCTCCAGTCATCAAACATACCAAATTGCAGCCCTCTAGCCTTAGTAGTTTTTATTTTATTTAAGGTTCAAGTTAGCCATAAATCCTGCGTCTAGCAACACTATAGGACAGGCCACCACTAGGCCGTGGCTGAAAGTTTCATGGGCCGCGGCTCGTACAGAAAACTCGATTGCGCCTAAGAATTCTCAAGCGTCCGGTCGTTTCCCAAAACATATGACTGTACGGTAATGCTTGACTGAGCCTAGGAAACGGAATTTGTCTTGAGCAACTCTTGAATTATTAGTTTCCAAACTGCCACTACTTTAGCCCTCCGACAGAATCCAACATCTGCAAAACTGAGCATTAGTTATGCCACAGTAATCTGTCCTGAAAGTTGCGTAGTTGTAATAAATACCTCTGAAATCTGTGTTTTTGAGAAATATATAATTCTGAGAAAATCAGAAAATATGATGTTTCATCATTCATTTTCAGAATTTTTCATAATTTTCTTCATTTTATAGAATGCATTTTTTTTTTTTGCTCTCATACTCTTTTGTTCAATTTCAGAATATCCCGAAAAACTCGCACTCACCGGTAGATCTCTCTTTGATAGCCTCCTGGATGTCGAGAGCATTATGTTTTCAGAAAAATTTTTTAAGGTCGATGCAAAGAATTTTTTTTCCTTAGGTCGGTGCAAAGAATATTTTTTTTCTTGGGTGGTCGGTGCAAAGAATATTTTTTCCTTGGAGGGACGGTGCAAAGAATATTTTTTCCTTGGATGGTCGTTGCAAAGATATTTTTTCCTTGGAAGGTCGGTGCAAAGAATACTTTTTCCTTGGAAGGTCGGTGCAAAGAATACTTTTTCCTTGGAAGGTCGGTGCAAAGAATACTTTTTCCTTGGAAGGTCGGTGCAAAGAATACTCTTTCCTTGGAAGGTCGGTGCAAAGAATATTTTTTCCTTGGAAGGTCGGTGCAAAGAACATTTTTTTCTTGGAGGGTCGGTGCAAAATTTATTTTTTCCTTGGGAGGTCGGTGCAAAGAATATTTTTTAATTGGAAGGTCGGTGTAAAGAATATTTTTTCCTTGGAAGATCTGTGCAAAGAATATTTTTTCCTTGGATGGTCGGTGCAAAGAATACTTTTTCCTTGGAAGGTCGGTGCAAAGAATACTTTTTCCTTGGGAGGTCGGTGCAAAGAATATGTTTTCCTTGGATGGTCGTTGCAAAGATAATTTTTTCTTGCGAGGTCGGCTCAATGAATAGTTTTTCCTTGGAAGGTCTGCGCAAAGAATAAGGATGACAAAGAGACGGCTGTACAATCCTATCAGATCAGCAAGTACCGCCTTCAGAGCTGGAAGCCTGCAGGATGGCTAATTTCTTTGTTTCAAAATCCTTACTTAATGCTCCTTCCAGCTTCCCTCCATTCCATCAGTCTTCACTAAACATTTTTCGTTCAGGTGATTTAAAACTTTGTTTTTAAACGCAACTCCACTTTTCTAGAATTTTTTATTCTTTTTGACCGAATGAAAGGAAATTCTGGCAGTTACTCATGTTACCCTCATTTTTACCTAAGAGTCTCTCTCTCTCTCTCTCTCTCTCTCTCTCTCTCTCTCTCTCTCTCTATCAATAAAGGAAAGAAATCCTGTGTATATCCAACAAATTTTTTAGTTTGTTGGGAAAGTGACATGCATGCCCTCAAGACAAAAATTGGCAAATCTATTACTGCAATAATGGTAGACTATCTTATCCACATGTAAAACGATCATGACTTTACTGAAAATAGCCGAATAGAAGAATCCAGTGTAGCAAACATTCCAGAGTTATGCCAAAACAATTCTTATAAAGAGTAGAACTTCTACAGTCTGTACACTATACATTACTTCCTTTTGGCTCAATCAAAACCATTCCTATTATTCCTTACCTCAGGCTCTAATTCATCCCATTACAACAAATACAATGAATTCGTTCCATTTTCTCTCAGCATCTGGTAATGTCTTCGCTTTCTGTAAAAAAAAAAAAAACACCCAAGAAATATCATAGAGATAATATGATTTTTGGAAATTTGGCAAAATTCTGGAAGGCATGAAATCATGCATTGCCTTTTATTTCCTTTAATAATTCCGCTGGGAATGATGCCAAGGGTATCTGGTAAGTGGAGAGGCATCCATCATTCTCTTATATTGAAAAATCATTTGGGGAATATTCTGAAAGGTAATATGTTCTCTAAATTACTCATACAAACTCATTTCTCTGTATATTACAATTACACGGAGGGATACTTATGCGCCATTCGCTGGTAAGATGAAATACGTAGGTACCGTTAGTTAAATTTATTTCAGATACATACAACAGATGCCTGTTTCTTTTGGGCGATGCAGTAAAAACTAATACTTTTCAAACTGTTTCTAGCATATATATATACAGTATATGTACGATATATATATATATATATATATATATATATATATATATATATATATATACATACCTGTATACACACACACACACACACACACACATATATATATATATATATATATATATATATATACATATATACATACATACATACATACATACATACATATATAATAAAAGGATATTACCCAGATATCCCAACGACAATTCCATCCTCATGCTCTTAGGAATGAAATTCTTTAGAAAAAAAAACTTAAAAAAAAAAAAAATCCACGGAAGGCTGAAATATCGCATCTGTCATTTAAACACGTAAATATCTCAACGCATTAAAGGAATTACGAATTAATACTGGCTTGGAGGAAGAATTATTTCAGAATTATCCCATGTGTGACACTTGACGTACCTGAGGGTAGTCTTGGGAGCATATAAAATGTTCATGCACGGTACTGCTGAGGCCAGACCAGTGAAGAGTTTCTGATGTCACCAGATTCGCTGAGCAGCAGCACTGTCGAACTTCACAGTTCCAGAGGTCCTTTATCCCTCACACCGTTGGACTGTGGAACAGCCTCCCTGAGGATGTCGTGCAATTGGAACTTCAGAAGTTCAAGCGAACATGCATCGAATTACTGCAATAATACAACTCAACATGTGTTTTAATATTTTACTTGCATTTCCATTCATTTATTAATTTGTTAATTTGTCTGCTTTTCTAATAACTGATCTCTTCTTTCTGTATTTCCCATTACCTTCTGTTACTTCTTTCGAATGAACACCGTATTCTGTGGAAGCTTGAATTTCAAGTCAATGGCCCCTGTTGGCTTGTTCTACATAAATAGGGTTCATCTTCTAAATAATAATTAATGATAATAAATAATAATAATAATAATAATACTAATAATAATAATAATAATAGAAATGGGTATCCTCATTTTGAGAAACGTTCACAAATTAAATAATATGTACTGATAATCATAAATTTACAATCGTAAAAATCATCGCTTCATAATTACATCTCAATATATTACAGTTTGCTCCAGTAAAAGTGAAATATAATATAATATAATATAATATAATATAATATAATATAATATAATATAATATAATATAATATAATATAATGCTTTCGAGCATAGTCCTAGTAATTTTAAGTTAAACCTAAATGGGAAAACTAAAAAATGTTTTCTATGGTCGTTGATGGTAACCTGTACACAATAAACCAGGTGGTTTTCTGTATTTTACTCCTCATTCATATGCTTTGCAAGTAAGCACTCACTCTCTCTCTCTCTCTCTCTCTCTCTTACACATAAACAAACATAAGTGCATACTTACATACATGCATACGTACACACACACATATATATATGTGTGTGTGTGTATGTATGTATATATTTGAGTGAGAGAGAGAGAGAGAGAGAGAGAGAGAGAGAGAGAGAGAGAGAGAGAGTGCTAAGGTCAGTCTTGTCATTGAATTTCTTCACGAATTAGGAGTGGCATCAAATACTGAAATTCTTCACATAAAATTTCTTAACTATGTTCCTTATCTTTCCCGTTAACTACTTCAGTGCCTATTAGACAGATCTCCATGTCCTTTAAAGATTAATACATATATTGTGAAATCTTCCCGCTACGGGGATCAGGAATACTTTGCTTTTGCTGAACACACACATACACACACACACACACACACACACACATATATATATATATATATATATATATATATATATATATATATATATATATATATATATATATATATATATATATATATATATATATATATATATATATATATACAAGTATTAGGCAAGCCTATATACTGTTATGATACATAACGCATAATAGACAAACAAACGCGACTGCATGTTTGAATTCACCTAGAATATACAAATAAACATACAAATATCCGCATGTCCAAAAGCGTATTATTGCATACTGTTGAAATCAAAATTCCTATCGAATACAATCTTGATTATATTTATTCACCATCATTTCAGTCCGCCCACAGCAACCCTCCTAGCAATTTTCATTCATTTCCCAATCGGCAGAAACAAACGCAGCCCACGTAACCTCATTATTAAAGTCCTCGGTTGCTCACAGAAGAAACTATCTGCTTAAATCAAGCGCCGGGATTCGATCTGCCCCGAGGGGAATTCCCAAGCGAATAAAAGAGTTGTTGTTCCGGATAGCAGAACTCTCCCACGATCATATCTCTGCTTCATGTCACTTTTTAAAGCAAGCAAACAATTATCTGCGTCTCGAGGATTTGCTTTGCTGCACATTTGACGAGCTTCAGAATATGCAGGGGGGGAGGATGTGTTCTGGAGGGTTGTAGGAAATTTGCTCAAAAGGAGGGATACCTCTAGATAGATTTAGTTTGAATAGGCTTTTTTCTTTCTTAATTTTCATTAAATAAAAGACTTTTATTCAGTGGATTTTGTCAGGAAATAGCAACATTTGGCTTTTCCTATTCCTCCCAAACGGAATACTGACAGGCAATTGACAGGTAACTCTAAATATTCCAGTTTCATAAGAAGCTTAATTTTAAAAATAATTTCAGTCGCCTATTACTACGAAGAGATCCGCGACAATCGTCGACGCTGTCCATCATCCGGGCTCCATTATTAACAAATAACAAAAAGTCAGTACAAAAATTACTCTCATGTTACTTTACCTAAACTTTAATTTATTCTAATTTTTTTTTCTTTACCTTCGACTCGTTTGGGAACAACTTACGTAATGCAGAGAGGGATCTCGGGGGCTATCACGCAAGACGGCGCACAGGGGAGCGTGTCCCAAACAAATGAAGTCAGCGATGCGGGCGGAGAAACAGGAAACAACGCCTCATGTACTTTATGATTTAAAACGGTTTGTGGTCACGGAAAAGTAGGGAGTCTTCGGCCAGGGACGGTCGGATGGGTGGACGTATTGACTCAATTCTTCATATTCTCGCCGCTCGGACTTTTAAAAAGTACTTTTTTGGATGTCTTTTGCCTTACCTCCATAAATTTCTCGAGAACCAGAGCGCTTTCCCGCCCCCTCTTGACCGCCAAGCGTACCTTGGGGAAATCGGGACTCGAGGAAATTGCAGCAGGCAAACTTTTCATCGGTGCTAGTCATAACGGTTCTGCAAAGAGATGGAGTTTACTTCAGAAAGTTTCAAGAATTTTTCCAAAATGGTATTGAAAATAAATAAAGATTTTTTTTTTAGGGGGACCTGCATTTTCTTCAATTTCTGCTTTCAAGAGGGCGGGGACTAATCAAAGAAAAAGCGAAAGAATTTCCTTTTTTCTAAAACGGTACTGGAAGATTTATGGTTTATTGCTAATAAAGGAAATTGTATTTTCTTCAATTTTTGCTTTCAAGAGGGTGTGCACTAACAAAAGAAAAAGCGAAAGAATTTCCTTTTTTCTAAAACTAAAAGATTTCAGATATGAAATAAATTTTAAAAAACTTTTAAAATGTTTCTTTACAGAGAAAACTGTGTTCTTTAACTTCTTCCAAGAGCGAGATGGACCATCGCAAGAAACATAACAAACTTATGAAACGTCAATCTCCTCGGTACTCTAAGACAAACACCGCCCCCTCCCCCCAACCAAATCACGCCACCTACCACCCACAACTTGAAGTTCAATATATATATCCCATCACAATATTGTCCTACAGGCACCTTCAGCACAGAAAAAGCATATAGTAAAAGTTTCCTAAAAGATCTGTATAAACACAGAACGTAAGGACTTTCGTAACTGAACTGAAATAAAAAGAGAGAAAAAAATGGAAAGGATTTCCTGGCTAACTGGCGACCCAGTCGTGAGATCACTTCCGCCCATTGCAACGCAATTGCACCATAATGCTCCTCAGGCTTTGAAACGTTGATAGCATGCCACGTATAGTTTGGAATAGTCCTTGAAGCGGAAAAAAAAAAAACTTCCTTAGTCTGCTGAATAGAAAAAGGGAGAGGCTAAGTTGTTTTGATTTCGTGCGTGATACCATACACACTGAGAATGCTTGATTTTCACTTGTATTCATTTTCCTCTTGCTAACCCACAAGACAAGTGAAATGATCAACAGATGAGAACAAAGCAATTATATATATATATATATATATATATATATATATATATATATATATATATATATATATATATATATATATATATATGTGTGTGTGTATGTGTGTGTGTGTGTGTGTGTGTGTATACGTACATGAATACAAATATATATGAATATATATATGTATATGAATATATATATATATATATATATATATATATATATATATATATATATATATATATATATATATATATTCAGAGAGAGAGAGAGAGAGAGAGAGAGAGAGAGAGAGAGAGAGAGACTCAAATCAAAAATAACCAAAACCAACGACCTCGATATATCGAAAACGAATTAACAAAATCTTTATATCGCCAAAAGCTTGGAAAACTCGACTTGCGTGAGATATGACCGGAAAAACGCAATACATCAACACTGGAAAAACAAAAGAAAAAAAAGACACGAAGGAAAAACGAAGAGAAGCTCTAATTCACAGCAAAAAAAAAAAATTTTTAAAAAAAATAATGCGGACTCAAGATCAAACCGATTGGATATCAGACGGATAGAAAGGCTTCTGTGATAAAAAAAAAAAAAAACAATCCTTTTAGGAGAGATTTTTAATTTTTTTTTTTTTTTAAGGGATATCTGGATCGTTCCATTTCTGCATTCTCTGATACTCTCGTTCTATTGTTTTTCTCCTGATAAGTTTAAGATTTGATCCAGAATGTCCTTCGATAGCGTCATGTTTTTTTTTATGCTTATTCGAACATTTAATTAAACTCTTTCGGAGTTTTGATTTGCATCTATTATTATTATTATTATTATTATTATTATTATTATTATTATTATTATTATTATTATTATTATTATTATTATTATTATGTAATAAAAATCCACAATTATATAGTAAATATATTACTATGTAAAACAAACTTGCAAAGACTTTTGACCCTCGTCAAGTGTTAACGTGAACACTGATAAGGAACACCGTTCAAGTGTTCTAAAGTCTTTGCTTGTTTATTTTACTTAGTAATATATTTTTACTATATAAATGTGGATTTTTATTACACAGATTGTTTTTCAAGAGATTGTGAATTTTTCTTCTTCTTCTTCTTCTTCTTCTTCTTCTTCTTCTTCTTCTTCTTCTTCTTCTTCTTATTATTATTATTATTATTATTGTTGTTGTTGTTGTTGTTGTTGTTGTTGTTTATAAAAATCACATAATCGCATGAGTCAATAAAATGAAGAAATTCACAATGGTGTCAGTGTAAATGTATAAGAAAAATGTATACAAAACTTTTTTTATATATATTTTTAGTATAAATTTACACTGAAACCAACGTGGATTTCTTCACCATTATAATAATAATAATAATAATAATAATAATAATAATAATAATAATAATAATAATAATAATAATAATAATAATGTTTTAAAATAATAATAATATTAATAATTAATAATAATAATAATAATAATAATAATAATAATAATAATTAATTAATTATTATTAGTTTAGGTGTAACCATTTATTATTATAACTTTTATCTCGTATGTCTAAATTTTGGGTATTGCATTTTATTTACCTTGTTTATCTCTGTATGTGACGCTGAGCTTGAATAAATGATATTATTATTATTATTATTATTATTATTATTATTATTATTATTATTATTATTATTATTATTAATTTTATTTTTTTAAGCACAGCTACCGCTCCTGCTACCGTCATCATTATTATACTAGCAACAAAATTTAAGATGAATCATTCAGTTATAAGAAGAATATCGATACTATTAGTATATCCTCCCCCCCCTCCGCTCACCGCCCCCCGCCTCCCAGCCGGGCTTCTTGTTAGCGGACAGGCACAAACATAAGTAGGTCGACTCCAGGCTAATAAATTGGTGATGACAATGTTTGTTGTGGCGCCAGGCAATTTGCTCAGTCTATTGCAGACTGAAGGCAGGCGAAGGGGACTGGAGAGTCCTAAGCAGCCTTTATTAATTCTCCATTATTTACGTTTCTTTTACGTTCAGTTCTGGACGTATTTGCCAGTAGATTATTGTTCAACAAAAAAATTCCAGTTTGCTTCCAAAAAAATAAAGCAAGTTTTGGGATTTTCATTTAACTGTTGAGCTGATTTTCTGTTGAACAAGTGATGTGTGATAAACAAATCACGCGCTGATGTGATTATAATCATGATGGTTACGATATCATGTTTTTACAAAGTCTCATATTAAGATTTTTATTCCCTTTGAGTGTAGTAAATTTTATTTGTATTCATCAAGTATTTATTTCTTTTCGCGTCCCTGCCACCCTCTCTCTCTCTCTCTCTCTCTCTCTCTCTCTCTCTCTCTCTCTCAGCAAATGAACACGAAATTAGAACTTTGCGTTGCAAATCATTATCTGACTTTGCTAGCTAACATTTACTTTTATATACAGATCTTTAATTTAAGAAATTTGTCCTTTTCACTAAACTGGTTGGAGGGCATTTTGGAGGTTTTGACAATTTCCGTATTGCATAAGTGACTTATGTAAACATAACATATACATATACACACATACACACACACACACACATATATATATATATATATATATATATATATATATATATATATATATATATATATATATATATATATATATATATATATATATATATGTAATATATATATATACATGCACATTGTAATATATATTATATATACATACATAAACATATGTATATGCATATACATACATGGATACAAACTATAAATATATATATATGTATATAATACATATATATATATGTATATATATATGTATACATACATACATATACATATGTGTGTATGTGTGCGTCTGTGTGTGTGGGTGTGTTTACGTTTGTCTTTTCGTGTGCCCACACGCGATTGTTTATGTGCGTTACCATGAACCTACAAATCTCCTTACGCACAAAGAAAATGTCATTTGTCCCACAAACTCACGAATGACTGCGGGACCCGATGAAACAAAATGCACAGACTATGAACACTTTTGTAAATACCTTTTACGAATGGATGCACCTACAATGAATAAGGGGGGACACAATAAGAGAAAGGAGCCCAAGAGAGAGAGAGAGAGAGAGAGAGAGAGAGAGAGAGAGAGAGAGAGAGAGAATGAAGGAGGAAGAGGAGAATACTATGGCTCTGCAGAGGTAGAACAACATTAGGCGTCGGTAGAGCGTGACCGTTTGATTGACAGCTCCGTCTCTGACGTCCAAAGGCCCCAAGGCAGTGTTTTGTATGTGTGTGTAGGTGTGTATGTGTGCGTTTGTGTACGTGTGAACATGTATGTATGTGTGTGTGCTTACATGGGCTCCTGAATACATCAAGATCTTCTGTTCAGTATTTCGTAACAATAGAGAGAATGAACACATTATCTGTTCATTATTTGGTAACAAAAGAGAAGAAAAGGGAGGGATGAATAAGAAAAATACTACGCAATGCTATACAACATTTTCTGTTCCCCTTTTTATAAAGCAAAGAAGAAGAAGATTATGTCTTCTTCTCTCCAGGAACGCAGATAAGTCCTGTCCTCAAGACGGACTGAAACGAAACATGGCAGCAGATAGAATGTAAGAAGCCATCTTGCAGTGAAACTCTGGTGTTTCAGAAACGCCATCATCAGCCTCCGGGAAATAAATTGACAGTCAACAGCACCGTCTGATAAACCTTCGTGATTTACGAGTCCAGTCACAACTGTCGTCCGACGGTTAGTTCGAATTTGCTGTTGGAAAAAAAATATGATATCGATGACGGTACGGACCACATTTCATGGAAAATTAGGGGGAATAAGGAGCACGTTTAATTACAGTGCATCGGGAACTAAAATATGGTTTTTCATTTTCCGGTTTCCCGGGATAGTCTGAGAACCTGACTACGAATCTAGCATACATACGTACATACATACATACATAATACATACATACATGCAAGTATATATAAAAACATATATATATACTGTATATATATATATATATATATATATATATATATATATATATATATATATATATATATATATGTATATATATAAAATATGCGTGTGTGTGTGTGTGCTTGCGTGTGAGCTGGCACAGTGATATTCTAGTTTCATTCTAGTAACAGGTAGATTAAATAAACTCTGTGAAATTTAACCTGTGTGAAAGGTAAAGTTATAAATAGTAAAAAACTAGGTCATATGACCCGCGAATGTCCGCAGCTAATATCGCAAAGAATCATAATAAGAACGGTATGAACGACCGATTTCTTTTAGGAATTTCGATTAATATCCTCTCTCACCTAAATCTACCATATCTCTCCCTTCTCCCACCTCTAATTTGCTGGGTTTTTGGATATTTTTTAAGCCAGAACTAAAAAAAAGAAACATGGAAAACTGGGTAACACGAGATGGAGAAATGAAGGGTTTTCTAAATATTGATACGTTCTAAATTCAATAAATTTTACGCCGTAATATTTACAACGAAATAACTGATGGAAATTTTGTGTATAATAATGAGCCGTCCTCTCAGATGGCCAGTTGTGACGCCAGTTTTCATAGCCACAAATCAGTCAATCTCAGAAGGCCAAAGGATTGGACGAGAACAAATCGAAAAGTGGAGTGCACTACCCGTAGACTATCGTTAATGACCTCGAAAACGAATTAATGGTAATACATTGCGCTTATCATATAGGTGTGAAAGGTGCGTTGTGGATGATAATGACTTTGATTCTGCTTTTCGTGCATTTCGTTGGAATGTTAAGTTTATTTTTTTTCTGTCTCTGGCATATAAAAGGTACTTCTATCTACTTTCCAAAAGGGTAGATTTAATAACTCTCCTTGACTCTCTCATGTAATGAACTCAGTGAGTCACATTTCTTAAGCATTACTTAAAAATTCGGACAGATGGAACAGTAATCTAGAATGACCGTATAACGAATGTTGCATGCATTATTATACACCTTTAGTCACGTCAATAACGGTAAACAAAACCTTCACCGTGTACGTCAACTATTTTATTTTGCGGAAAATACGCCTTTTTTTTTTTTTTGCCGGGAGTGTGTCTTATTTTCCAAACAGTGAGCCTCATTTTCTGCTACAGCTCAGAGTTTTCTCGTAACAGATGTTCTACTTACTGCCGTTATCGTAATCTCTCGTATCTATAAATTCGGTCAATAGCACTTTGTACTGAAGACAAAAAAAAAAAAAAAAAAAAAAAATAATAATAATAATAATAATAATAATAATAATAATAATAATAATAATAATAATAATAATAATAATAATAATAATAATAATAATAACAGTCCAGTTATTTCTATGGTAAATGACAAGAATAAAAAAATACATGAAAAGAATTTTTTTCGTTTCCCTTGGCAGTGTTGTTTTGCGGGATTTTCTTAACCTATTATTATTATTATTATTATTATTATTATTATTATTATTATTATTATTATTATTATTATTATTATTACTACTACTAGATTCCCAGTTTCGTGAAAAACAATCTGTTTACTAAAAATCCACAATTATATAGTAAATATATTATTATGTAAAATATGTAAAATGGTTTATTTTACATATTTTACATAGTAATATATTTACTATATAATTGTGGATTTTTAGTAAACAGATTGTTTTTCACGAAATTGGGAATCTAGTAGCAATAATAATAATAATAATAATAATAATAATAATAATAATAATAATAATAATAATAATAATAATAATAA
The DNA here is from genome assembly GCF_040412425.1 of Macrobrachium rosenbergii. NCBI lineage: Eukaryota > Metazoa > Arthropoda > Malacostraca > Decapoda > Palaemonidae > Macrobrachium > Macrobrachium rosenbergii. The sequence continues at coordinate 25,072,209 of NC_089768.1, read as the reverse complement.
TAATAGGTTAAGAAAATCCCGCAAAACAACACTGCCAAGGGAAACGAAAAAAATTCTTTTCATGTATTTTTTTATTCTTGTCATTTACCATAGAAATAAGTGGACTGTTATTATTATTATTATTATTATTATTATTATTATTATTATTATTATTATTATTATTGTGACAACCTTTTTTTATTGTCTTCAGTACAAAGTGCTATTGACTGAATTTATAGATACGAGAGATTACAACAGCGTGCAGTAAGTAGAACATCTGTTACGAGAAAACTTTGAGCTGTACAGAGAAACACGTAAATGAACATCCAGAACTTGAGAGACTAGCCTCTGGGAAGTGGAGAGAGAGAGAGAGAGAGAGAGAGAGAGAGAGAGAGAGAGAGAGAGAGAGAGAGAGAGAGAGAGAGAGAGAGAGAGAGAGAGTTATTGTTCTATTCACCTTTCAACAAACGATTCACAGACGATATTCCGTGAAAATAAGTAAAAAAACAAAGGGGCTTCCTTTTGAAAGTAAACAAAAGAATCATCATAAGCGTAACATGCTTCTATATTACTTTTACTCGGTCTTTATACATAGCAAAGTATTAATAACTGCTATTTCAAATAACTTTCCCCCAACTGCTAACGAAGTATCTGAATGGAGGATCCAAAATTAAACTCGACATGTGAGGAACTTGAACTTCTTTCTTGCAAACTGAACTTGAAAACTCTTCAGGGAACTAAATATATAACTTTGTAGTGTCCTAACTGTTAAAGTTACAATTGCTCCAGGAACAACTACATTACCTGCGAAGTTGGTCCCAGAATGAAGGTGACATAATATTCTCTTGGAAGTTGGCACTGAAATACTGCTTCCACATTAATGAAGCCCAGGCTTAAAACTACCATTAGCAGAAAGAACTACATAATGTAAATCTTATATTTCTTTTAAAATCTATGGTTCCAAGGGCGAGAATTTTCAGTATGTCACACAGCAGCACACGTGGATTTTATCTTTATTTATATATATATATATATATATATATATATATATATATATATATATATATATATATATATATATATATATATATATATATATATATATATATATATATATTTACATATATATGCACACGTATATATATATATATATACATATATATATATATATATATATATATATATATACATATATACATACATACATACATACACTTATGTGTGTATGTATGCATGTTCCGTATTTACTGTATATGTGTACACTATGCGCGCAATAAGAGAAATATCCACGTAGTAACTATTCACGTGAACCATAATGTCTCCAGTTTAGGCATTCATTTATTCCTGATTTTCAAGGCCGTGAGATTATTGTGTATCTCTCCTGGGATCTTTTCTAAATCTGTTCTAAATCTGTTTGAAAAATCACTGCTCTAAATTCGTGTACCCTTATCAATAATTCTCTAAGTACAGAGGTAATTTAAAGTGCATTTTTTGTTATACTGCTGCAAATAATACTTTTGACATTCTTGATTTTTTTTTTCAATAAAACCGCTAAGGAAGATCAGAGCACAATTTTCGTTTGGAGTTTATCTGCCGATGGTAGTTACTGTAACGCTGGTTTGGTTTTAGGAAAATAATATTTCTTTGCTTGTAAAAATTCTGATATTTATTATGTGTGTGTGTGTGTGTGTGTGTGTGTGTGTGAGAGAGAGAGAGAGAGAGAGAGAGAGAGAGAGAGAGAGAGAGAGAGAGAGAGAGAGAGATTTAATACCCTGAACTGGCAATGGAAAACTAAGTATCATAAACTGGCTATGGATGAGAGAGAGAGAGAGAGAGAGAGAGAGAGAGAGAGAGAGAGATTTAATACCCTCAAATGGCGTCGCAAAACTAAGTACCATAAACTGGCTATGGATGAAATGAGAGAGAGAGAGAGAGAGAGAGAGAGAGAGAGAGAGAGAGAGAGAGAGAGAGAGAGAGAGAGAGAGAGAGTACATAGCCTCAGTGTTGAATTAACATTGTGGTTTTTAAACATGGCAACGATTATTCAGTATTACGAGAATCTATTTTCACACTAATTAGGCCATTATAACCAGTTGTATGCAAACGTAAAATGAAAGCTAGAGAAACAAACTGGCAAACAAACAAACAAACAAACGCACAAACAAACACACGCTAAAGCAAGAGGGCCCCAAAGACGCACTCGTTGATATCTAATACGGGGGACGCCGAGCGAGGACTCGCATTGTGAAAACTTTTCTAAAGATGAACCGCCCGATTATTTGATATTAAACCGTCTATTACACCTGAATATCACGTTACAGAACGGCCTGAACCCAAGGGTCTCGTCCTTAAATAAACTTATGGGAGGTTATTGAATGATACGACGGAAAAAATCGTTCGCGGATGAAAAAAAAAAATCATCGGCATATTCATGAGTTCGCTCGGCTGGCGATGACCAGGAGATGAGAGATGAGAGATGAGAGATCGAAAGGAAAATAATGTGATGATGATGATGGAAACGATGCCCACGATGATGATGATGCCCCTCTTGATCAGAGATCCCTCATAAATTGATTTTCGTGTCTTCGATCGGGACCTTTAGTTTTTTGGCAATACGGATGGTAGAATCGGACGCATTTAAGAAAATTAGCGAAGATTTCGAGTGTTGATAAACAGTATTATTAAAAATTAAACGAACATAAGTTTTACACATACACACATATATATATATACATATACATACATATATATATAAACGAGTATATACATATATTTATATATATAAATACATACATATATACATATAAAATATATATATATATATATATATATATATATATATATATATATATATATATATATATATATATATAAAATAAAGTGCGCATAAAAATCTATCAATTACTGGAACAGGTCCGAATCTTGTAGTTTTTTCCTAAGCAATGACCAATTGGGAATACTCTTCTAGTTTAAAGTAATTTACTTTATTTGCATTCGTTGCTAAAATATTTGTATAAGCACTCCATTCTGTCTATCACTATGATAATATACGATATATCTGGCATTTGAAAGATATTCAAATGGAGAAAGATTAAAGTTAATGCCATCCTGGAGGCTGGGTTTTGTAAAAAAAAATTAAAAAAATGGAAAAGTCCGGCTGTATTTTACTGACACGGACAATTTTATTACAATATAAATATAGCAAGACAACAGAGACATTTTCTGATTACCTGGACCCAAAGCAGCCTGCTGAATAAGCGATAAGCTACTTGGTAAAATGAATATACACACACACACACGTGTAAAAGCTCTTGATATAGAGATAGGACAGATATATGCATACGCACAAACACATACACTTGTGTATATATATATATATATATATATATATATATATATATATATATATATATATATATATATATATATATATATATATATATATATATATATATATATTACGCACATGTGTGTGTTTAGCTGCGTGTTCTTACGCAGAATAGTGAAATTGGTTTGTTTGTGCGTTCGTGTACGATATGATAATAAGCCATATCCGTATCACTTACCTTTCACAGCCTAGATTTTCGTGATGGGCGATCGTTCTGGCGCCGTAAAAAAAAAAAAAACACACAAATCCTCTTTTTTTTCAGGACCCAGTGGACGCCTAAAAAACGCTGGACGGGTTCTTGTTGATTTCACTGATAAACAAAAGAGAAACGAAATATTTTATTTCCTGTGGATAATGACAACATTTTATCTTTAAAAAGAATTTTCCAGCTGACCTCTACTGTGTTCAATCATCGCATAGCAGACAAAAATATAAATTTGGCTTTTGAAAAATGATTGATTTTGTTTTTCCAAAAAAAAGGGAATTTTTTTATTTGTTGGAAAATAGTAAATATACGTAACAGAATTTTCAGTTACAGTTGAAGTTTTTTTTAGTTAAAGAGGCAGCAAATAATTTTTTATATTTCTCTCCATTAAATATAAAAAAAATTGCGTATATAATTTACTTCCACGAAATTATCGATAGTTTTGTCGTTTCAGTTTTCGCTAATGGAAAATAAACTAAATGACAAAAAAAAAAAAATCTCCAATATAAATTAGTAAGTTTCAACTCAAATATTAAATGGCAACATAAATTTCAACAATCAGTAGTTATCGCCTGATCTTGTAATCCTACACTTCGCTATATTATAGGATTTTGAACATAGCACCTCCCTTTCAAAGCCCTCAGTGGTAGGACTGTTCAATTGGATAATTTCCATTAATAACTTCCTGATCCTCAATGCTATAATTGTTCATTTACTTCATTATTATTTCTGTAGGGGCCATTGAGATGAAATTCACGCTTTCAAAGAATGTTGGTTTCAACCTCCCACTGTAGACCCCACACTGCAGTAGTAACTGATCATGAGACAGAGCCAGTGATTTTTCTTCGCCTGGGGTAGACGCGAACCCGCGACATCTGAGTGGCATTTCACGACACTAACCACCAAGATCTATACTCTCTAGACCTTGCTAACCACTATACCAGAGGACCAGCCGTGATTTGTTATTGTAACTTACGAAATGTGTGCAAATATATATTGTATGAAAACTCGGGTAAAGTACATTATACGTTTATACACTCTTGATGTCTCTCTAAATATAGTTTCAATATGATTTTAAGTCGAACTTTTTTTATCACTTGTTCTTACAGCCAAACAATGATTTAAGATATTCAACTCATTGATGACAAGTGTTTATGATGCATATTTAGCAGATTTTCAAAAATGTAAATATTCATTTAATATTTGCTGTAATCCTGATATTATTGTGTAACATTTACTTTCTCTCTCTCTCTCTCTATCGTTCGTTTTCCTTCTTCTCTAAACATTTTTAATGTGTGGTATCCTTATTTCCTCTATGCTACAAGCATTCTTAGAAATATTTAACACCTCTCTCTCTCTCTCTCTCTCTCTCTCTCTCTCTCTCTCTCTCTCTATGGATTATATGAAACTGGGTGTATGGATTGGGAATAACTTCGAAACTGTTCTTCTTTGGATCAAATATCAAGGGACACGAAGAATTTAACACGAAGCTTCTTTTTCCATTTCTTTCCTTCAGCTTCAATAAAACTGACCTTTCTCTCGCAAACTGCCTACTAATGGACTGATGACCAATTCTCTGATGCTACTTCGACAGGAAAAATTACCCGTCAGGTTTGGTAATCCATGCTTTTTCTTGAAGCTGTCGGTACTCCATATTTCAGTCTTTTCATGTGAAAAAACCAAGTGACTAGATAATCTGCTCCGTGGTTTTCAGGGGTCTATGTCTTATAAATTAGTACTGAATGGTAATCTTAGTAACAGCGCGCGAGCGCACACACACACGCGCACTTTCAGGATTTATACCCATTGTTTCATTTTTCCTGTGGTACATCTGCATAAATACATCACGTTTCATTATGATTTCGAGCACACACACATATATATATAATATATATATTTATATATATATATATATATATATATATATATATATATATATATATATATATATATATATATATATATATATATATATATATATATAATTTGTATTTTAGTATTTTGGTGTATATCTGATGACATTTACAATACACCTTTAAAACAGAGTTTTGTGAAGCAATCCAAATTTCATGCACACACACATACACACACATATATATATGCATATATATATATATATATATATATATATATATATATATATATATATATATATATATATGTATATATATATATGTGTGTGTGTGTGTGTGTGTGTGTGTGTGTGTGTGTGCATGAAATTTGGATTGCTTCACAAAACTGTTTTAAAGGTGTATTGTTAATGTTATCAAGTATACACTAAAATACTAAAATACAAATTTATAAGTATAGGTTTAGGCCAGAACAACTCAGAACGTACACAAACACACGCACACACACACACACACACACGTGCACGTGGTGATCATCGTCCCGTGGTACCACGTGCACTCACAATAGCCCAGCGCACCCCATCTCCCAGGGGGCCTTCAAACTAGACCAACAAGAAATTCCAGGCTCCGTGGTATACACAGGGGGGGAAATAACAGACTGGGAATTGGGAACAATCAACCTTCGTTTGAAAAGTAACTGTCAGGAGTGTTTAAGTAGCACGAACTACTTAAACGGAAAAAGGAACATACATTATTGATGTGGCTGTAATCACTGCGGTTGCAGGAACTGGAATGAACACGCCAGAGCAGGAAATGATGATAAAAAAAAAAGAAGAAGAATCCGTTGAAAGATGGCTTGGCATAGTGGGCATCTAAAGACGTACCCTCCCCACCCACGTCCTTTTCCCTTGCCACATCTCCTTCCCCCTCACCCAACCCCTCCCCAGCTCCCCTCCCTCGGCCCTCTCAGCCACCACCTACGGTTCACGATGTTTAAACGGGGCGACAAAACATGCGCCCGAAATATGATCCTCTACAGTCTCTTTACAATGCGCCAACAGGCCCAACACTGACCCGGTGAATAAAACGTACAAAATGCTCCCGCTTCCTCGGAGTGAAATCTCTCACTCTCCGTCACTCGGTTCCGTTGGGTTTCGTCCCCGATTGGCTTGGTACGCCCCTCAAAAACGCAAGCCGATGTTGTAATTGTTTACTCAGTCAGCGCCGTAAAACGGGCAAAAAAGGCAGCCAACCGGGAGATTCCTCTTAACGAAAAATCTAGTAGTCCCTAAATGCGCGCGACGGTATCCCGCTTGAAGAATTGGACGGGCAGACAGAAGATGAATTTGTCACTGACAGTCTGTCTTTCTGTCAAGGATGCTCCAGCGCTCTCTCTCTCTCTCTCTCTCTCTCTCTCTCTCTCTCTCTCTTCTCAGTTTGTCGTCTGTACCATAAAGACACACTCAACCGTAAAGACTCGGGGTGAAATCTCTGAATGGGATGGTTGTGGACCCCCAATAGTGCGGCGTTTTTCAAGCAGACTAAAACGGTCGCTTCATCTGCTTTTAACCTCAGCTTATCGCTGGGGGGGGGAACCCCTCTCCCCTCCCCCTACTTATCTCGGGTACTCATCACTTTTGCAAATAATAATAATAATAATAATAATAATAATAATAATAATAATAATAATAATAATAATAATAATAATTCATAGCAGTGTACCAGAAAAATACAATGTTTATTATTTTTCATGTGATTAATCTTACGTTCTATGAATACTGTCAATAATATTGTAAGTGTTACTGATCTTACTGCAAAAGTGTTAACACTGATTGTATTACAACTAGTCTTATTACATTCTTTGTGTTGTGAATATTGCATAATATTATCAAAAATATTATGCATAATATTTATAATATCATTACAATGATATCCTTATCATCATATCATTATCATAATTTCATTATCATAATATCATTATCATTAAATATTATGCATAATATTTATAATATTGTGTACTATCATTATCATACATATTATGATTATTACCAATAATACAGCACTACCTCCGATCGTCTTAAGTAATTTGATGCCCCAAGGACATTTATGATTGATCTTGAAAACCAAAAATTAAATAAATGTGGATTCTAGACTCGTTCTTGGATATAATCAATATTTCTATGATGAGCCTAATATTTTCTATCGGTTGAGAAAGAACAAAACTAACTTTTCCAGGAGCAGACGTCTGGAAGGTCTTCCTCAAAATTGTAAGATTAATATGTTTATCGGTGGTTGGCTTTTGTTACCGGATGTCCTTGTCTCGGAGCCGGAACTGAAGTGTCATATCCAGGTCTGACGAGACTTTCATCGCCAACGCTGCAAGACACTTATCTTACAATATGAAATATATATATATATATATATATAAATATATATATATATATATATATATATATATATAATATATATATTTTTATATAATATACATATATATACATATATATTTATATATATATATATATATCTATATCTATCTATATATATATATATATATATACACATATATATAATAAATAGTGTTTTATAGGTATTTTATCTTCATATATATATGTACATATATATTTATATACAGTATGTATATATACATGCGTGTTTGTGTACGTGTGTGTGTGTGCGTGTGGGTGTGTTCCTTTTGTCACTGATTCACTCGAGACTTTTTTTGATATTCAGAAACATTAAACCACAAACATCGTTCACTAACAAATTCACTGCACGTTGGGAATAACTAACACCCAAGGAGAATTATAGTTGTAAGAAGCACATATCAGTTATAATTCCCTTTGGGTGTAAGCTATTCCCTAGGTGTCATGAATTCGACATTAAACGGTATTTGTGGCTCAATATTTGTCATAAAAAGATCTCTACCCTTTTTCTCGTATGTAATCTCATTTTCACAAAGCTCGAGGCGGACAACGGGGCCTATGTTATTTGTCCCTTCGACCTCTATATTCCAAAGAATACAGATAACTTGAAAATATCTTCCGTGGCTGAGGTGATAGCACCGCGGACGCGACGATAACCCAGACAGTGATCCGGTAATCGAGTTCGCATCTTTTTCCAGGGTGAGAAAACCCTACCCAGATCGGCTGGGAGAGACAGACGTTCTTCAACTGAACTTGAACGTACAGTGTTACAGAAACTGCCAAACATCATCTGGCGTTGAAAATATTGTAGGAAAAGTCTCCTAGTCGAAGAACCATATAATAGAAAACAGTATATGTTCATTTTGGAATAAAGTATAAACTCAATAAAGTTTTTAATACTTATGTAAGAGTACTTACTTTCAAATACATTTAGTCTACTGAAAGTCAAGATGATCTTGAGACGCTGCCCATGATAACTATATTAAACTGATTGTGAAGGTGAAGGTTCCAGTAATATAGTGCTTTGAAAAGTTAGTGATTAATATTTGATTTGAGTAAATAACAGAGTATTGAAAAAAAATTTTAATCTTTACGGTTTTCTTTAATATAAAGGAAATCCTTTTGATCTCACTAACGACAAGGAAGTCAGCCAATGCCAGTCACGGCTACTGTTAATTTTCTCAAATATTTTTGTAAAAGAAAATGTAATTAAAATGAAGTAGAAAAAAAGTTCCCAATTCAGTAAACTTAGAAGATAAATCTTACGATAAAAAAATATGTAATCTTTATCATTTAAAAGAATCATCTTAATCGTAATGGAAAGACAGCGAGTTGATAAATAATTTCCATGTGCTAGAAACCCGAATTGTTTGCAAAAGTAGAAATATCCTTGACAAACCAATAAAAGGAATGCTTTGTATTTCAAATATCTAAAATAATGAAGGTGCCTAAGTGATCACTAACTGAAAGTGATAAAATACAAGGATCTAAAGGTGGAACTGGGAGAAACACCCAAAACTGAGCCAAGAAAATAGTTAGAGGGGTTGGACAGCAAGATTGAAGAAATGAATATTATGGTTAGATGCTTGACGATAGGAGCGAAGACATAACGAAATGAGAGAGAGAGAGAGAGAGAGAGAGAGAGAGAGAGAGAGAGAGAGAGAGAGAGAGAGAGAGAGAGAGAGAGAGAGAGAGAGAGAGAGAGAGAGAGAGAGAGAGAGAGAGAGAGAGAGAGAGAGAGAGAGAGAGAGAGAGAGAGAGGAAAGGCAAGACGGCTTGCCTCAAGCTGCTTGGGAATGCAATCACCTACGGAGTTGCGTGATCGACGTAGGAAATACCCTCCTAAGTAGTTTCTAATAGCTGAATCTGCAAAAGGAGTTATTAGGAAACACAAGGGCAAGACCTAGCCTTCAGCTTTGCGGTTGATGCGTCAGAAGTTAGTTATCTAGAGCTAAGTTAGTTTCAAAACGGACAAAAAATTGAGATAATGTTGTGAATAGTAACAAACCAGGAGAAAGAACAATAAATGAGAGTGTTATCAGTATGGTGGGGAATGTTAATTTGACAAAAGGTAAGTCCTTTATTTTGAACTTGGTGACTCTTCATCTTTAACCCAGTTTGACAACGCTAAATGCTGGAAGAGCTGAATATGTGAGGCAATTTTTTTTCCAGATTCTAGCAGAATCATTTCTATACATAATTCACCAGGAGAAAACTTACTTGTTTAATTGTTTACACACACACACACACACAGATACACTTATTGGAGGATTAGTACAGCCAAACGCTAAAACTGGTTCATGACTACTGAGAGTATTCACAGATTTTTACTGACAAAGGGTACATTCTGTGCCAACCTTGCTAATACATATAGACCGGAGTATAGACTGTACTTTTTGTCAGTAAAAATCTTTGAATGCTCTCGGTATTCATGAACCAATTTTAGCGTTTGGCTCTACTAATGCTCCAATAAATGTGGTGCGTGTGTGTGCGTGTGTGTGTGTGTAAACAATTAAACAAGTAAGTTTTCTTCTGGTGAATTATTTAGAGAAATGATTCTGCTACATTCTGGACAAAAAATTTGCTCTGGAAATCTTTGATACGTATATGAATACACGGAAATAGACTGATTTTGAGGTTTGATGAATAGTACAAAAATTCTTTTAAGGTTTTGATTAGTAAAGGACGGTACTTTCAAAATATAAAATCTTCTCTAAAAATTCACTAAAAGAAAACTTAATTGTTTATCCATACACATACATCGTATATACATACATATATATATATGCATATACATATATATATATATATATATATATATATATATATATATATATATATATATATAACTAAGTAACACTGAATTAGTTTCCTTTGAGAAATATTTCAAACACTATCTGAGCTAGCTTGTGCTTGCTGCTACGGATACTTCTTACTACTAAAACAACAATAACAAAAATCTCTGTTATTCAAAAACCTGACTGCTTACTCTGATTATGATAAGTAACTCTCTCTCTCTCTCTCTCTCTCTCTCTCTCTCTCTCTCTCTCTCTCTCTCTCTCTCTCTCTTTCCTCACATGGGAATGTCTCCCTTCATCACCATCACCTCCTCACCACAAGATCATTACCAGGTCACCTAATTTGCATAGTTTGGCTCCAGGAATTCGTGAGGAGAGCGTGGGTGGGCCTCTTACCCAAATGGCGGCAGAGAGAGAGAAAGAGAGAGAGAGGAAAGGTGGCATCATTAGTGACTGGACGACAGTGAGAAAAGACGCCTGGAAAGCTGGAATCAAAATTTTCCCAGTCTGATGACTTCGTAGTGATACAGTTTATTGAATTATTTTATTAAGTACTTTTGTTTTTTTTTTTTACCTTTAGCATCGTGAAACAGATGCTCAGAGGGATGGTTTGCGTCGATGAATGTTTTTTTTTTTTAATTTATTTTTATTTGTTTTGTCTTGTTAACGAAGGAATGCTAAATGGTTATCAGTCGTTGTATGATAAAGTATTTCTAAGTACAGGATCTAGTATAGGAAAATAAAAGCAGTATTGTTTAAGGGAAAAGAACGGAGATCATTTAGAATTAACAACGTGAAATGGCTCCATAGTTTAAAAGTAACTGACTACAGAGGTTACGATCTCGACGCAGAAATCTTAGTGAGATGCTTAACTGAACAAACATGTTGCACAGTCAAGCTATAGGGCTTCAATACAATCAAGTACCTCTTCAAAATCAATGCTATTAGACATACTTTTCTTCTAAGAGAGAGCAGAAAAGGAAATGCCTTTCGCTGACGTGCACACAAATTCAGATTAGGGAGAAAGAAAGAATGTGTCAAGAAGGAAGCCAGTTTCATTGTGGCTTACCACAGGCCTTTCATAATTTTTTTTATTCCGTTCGAAAAAGGCATTTCTTCATATAAAGGACAGTGCAGCGTGGAATGCAATACCCTGTAATTTTCTGGTATCAGCATAGTAAACCAAGGTGAAATTTTGTGTTAAACAATGAGAAGAGATTTGGTAACCATTGTTGGTCTTATTACAGTAATTCAGTGGTTCTGTCCGGTCATGGTAAATGATCACATAACTAAACCTTTTCCAGGGAAGGCAAAATGCCTTAAGGTATCTGGAAAAGTATATACTTTGAACTGAGAAGCTCTTGGAAATGCTGATGGTAAGTGGCTTTACTAAAGAAAGGGGGTTCACCTTCCTTAAAAAAACCTTTCAAAATCAGAGACAGGTCGAATGGTCTGGTCAGCTTATGATCTTGAAATACTTTGTTATTTCACTCGGTCTGGATATTTGCATGAAGGCAATATTCTGCTTAGAGCACTCCTTGGAATTCCCGAGTTTCTCACTAGAAAATGATGATATTCTCGTTCAAGGTTTCTTTCTACAGTCCTTACACGATATCAAAGGCATAGATGGAGTTGCCATTCGGATTAAATCTCAACTTAACTCCAGAATCAAGCGAACAGAACATAAAGCATTAACATCACGTTAATAGGCTGGAAAGAAAGCGGAAAACCCCACTGACATATTTGCTAAGTACTTGATTGCCTATGCAGAACTCAGACATAGCAAAGATACTACCTTGCGGCATCAAAGAATCAAACGACTCGTGAATCCCTAAAGACTTTTGAAACTAAAGAATCTATAATGATAAAATCCTAGTGGATCTTTCTTTATTTGTCTGCCACGGGTTGGGGCGGGGTAGGTAGGGGATCGGGAGGGTGGGGGAGACATGACACATCCACCCTCCTCCGGCAAATTGTTTGTCAGCCCCGGCTGAAGGTGGGTTAGATGGGGATCGGGAGGGTAGGGGAGACATGACACATCCACCCTCCTCCTGCAAATTGTTTGTCAGCCCCGGCTGGAGGCGGGTTAGGTAGGGGACCGGGAGGGTAGGGGAGTCATAATGGGTAGCGCCGGGTTCCAGCGCAGTGTAGCGCATGTCATCAAGCTCTAATGGAATTATTTTTCTTGAAAGTCAGTTAAAGAGTCGCGAAGACTATGTAGAAAAAGTGATGTTAATTAGACTTTTAATTGTAGTAAGGAATCTCTCAGGGGCTAAATAATGAATTGTCCAGAGCACATAGCTGGCTTTTAGACGGCGGAGGTTCTCACACTTACAGAAGCGAAGGGGGTTCGAAGTTCTATTGCATTCCAGTGGCCCTTATATATTTCTGTTATGGCTTGCTTCCGGTAGGAAAATCTTTTGCATTTGGCTTTATTTGGCAAGGTGCTGGTGCTGTTATTTACGATAAATCTGTTTTAGTGTAACATTTCATATTAAAAGCTTTTACCATAACCGTAAAAAAATTGCGCCCTTTTCAACCAAGTAATCATATTCGTATCCTGAAACCTCCCTTTCCAGTTCTGTTTTATAAATAAACAGGCAGAGAGCTTAATTATTCTGCGCAAAACCCTTATAAGCTATTTAGTACTAGTAAAAAAGCAAGTAAAATATGCGCAACCGAGTTTTCTGTACATCCACTACAGCGTATAATCAAGGCCACCGAAAATAGATCTAACTTTCGGTGGTCTCGGTATAATGCTGTAAGAGCCGGGGCCCATGAAACTTTAACCACGGCCCGGTGGTGGCCTATTCTATATCGTTGCCAGAAGCACGATTATGGCTAACTTTAATCTTAAATAAAATAAGAACTACAGAGGCTAGAGGGCTGCAATTTGGTATGTCTGATGTTGGAGGGTGGTTGATCAACATAGCAATTTGCAGCCCCCTACCCTCAGTAGTTTTTAAGATCTGAGGGCGGACAGAAAAAGGTGCGGACAGAATAATAAAGTGCGGACGGACAGTCAAACCCGGCACAATAGTTTTCTCTTTACCTGTTGTGCTATACTTTGTAAGTATTTTTTGCACAATAAATTGTTTCTTCTCTTACAGAAAACTAAAAAAGGTACTGCCTCTCTCTATGGTAGTTCTCACTAAGACCTACCTCGATCCACACAGAGGATCCCCGATAAGAGCATTCCTTAAGAATATCACTTGCGGAGGATGGTGTAAGGAAAGCCTTGGGGTCACCAAATGATGACCTTCTTGCATAACCTCTTCTCTTGATCTTTTACCGGAAATTGAATCCCATGAATCACCTGCTTATGACAGTTCCACTCAAAATCGTCCTGTTCATTTGAGACTGAAGGGAAATTTCACTTCTGTGGAGTCATCCTGGAAGAAAAAGGAGTTTGATACATTCATTTTTTCCATGTTTTGATGACTCTACAGTATATTCCTGGTATCTAATGGGTTTCGTGCTTTGATGAAATACTTATTTCTTACTGGAGTTAAGAGACAAAAGACTGTATCAAAATGACGGGCATTTCAATTTCAAAGGTGAAGAAATGGCAATAATTATGTTTTGCATGAAAACAAGGCCACATCATCGACCCCACATCCCGATATAATAAACAGTGTTATATATCAGTCACATCTAACACCTCTTCCTTAATGCAACGTAACAATAATTCCAAGCCAACCACCCACTTGCATTATCACGACCAAAATGCGTTATTTACCCTGTAATCTCATAAGCTTTTGATCTATTCCTATTCTTTAACGATTCAACTGTACTACTTACATCCTCAGTGAGCAATAAAATCCTCAGTGAGGCTGGAAAAAAAAAAAATGAAAACAAAGAAAATCCATAATACAGGACACTATAAGCTACAGATCCAAGTGAGAGAGAGAGAGAGAGAGAGAGAGAGAGAGAGAGAGAGAGAGAGAGAGAGAGAGAGAGAGAGAGAGATAAAAGCCGCCAGATTGGAAAAAAATAAAAAATAAATGAAAACAAAGAAGGAATCCATAATAATACAGGACACTATAGCTATGACTACAGATCCAAGTGGAGAGAGAGAGAGAGAGAGAGAGAGAGAGAGAGAGAGAGAGAGAGAGAGAGAGAGAGAGAGAGAGATAAAAGCCGCCAGATTGGATAAATAACAAAGAAAATCAACGAAAATGAAGAAGGAATGTATAATAATACAGGACACAATAGCTATGACCACAGATCCAAGTGGAGAGAGAGAGAGAGAGAGAGAGAGAGAGAGAGAGAGAGAGAGAGAGAGAGAGAGAGAGGAGCCAATGAACCTCACAAATCAGAAACTAACTTAATGTACGAGCAAGAGCCCGTGCTGGGCCATTAATCACTAAATGAAAATCACTTGAACAACCGAAGTTAGAGTTTCTTTAGTCGATGGTATCTAATAAATGAAAGAAAGTTTTAATCTTATATATATATATTTCTATATATGCATATGTATATATATAATATATATATAAACACATGTAAATACACACACACACACACACACGTACACACTCACACACACATATATATGTATATATATATATAAACACATCTAAACACACACACACATATATATATATATATATATATATATATATATATATATATATATATATATATATATATATATATATATATATATATATATATATATATATATATATATATATATATATATATCTATCTATATCTATGTATAATACATATACTGCACGTTTACTTATGTACGAAATACACTAAGTATACACGAGGAATTGGGTTTACGAGCAAACAATCACTTCTGCTGAAAACGAAACACTCTAGACTTTTGCCTGGGGTCGAAAAACTCATGTTATCGAAATATCGTTGCTTCTCTTAAGGCATTATGTGTTGTCTTTTCTTTCCTAAGTGTTACATTTGTTACAAATCAACGACTGTTCATTGTCGTGGAAAAAATTACTGCAATAAAATAATGGCTTTGTAAAGAAGTATCACTAGCGTGTGTTTTGAGAGAGAGAGAGAGAGAGAGAGAGAGAGAGAGAGAGAGAGAGAGAGAGAGTGAGAGTTTAGAGGGGGCGAGTTGTTTAGAGGAATGAGGGAGAAAGAGAGAGAGAGAAAGAGAGATAAGTAATGAAATTTGCGAGTAAAACATGACAGAGAAAGGGGCAAGAAATTATTTGGAGAGAGAGAGAGAGAGAGAGAGAGAGAGAGAGAGAGAGAGAGAGAGAGAGAGAGAGAGAGAGATGGGGGTGGCGGCGGTAAAGGAATGAGGGGAAAGAGGGAGAGAAAAAAAAGAGAGGAGTAAGGAAATTTGAGAGTAAAACATGACAGAGAAAGGGGACAAGAAATTATTTCGAGAGAGAGAGAGAGAGAGAGAGAGAGAGAGAGAGAGAGAGAGAGAGAGAGAGAAGAAGAAGAAGAAGAAGAAGAAGAAGAAGAAGAAGAAGAAGAAGAAGAAGAAGAAGAAGAAGCTGTAACAAATAAACTCGAGTTAACAATTACATTGTATGTCGTACCGCGAAAGAACACAATTCAGGAATCTGTTGCACGGCAACGTGAAAATGGCCGGGTTGACTCTTCTAGAAAAATGGGAAAAGAAAGAAAAAGCAATTCAACATTCGTATTCAGAGAGGAATTCTCTCTCCTCCTCCTCCTCCTCCTCATCCTTCTTCCCTCTCCCCTCCCACTCCTCCATCCCCTCCTCCTCCTCCTCCTCCTCTTCCTCAGGCACTCGGCACTGCCGAGGCCCCTTTGTGAGAAATAAAAGCTTCCTTGGACTTGGAATGGCGGCAGTAAAAAGCTTCAAAGTGAGAACCATTTCGGCTTCTTCCGCTCTGCTGGGGAAGAGAAAAGAGAGGGGAAGGGAAGGACATAGGATAACTGAGAAGAGGGGAACACGGAGAGGAGCGGAAACGCAAGAGACCAGAGAGAAAGTTAGAGAAAAGAATCAGGAGCTGCGTTGGTGTTCTTGAATAGAAAGCAAGGGAATTGGGAAGAATATCAGAAACAAAGGGAATGGCAAATAAGGGGGCACACACACACACACACACACACACACACAGAGAGAGAGAGAGAGAGAGAGAGAGAGAGAGAGAGAGAGAGAGAGAGAGAGAGAGGACTTGACAATACTTTATTAGGATTATTTCACAGCATTGTTATATATGGCATTTATACAATGTAATTTTTATGCAGAAATTTAGTGCACCTCTGAAGTAGAGGCAGATAGTGTAGATAGTTGTTCTTCATCGGATTTAGCATTCTTTTAATTTATAATTTCCTTTGAATTTACAAGGAACTGCAACTTTATCAAAGTAACCAAAGTCCCGGTGAAACAGTGCTGCAATACGAGGTACAGTGGCAACCTCGTAGTATTACAAGCGCTCACCGCTAGATGGCAGGGATATATCGCAGCGCTTATTGGCTGCCGTTTAACGATCTCTGATTGGAGGCCTCTACGAAGCTATGCGCAAGAAAGTTGTGATAGTGGATGGAGAAGATGCTGGCGAGAGATTTAATGCCAAAATCCGTCTTTACTCATTAACCTTTTCTCTCTATTTCTGGATTTGCTTTTGCTCTGGCATTGTCACAGGTTTTACTTTCTGAATAAAGTTAAAGAATAAATATGGATACAAACGTCAGTTTATTTGAGTTAGCAACTAGCATTCATCTCAAACTGTATTATATATTGTTATACACTTTAATGAAGAACAGTACTTCGTATAAATAGGAGATATCATTGGGTCTTTGACCAATCTGTTCAAATTTAAATTTAATGATTTTAAAGAAGTGGACAACGTAACGAAAAGTAAAAAAATATCCTTTGGAAATGCTCACGTTGGTAGACTTATTATATCGACAGTTATACAATCACATTTGCTTTAGTCCCATCGCAGACTGACTCTGGTTTTGAGTTTTTATGCGACTGGAATTCCCACTTATCAGGATGCTTTCTTCCCTAGACAGAACAAGTTATTAACTATTATTATTATTATTCAGTGGATGAAACCTATTCATATGGAACAAGCCCACAAGGACCATCGACTTGAAATTCAAGCTTCCAAAGAATATGGTGTTCATTAGGAAGAAGTAAGAGGAGGTCAAGTGAAATACAGAAAGAAGAGATATTCCGTCCTTTCTAACAGTCTCTCAACTTAGATAATGATAACAATATCTATCTTTTTTAATGAAAAATTCGTTTAGAAGAAGGGATTTATCTAGAGAGCCACCGTCCTTCCTTGAGATACAGTACATGGCAGATTTTCAGCGGTTGTTTTTTAACAGAAAATGACAAACACAGACCCTCACTAGCAAATCCTGGCTTGCTGGACGCAAACCGTCATTCGGTACGCCTTCCTTTCCGTGAAAACAAAATCCCTACATTCTTCAGTCTTCGGCACCTACTCAAACTGACAGTAAATGAAGCCAGGTTATCTTTTTTCAGAATTGGTAGAGGTGAAGTTTGTCTTTCTGAAATATTTTTCGTTGTAAAACCATTACATTGGCTCAAAGAAATGAAGAGAAAGCACATGCTCCAGTAACATCAAGATAATAAAATTTGTCGGATTCATATTCATGCGTAACATCTGTGCCAGCAAACGTATCTTTACGTTACTTCCTCGATAAGATACAAAAAGGCAGAAGCATCTAAGAGGAAGAATATTGAGATAACTGACTCCTGGATTTTACGACAGTTGATGACTGGAACGTTCTTTCAAATCGAGAATACCACATGGAAATCTGGACGTGAAATCTAGTATTTTGGACTTTACTCATGAAGTATTAATCCACCAAACTTTTTCATAATGAAGAGAAAACCAGAACGCATACGCCAATGGATAAAAATGAAGTATACCTTTAAACAATGAGGTGTATCTCCAGACAATGACATATATGTATCCGAACAATGACATATCTCCAAGCCTTTTTTTTTTCGCTATGCTGATGAATGGCCCTTTCTGTGTTCGCCTTTCCATTATCCGTTTCCTCCTCTTACTTCACTCTCCATCCACCTCATCGTCGCCTTCTTCCTCATATCGACGTGTGTGTGTGTGTGTGTGTGTGTGTGAGTGTGTGAGTGTGAGTGTGTGTGTGCGCTACTCACCATCACATGTTGCCGAGATGGAGCCATCGATTTTCTTCTTCTCTCAAGATGGTGGGCGATGGGAGAGCAAATGCAAGGTTGCCAGTTCTCTCCCAAGTCGTTTACGTGGCCACATCATCTTTTGCCCTTCTGGAAATCAACAGAAGTCATGATTCATTTACGGAAACGCCTTAAAAAAGACGGATATCAGTAATGAACAAGTAGACGCCTGCGTTCTCCTTTTCTAAGATTCTATTTCAAAAAAAGGGAACGAGAGAGAGATACCCATCTCAGCCTGGAATGGAGCGAAGTAGTCCGTTCAGCTTTAAAACAAGGATGCTCCAAGTTATATTTCGTCACGGCAGAATAAGTTTGAAGACCGTGTGCAGTATTTGCGCTCGTTAGTCCCAAAGCTTCGAATATTCAGAAACTGAATATGGGCACCACTGAGGAATCACAGGGTGAGGGATTTTGTGCAACATGCAAATCTGTATTATGTTTTTATATTTATTTACAAGGTATGTTTTCTTGAATAGGCCTATTGCTTAGAATACGACATGTAGGTACATTTTTCTTAATAGTATTTGGAAAGGATTTAGTAGCCATCAGAGATAAGAGTCCTTTGTATAATGTTATGCTTCAGCGATATCCTGCTTTTTCGTAATGGCAGTCGAACGCCTTAGGAAATGAAATAATGCTACAAACCTTCAGTAAATGCAGAGCCAGAGCGCCGATTTAAACGGAAAATTAGAGCATTTATTAATAAATGGACGATAACGTGCAAACTGTTTCAAGACTCTCCAGTCGCCAGTTTGAATAGACAGTAGAGGACCGCCAAATAAACTTGGCTTAGAAGACCTCTGGAGACATGTAGACGTGGAATAAAGGATATTGTAGGTGAAGGATGGATTTGAGTATTTTGAATTATGTACCTGGTAGCTAGTCGATTTTGGTCAGTCTTGCCCGTGGTGGACAAGGTCCTGGTAACCTCATCCCAAAAGCCTTACGAAAATCAAAAGCAAGCACCTTCCGTAGCTATGGGACACTTTTATATACATAAATGTGTGACATATTTTGAGTATTTTCAGACGGCATGGTCATGTCCAAAATTGGACGGTGATAGATTAGAAGAGCTCTTACTGTCCAGGAAGCACGAGAATGTGTGTAAGATAAAGGTGAGTGGTACAGTGTATGTATGTGTGTGTATGGGCTCGACGTGATGCTGATGAACCTTTTACGTAGGTGCATGAATTAGTTAATGTTGTGGAAGTTTTGCTGTGCAAGGGGATCATCCACGATCAAGCAGTTCATTTATGAATGTGGCAGCTCTGTTTTTTTTGAAGCCACACTCATTATTATGGAAAGTGATGACTCCAGAAGTGAAGACTCCAGCCATCCAGTTAATGTTCAATTATGGAATGAGATTACTAGACCCATACCCTTCTTCATCCCATCTGCAGTCTACTGTATCCTTGTTCGAATAAAGTAGATTGTTAACTGTTTAGGTTACTTGGTGCACAACGGATTTTATTTTTAACGGAAGGTCCGATATCGCTCCATCCTCGCCCGGCACTCGAAGTCTGGTCCCCTTGCTGCACGAAAAAGAGGAAAAATATCAACAAGCAAAAATTGCGCCGAAGTTTCTTCGGCTCAATCGAGTTTTCTCTGCAGCCGCTACAGCGCATAATCAAGGCCACCGAAAATAGATCTATCTTTCGGTGGTATCGGTATAATCCTGTATGAGCCACGGCCCATGAAACTTTAACCACTGGCCGGTGGTGCCTGTCCCATATCGTTGCCACACGCACGATTATGGCTACTTTTAACCTCAAATAAAATAAAAACTACCAAGGCTAGAGGGCTGCAATTTGGTATGTTTGATGATTGGAGGGTGGATGATCAGCAAACCAATTAGCAACCCTCTAGCCTCAGCAACCCTCTAGCCTCAGTAGTTTTTAAGATCTGAGAGGGGACAGAAAAAAGTGCAGAAGGACAGACAAAGCCATCTCAATAGTTTTCTTTTACAGAAAACTAAAATACTGAACAAGGAACGTTAAACAAACCGGTTGAAAAACTATTAAAAATCTGCATGGGTTTTCAACAATAATTAAATGGGCAGTCAAAAACGTAAGTCGAAATTCATTGGTTAAATAATCCAACTAAGCTAAAACCGTTGGCAATATGATCCTTATGAACGTATCAACAAGGCAGTGTTTAGTACATAAGGGATAATCCAATCTTTCCTTTATTCTTTCATATCTAATCTTTTGTACCCGAAACATTAATTTTTTTTTTAACAAGCGTTGCCGGAGTCCATCTTCATTAGCTTAGCCAAACATGAGGTATTTTAACCACTTTAAATACGTTACATAGAAGCATTAAGTACTTGAGCCAAACCATTACACGCCCCCTTTTTCTAAAACCTGCCATGGCAAAACAATAGCATATAACAAACTATTTACAGTTTCAGTTAATGCATTATGTTGAAAAATCACATAGTTCTGCAAATTAATTTTTTTTTTTGTAGTATGTCAGAGCTTTACGTACATCTTATTATTTTAGAAAGAATTTTGGCGTATGTGCAAAGCGAAATAGCGGAGCTACTGAAGAGTGGAAATACTAAAACTCTCACGATGTAAATACACACACACAAACACACACGCACTTATATATATATATATATGTATATATATATATATATATATATATATATATATATATATATATGTATATGTATATAATATACATTTATATGTATATATATATATATGTATATTTGTATTAATATAAATGAATATATATCATAAATATATATATATATATATATATATATATATATATATATATATATATATATATATATATAAGTATAAGAAATAAACACATATATGTATTAATATAAATAAATAAATAAATATATATATATATATATATATATATATATATATGTATATAAACATACATACATATATATATATATATATATATATATATATATATATATATATATATATATATATGTATACTCTTATTTAAAATATTTGAAAGTTTTGTGAGTCATATTTTCCCTTTTATTTCTTTTCCTCTCTGTGCAACCTTTCAATGATCCCCTCTTTAAGTCGAGGGTGGATTTCCGACTGACTTCCTCCCCGTCTTTGCTCTTGGACCTCAATCAATTCTCCTCACTTAGAGAGAGAGAGAGAGAGAGAGCAGACTGACATGAAGACAGTGAAACAACAAAAACAGATTGACAGAGAGAGAGAGAGAGAGAGAGAGAGAGAGAGAGAGAGAGAGAGAGAGAGAGAGAGAGAGAGAGAGAGAGCAGACTGACATGAAGACAGTGAAACAACAAAACAGAGAGAGAGAGAGAGAGAGAGAGAGAGAGAGAGAGAGAGAGAGAGAGAGAGAGAGAGAGAGAGCAGACTGACATGAAGACAGTGAAACAACAAAAGAGAGAGAGAGAGAGAGAGAGAGAGAGAGAGAGAGAGAGAGAGAGAGAGAGAGAGAGAGAGAGCAGACTTACATGAAGACAGTGATGAAACAACAAAAACAGATTGACAGAGAGAGAGAGAGAGAGAGAGAGAGAGAGAGAGAGAGAGAGAGAGAGAGAGAGAGAGAGAGCAGACTGACATGAAAATAGTGAAACAACAAAAACAGATTTGAGAGAGAGAGAGAGAGAGAGAGAGAGAGAGAGAGAGAGAGAGAGAGAGAGAGAGATCAGGTCTGAGGGGAAAGGGAATGTGCGAGGGGTAAAAGCACTTAATGACAGGGTCCTGAGAACCTCATTGATAACAACAGCCATCACCAATATCATTATGGTCCAGTTAGCCTGTACGGCTATGTAGAGAGAGAGAGAGAGAGAGAGAGAGAGAGAGAGGAGGGGGAACTTTATCCACCGGTACAGCACTCATCAAAAGTTCCGCAATTTAAAAAAAAAAAAAAGCGTTCTTAAGTGGAGTTATTGTTATCTATTACTTCCTTTTGTTTTTAAGCGTAATGGCTTCGGATCGATTGGCAAAATAACCTGTATGTATTAATTGATCCTCATGTAACAGAATGCCATTTAATTTTTCATAAATGTGACTGGTGGAATTGTTCTCGGAAGCACTCGCATAAGTATAATACAATATTGACTTTCAATAGGTTTTTGGGATGCGGGTTACTAGGCGTATGACCTCGTTCACCCTGGTTGAGATCCATCACAGTTGACTAGGTACCAGGTACATAATTCAATGCTTAGGTGTCTGGATGTTTACGCTAGGTTTTCTTTATACGCAGAGGGAAAGTTGTCATTATTATAACCCTCTTTGTCATAGGCCGAAGCATACATGAAAATCAGATTGCAAAGCAAGAATGAACTGACAAGCCCTAATAACTCTTTCATAAAGCGGAGAGAGAGAGAGAGAGAGAGAGAGAGAGAGAGAGAGAGAGAGAGAGAGAGAGAGAGAGAGAGAGAGAGAGAGAGAGAGAGGAACAATACGAGGTAAAAATGAAAGGATATAAGTAGGGCATCGTTCTATTTGTTAAGAGAGAGAGAGAGAGAGAGAGAGAGAGAGAGAGAGAGAGGAACAATATGAGGTAAAAATGAAAGAATATAAGTAGGGCATCGTTCTATTTGTTAAGAGAGAGAGAGAGAGAGAGAGAGAGGTCAAAATGAAATGACATGAATAGGACATCGTTCTGTTTGTTGAGAGAGAGAGAGAGAGAGAGAGAGAGAGAGAGAGAGAGAGAGAGAGAGAGAGAGAGAGAGAGAGAGAGAGAATGGTGATAACTGTTTAGCCAGCGAAAATGCTTGTACAATTAATGGCGAAACAAATATGTTTTTTTAAAGATATGACGGGATTGTTAAGATAAAATTTCTTCTTTCCCTTCATCTGATCTTAAACGTTTTTGTAATGTAGACATTACAAAAACCAGCACAGAGATATAAGTGTCAGAAAAAACTGTAATTGGCAACAATATAAAACAAGTAAAAAATGCGCCGAAAGTTTCTTCGGAGTGATCGAATTTTCTGTACAGAGTGTAATCAAGGCCATCGAAAATACATCTATCTTTCGGTGGTCTCGGTATAATGCTGTACGAGCCGCGGCCCACGACACTTTCAGCCACGGCCCGGTGGCGGTCTGTCCTACAGCGTTGCCAAACGCACGATCATTGCTAACTTTAACCTTAGATAAAATAAAAACTACTGAGGCTAGAGGGCTACAGTTTGGTATGTTTGATGACTGGAGTACAGATGATCAACATGCCAATTTACAGCCCTCTAGCCTCAGTAGTTTTTAAGATTCTGAGGGCGGACAGAAAAAGTGCGGACGAACAGTCAAAGCCATCTCAATAGTTTTCTTTTACAGAAAACTAAAAACTACAGTAGCGTCTTTACTTAACGTTTTTGTTACAGTATCCAATTTACTCGATCCCCAGATCTTCTTCGGAAGTGAAAGTATGCATAATGATTATCATTACTGCTGCTTAATTGTAAAAGATATCAATAAATATATGTTGTATTTAGTAGCTCAGTGTGCTGTTGAAGACCGGAAACAGAGGATCAACCTTGCAAGTAAAGGCAATACAACAAAGGAGGGCATTTTGAATCTCACATTTACTAACCACTTAAAATCATTTATAATTTAAGGCTAGGAAGACAAATGTTCAGGGCAATTTATATGATTACATGTAAAGTAAATATTGTATATAATCCAGAGGTGTAAAATGAACTGTAATTGAAAGCAATGCCTTTAAAATTATGGCATTGCAGACAAAAATAAAATATCCAAGTTGTAAAAACGTTTGTCCGTCAACGCATGAGCTTAGAATATATCGTAAATGTTAAAAGCGAAGCTTATAAAAAGCTCAGTGATAAACGCAAGTGTTTTAAACTCATATAATTAAAGTCAAATGTAACATAGTGGTTAAAGAAAAAGGACATTAGATCAGCGTAATGGCTTTGGACTCATATGCGTAGATTGAATGGTGTAAAAAGCTTCAGAAGGACCACGGATTATTGCAATGGTCTTAAATTCATGTAATGAACACTTGATGTCATTCACAGCTAAAAACTCATTAATTCAAGGCATAGAGAAGTACTCACTAGCTTCAAGTTATACTCATTGGTAAAAGTAATCAAACTATGGACGTTGCAAAAACACCCAAAAAAGTTAAGGGGACATTCAGGCATTAAGTACTTTGCCTTTTCCGTGGTGAAAACGAAGGTAATGGCTGAAATCTTAATGGTTATGGTAATAGCTATAATAGATACTTATCTGGCGTATTTTTCGGTTAATATCTAATTATGTCGACCACATTCCCCGGCCTCCAGATCGGGTACAAAAAGAGTCACTCTGCGTATGATGGTTACAGAACAGAAAAGGGTTACAGTGAATATGAAAAGTTATCAAAGTGCAACGTCACAGCCACTAACGACCTCAGATCAAGTGCCTTTTTGTGGAAAGTAACAGTAACTCTTAAGTGACATTTTCCCTCCCCCAAAAAAAAAAATTGTCATCCTACAATCAAAAAGGGAGATTTCGAACTTTCCAGCAACTGCATTGAGTCACTGCAACCTTTCTTCTGGAAGTTACGGGGCGCTGAAGATCTCCGATTTTCAAATGCAGTCACGACAGCTTTCTAAAGACGAAATCCTGGTTCAACGAAATGATTCTAGGGAATTCGACTCCCCAACCAGAAGTATAAAGAAAGAGTTACAAAGAATTATGAGGTCACGGTACGTGCGACAACTAAGCAGCACAAAATTTTGCGAAAACTAAGATTTTGGACAGGCATTTTCTGCGTTTCAGAAGTTTTAGTGGGTCAGTTGTCAAATTTTAGGGATTTTTGTCAGGTCTGACCATATGTATAAACATTCCTACAAGATGAGCAATTGTGGAAATCTAATTCATTTGAATCATCACAATGGATTTTAGTCGAATTTTTCGAACAGAATTAATATTCATTAAAATTTTGAGATTTTCATAAGCTGAAATCTTTTCCTGAAGCCTTGAAACACATTCTGTCTATAATTTTGTCATGTTTCATTCATAATCACTGTTTCTCTGTTGAACTGAATAGTGATTTTTGTACCTGGTAGTTAGTCACCTATGTTTGGGTAGCAGCTAGAGTGGAAAGGATAGTAGAGAGCGGCTAACATATATAAGCAATATATATATTTATATATATATATATATATATATATATATATATATATATATATATATATATATATATATATATATATATATATATATATATATATATATATATATATATATATATCCTTTCTTCTTAAAAGGATTGCCTCGAGAGGTACTCTCCACTCTAGCTACCCAAACATAGGTGACTAACTACCAATTACAAAATTCACTATTCAGTTCAACAGAGATAAAGTAATTATAAATGAAACATCACAAAATTATAGACAAAATGTGTTTCAAGGCTTCAGGAAAAGATTTTCAGCTTGTGAAAATCTCAAAATTTTAATGAATCTTAATTCTGTTCGAAAAATTCGACTAAAATCCATTGTGACGATTCAAATGAATTAGATTTCCACAATTGCTCATCTTATAGGAGTGTTTATACATATGGTCAGACCTGACAAAAATCCCTAGAATTTGACAACTGACCGACTAAAACTGTATATATATATATATATATATATATATATATATATATATATATATATATATATATATATATATATATATATATATATATATATATATATATATATATATATGCATGTATGTATACGTATGTTTAGGGCAACTATCCCTGCCTTTTACAAAAGAAATATAAACATTTCGCAGTGGTGATAAAATGTCACGCAGTACCACAAAAATGTGTATATTTAAAACACATACAGAGAATTCTTTAAATCATTATCCTGCCAACACAGACACACTTTTTTTTTTTTATCTTTTATACAGACACACTGAAGGGACTAAGCCAACGAAATCTGGACGAAAGCCTCAAATATGTTTTCTGCGTATTTAAAAAAAAAAAAACACATCATTGTACAATTACGCGATTTATTCGAAGCAAATTAGCTAATTGCAAGCATTTGCATGTTTGTGTTGTGGCATACAGCAATGACGCCCTGAAAATTTGGAGAAACTGCTTTTATAGATTCTGATTAAAGCTTGTAAGTCATCAACCTTCTCGCCAAAGTAAAACCTAGAGAAATATCTCGCATAATTCTTTCTTGAATTAACACCGGAAAGTATTTTGCCGCTATTACAAGAATTCAAGAACCCCCATGTTCGTGGAATTTCGGAATAAAAGTCAAAATATTTCACAGCAGTCGATACGAAGCACGTAAGACATGTTACGCCAGCTTTTTCAACCGCCATTCACCCCCGTTTTTAACAAGGAGCATGGCGCAATCAGTCAAGGCTTTGTAACGGCTCGTCCATATTTATCTAAGATAATTGTATTCATAGCATTGCGCAACAACATGCTTCGGGCGCCGTCTTCCCGTGCAGAGTGCCTCATCATTATACCCCTCTCGTCCCCTGCATCATCAAAGGGCGGATTTCTCCTAAAATCAGTACACTCCAAAGCAAAATCTTTATTGCCGCCGTTAACACACCTAACTTAACGTAAGTTGGCCTCCAGCATGCTAACCCTTTCGCACGCACAACGGCAATATACAAGTGCTGAGATGGAATCTAAATTTTTAGCCACTCTGGAACGATGTAACTTTCATACGGATTATGTGTATGTATATATATATATATATATATATATATATATATATATATATATATATATATATATATATATATATATATATATATATATATATATATATATATTATTAAAATCTGAATAACAGAACGACTTGCGCAGGAGAATAGTCAGCATGGTAATTTGCAAAGCTTTGAAATACCTTACATGATAGTTCGCTATGCTATAACATAGCTGCAACTGTTTTCCGTTTTCCTACAAAAGTGCACGTGGACGAGTCCGCGCCTTCCTCACGCCATGAAATGATAAAAAGGAAAAAGTAGTATAAAAATGTCAGGAGCCCTGACTATGTGTCAGAGAAATATTGATTTAGCAATAAAGTTGCTCGTTGGAGAGAGAGAGAGAGAGAGAGAGAGAGAGAGAGAGAGAGAGAGAGAGAGAGAGAGAGAGAGAGGAAAGTGTTAGAAGAAAAATGAGAGAGAAAATGTTGTGAAAAAGTTGCCTTTGTCGACGAAGATATATGAAACGGAGGATAAGCTTCGGGTTGAAACAAGAAAGAAAGAAAGAAAAAAAAAAAAAAGCTCGTTCATGGGCGAAATGCAGCAGTCTAACTGGGGTATGATGGAGCGTAGGGTTGCTGACTTCAAAGAGTTCCTGTTGGTTGAATGAGCTCTATACTGCCCCGCAGTGCTCGGGAACACGTAACGAAGCTGAGAGAATATAATATTAGCAAGAAAATAAAGTCGTCTACAGTTCTTTCAGCAGAGCTGCTTAATGCGGGTCATTGATTTCTAGCAACGATTTTCTACCCTAGTAAATTGGGGTGGCTATTTCCGAAGTGACGTGAGGCACCATTAAGACGCCCCCTAGTTTCGCCCCGAATGCCGATGTTGATGATTTGCAACTTCCCTTGAAGATCTCTGGTTAAGCTTTTCATTTCCGCTTTGAACTCCTTTCTTTTTGTTGCTACGTAAAGTGGCTTTGTGCCAGCACGGGTTCTTGCTCCAGAACAGTCAGAATAGTTTTTAAATCCATTTTGAAAACATGCCTTTATTCCACTGGTCATTCGTTTGTGTACTTACGAATAGCAACGAACCAACAATTGAAATTTATAGGTTATAATTACATCACTCGACTGACTCTGTTTTGATATGTACGAATGAGCTGATGTAGATCTAAATGGTGGAAAAATAACACTAAACTGTAGTGTGGACTTTTTACGAGAGAGAGACCTATTACTAAATTTAATTCTAAAGTTAAATTTCTATCACGGAGAACGGATGGTAATTTGCATTAAGATTTTTAACAATGTCTTTCAAAGATTAAGCGAAAAAAGGAATAGCCTATGTTACTTTTTTTATTTAAAAATAACGTGAGAACAATACTGGGAAAACGCATCCCACCACTCGCCCCTCTACTCTTCCCCCACACAAAAAAAAGGACCCGTTCAGTATCGACATTAAAATATTTAGCCATAGAACTCTGGCTATTTTTGAAAGGCTGGTGTATAATTCCAAATAAATAATTGTGTGAATTACCGAAACGTGATGAGTATGTATAACTACTCAATAGGAAAAAAATCTTATTTACGACAATATTTTTATGTAGAATATTTAGGGAACGTTTTCGTTCGATTATGGAAGAGAAAAAAGAGGAAAAGCTGTAATATTAAGAAACCTTATGAATGCAGCTTTCCGCCATATTGCCTATGATCAACATGGAATTTTTAGGATTTCAGCAAAATTTACACAACATTTGGGAGGCATCTCGCCTCCTCTCAGTGAGGCTGGCTATATTGTCCACGTCGAATAGAATAGAATAGAATAGAATAGAAAAGAATATAGAATTTAGGCCTAATGCCAAGCCCTGGGACCTCTGAGGTCATTCAGCGCTAAAAGGGAAATTGACGGTAAGAAGGTTTGAAAGGTGTAGCAGGAGGAAAACCTCGCTGATGCACTATGAAACAATTGTTAGAGAGGGTGGAAAGTCAGATGGAAGAAAGACAATATGAACGGAGGTACAGTAAAAGGAATGAAAGAGGTTGCAACTAGGGGCCTAAGGGACGTTGCAAAGACCCTTAAGTAATACCTACAGTGCACCACGTGAGGTGCACTGACGGCACTAACCCCCTACGGGGTTATCCAAGCGGAAGAGGATGGCTTCTCGACACTATAAAAATATAGTCATATTCTCAAACCTGTGGCCTGATCGACGTAATTACTAGTGGATTTATCAAATGAGTTTTAAAATCGTTCCTGGATTTTTATTTTTGGTTTAATATTCTTTACTGTTGCAAATTCACTAACATTCATATTTATTGCAACTCCGCTATTGGATTTGCAATTTGTGTAGCAAATTCGCTCCTGAACTTATAATTTTTTTTCTCTCAAATTGACTACTTTATATACCATTTTTAAAGCAAGTCTGCTACTAGATTTTTCATCGATACTGGAAACCCGCTGCTAAATTTTTCATATCAATCGCAATTTAGTTACTGAACTTTTGAGTAAGGAATCAAGATATTGAAAGGTGTGCCATTCCTATACCCACCATAGTTTCAATCCTGATCAATCTTTTGAGTCACCAGATTAAAACGATCAAAGGCAAACAGTCTCACTTTATTCACGACTGACCAAAGAGATTACAGTTAGACAACCGAAGAATGCAATGAGATGAAAGATCTTTCCATTCGCCCCCCACCCAAAAAAAAAAGTTAATGAATTTTAAACGGTCGCGAGATAACTGAGAATTATTATCGCCACGCCGTCCTCGCGCAGAATGCGAGTCGCCAATAAAAGTAATGATTCCTAAATTCAAGCAGCTTTAATAAACATTGGTGTGATCGTCTGGTCGCACGCAAGGCGCGTTTTAATAATAAAGTATCGTAGATCTTAGAATGGAACACAGTAGTTTTTAAGCAGACCTTTTTTTTTTTAAGGTTAGGGAAGGGTTCAAAAACGTTTAGGTTAAAGCTTTTGTTTACTTAATAGTATTCGCAAGAAAGAGGCGATAAAATTATTACCGGTAGAGGATGGAAAAGCGAGGCTATATGAGACTGAAAGAAATTAGGACAGGTATAAATACTATAAGCAGGTATCTTGACAGACTGAATGGCTTTGGACCCACTTTTCTGGAAAGGAATAAAAGAAAATACCCCAAAATGTTAAGGTGGTAATCCACCTCCCAAAATGATGAGTGCTGAAGGATAGCCCATGTCAATATTATCAAACATTTTCTGAAAAGGAATAGAAGCAAAAAAAAAAAAAAACGCAAAATGTTAAAGCGGTACGTAAAACAAACGTAATATTCACAGTGCCTGTGCTTAAATACTAGTTCTCTGAGAGCCAAATTAGGCGCAGAAACATTCCACCTCCCAAAGTGATGAATGCTGAAGGATATTCCATGTCAATATTATCAAACAACAAGGATTGTAAGTAAAGTTAGAAAAATAAATAAAAAAAATCTTAACAATGACAAGGTTTAAATTTACGACACCTCGGCAACATGAATTACAGGACAACAAAGAACAAACGAAACTGAAGACAATAATAATGGTAAGGACAGATTGTGCATGGTGGGTTCAATCCTTAAGGGGGAAAAGAAAAGTTGGTTTAGGGAATGTCCCCAATGAAAATAGGCATTATATGCACCTTAACCTCTCGTATGACCATTCTAACCATATTTAGCATTGATTACAATATCATGGAGTTAAAAGAATGGGTTTGGTAGATGCCACACCAATATGAAAGCCATCTATCATAAATATATTTCAGATCACCTGTGATTTAACTAAAACGTTTTCACTAAGGAGATATCTAACGTAATAAATATGTCTGAAACCACTTAATGTTAGTGACGAAGATAGGTAAGAGATAAATATTTAATGAACGCTGCAGTACCGAAAGACCTAATAGCTAGGTAAGGTAACCAGAGCCGAAGAAATAAAAAAGTAAAAATAAATTTGATTTCTGGAAATTTGGATATAAAACCGAGTACTGGTGCTCTTTCGGCCATTCAGCACTTGAGACATGAAAAGCTGAAGTTAAAGCGGTTGGACAATAAAATGGAATAACGGAAGCGGGAACGGAGGTAAAGTAAATGGCTCAAGAGTGGGTGCAGCTAGGGGCCGAAGGGATACTGCAGACTACCTTCACCACACCAGGTGCACAGACGGGATTACTTCTCTAAGGGGGACACAATGCAAATGAAGTTGCTGCATTGATGGGGATTAAAATAATCCCCCAGTAGATTTAAATATGAGAATTACAGGATTTAGATGAAAATCCTTTTGGTGCTTTATGAGATAAACTTAAATCGAATTAGAGAGAAATGAAGAAATTATATGTAAATAACATCACTGAAAGAGTTAAAAAAAAATGAAAGAAGCACCTAACCGCTATATGTCATGTATCCAAGCTTACAAATAAGCCTGGAGCTTACTTCTAAGCTTACCAAAGCGATGGCCACCACCAATTTAGCGTAAAGATAGTTTTTTTTCGTTAATGAATCATTAATGTCAGATTTCCTCATAGCAATATACACTAAGTCACGCGAATGCAATATAAGAAAGTGTTGAGAATTTTGTGGATTTTTATGTTTTTTTTTTTTTTAATGAGAAAGGTTATCTTGTGATTTGGAATGAAGTTATAAATAAAGTATACGAGAGAGGTCTGCGTAACAGTTGGATACTATGTAAGCTTTGTCCTCTGTGTTTTTCAAATATAGATTAAAAAGTTAAATGTACCTTAGTTTAACCAGATCACTGAGTTGATTAACAGCTCTCCTAGGGCTGGCCCGAAGAATTAGACTTATTTTACCTTGCTAAGAACCAATTGGTTACCTAGCAACGAGACCTACAGTTTATTGTGGAATCCGAACCACATTATACCGAGATATGAATTTCTGTCACCAGTAATAAATTCCTCTAAATCTTCATTGGCCGGCCGAGACTCGAACTCGGGTCTAGCAGAGTGCTAGCCGAGAACTCTACCGATTCGTCCAACGAGGAACTGATATAGATTAAAATGAGTGTCAAAAATAATAGATCAGTCTCATTACTTTAGCTTCCGTTTGCGATACATGTTACCGATCCGCAAGCCAAGAAGTCCTGTGATAATTACCCTTGAGACTTATTCTTCCTTCCTTGTTCCCTTATCTAATTCAGATATTAGACGAAATAACACAGAAAAAAAAATGAAAACCTAGAGTGTAACCCAAAAGGAAGAAATGAACTGGCATTTTGTAATGCGGAAGATTGTAAGAATAGAGGGAAAATGTAAGCAAGAAGAAAATCCCGAACTTTTCAGTGACAATTCATTTAGAACTTTTATTTTCGACCTCTAAAAATAAGCGATTTGTTAAACTGCGCTCATCGTTTCTGAAAGCTTATGAAGTTAACACACAACACACTCTTCATTTGTGGTAGATCTTGAGTAGGTTCACCACTGAAGTCAACAGAATCTTCCTGATGGTTAAAATCTGATTAGTTTGAGGAGTAATTCCATTTAAAACTCATTAACGCATTTTTACTGTAAGTTGCTTTACAGCAGTCAGTGAAAATTCTTGCTCTTGATGTCTGCATTTTTTATTTTCTCGTAACAAATCAATTCTTTGCCAGCTTTATCTAGCAATTAAAATCATTCTGTTCTTTACCTTTAATTCAAAACTGAGCAGTAATGGTCATCTGATCTGATTTTAAATTCTTGAATTCCTTAATGGAAAAATAAAAGTGTCCTTTCGATTTAAGCCTTCCATAAGGAAAAACATTCAGGGCATCAATGCGAAACTTGAAATTTACAGCAGAAGTTACAATATGGTTATGAAAAGACACTAAGCAAAGAAGACTGAGTCACAGAAATAAAATTGCTTGATATTCACAATGTGAATGGAGAGAAGACTGCTCGTTTAAGTGAGTTTGTAGTTGAATTATTTTTTCATTTTCTCATTTTTCAATAGGACGGCCGGGAAAAATCTTTCCTTGCTTTATTTTATTTCACGGAGCAGTTGGCAATAATGGCTTGAATAAGCGAATTAGAACGCTTCCTTAGATGAATAACTTTTTATGTGTCTCTTTACGGAAAGGTGCAATTTCAACCGAAGGACAAGTCCTCTCTGATTACTCAAATAAGAGAATCCACCCGGTCAAAAGATCCAAAGATACTGCGAAAGTGGGGGGTCGATGTCAGCTTCAATTATCGCTGTATTGAATTCACCATGTGGGTGGCAACCGAGATATATTCTCTCTCTCTCTCTCTCTCTCTCTCTCTCTCTCTCTCTCTCTCTCTCTCTCTCTCTACGGTTATCTCTTTCTCAACTAAAAAAACTTGAATACTAAGCGTGTTTTAGTTTTTGTTATTGTTTATATTCTCTCTCTCTCTCTCTCTTTTTCTTTCTCTCTCTCTACAGTTATCTCTTTCTCAACTAAAAAACTTGAATACTAGGAGTGTTTTAGTTTTTGTTTTCGTTTATATTCTCTCTCTCTCTCTCTCTCTCTCTCTCTCTCTACGGTTATCTCTTTCTCAACTAAAAAAACTTGAATACTAAGTGTGTTTTAGTTTTTGTTTTCGTTTATGTGGTCAGGAAAAGTAAAAACAAAAATGGTCGGCCAACAGACCTTTTTTCTCACTTTTAATTTGCATTGATTCAGCTCTTTGGGAATATCAGAACCTTATTCATAAAAAAAAGAATCGTTAGCATTTGGTTTTCAACTCCACATTTAAAGAAAGCAACATCATATTTAATTTTATTTATTGACAAAACTAAAATTGGTTCGTTGACCCTTCAAACTGGCTACATTCTGGAGCAACACTAATGTTTAACTGAACTGAAGATGATCGAGAATTCTGTTACCTTTTAGCATATTCAAAGAACTAGGAACTGTTCATGAATTACTTTATCTAAACGGCTCACAACTCTGACGAAAACTGGTAAAAATAGCAAAGGTTTGAAACTAGATAGCCTAGGCACCAACAAATTAATTCCAATTGGTTTCGTGATCATGTCTCTCTTGCCAAATTAAGCACAGAAGGTGTAGAGAGCCTATAGCGTGTGATTCAACTTTCTATTGCAACACGATGTAATAGTTAACTAAATAAATAACTGAATGAAAAGCTCAATAGTATCATTCCCTTCATGTTATTTCGAGTTAAAAATACATAATTTGTGTTCGTTGACTCAATGGTTTTCATTTTTTAGTTTTCTGAAAAGACAACTATTGTGCCGGCTTTGTCTGTCCGTCCGCACTTTTTCTGTCCGCACTTTTCCTGCCCGCCCTCAGATCTTAAAAACTACCGAGGCTAGAGGGCTGCAAATCGGTATGTTGATCATCCACCCACCAATCATCAAACATACCAAATTACAGCCCTCCAGCTTCAGTAGTTTTTATCTTATTTAAGGTTAAAGTTAGCCATAATCGTGCCTCTAGCAACGATATAGGATAGGCCACCACCGGGCCTTGGTTAAAGTTTCATGGGCCGCGGCTCATACAGCATTATACCGAGACCACCAAGAGATAGCTCTGTTTTCGGTGGCCTTGATTATACTCTGTAGTGGCTGTACAGAAAGCTCGATTGCGTCGAAGAAACTTCGGCGCATTTTTTACTTGTTGAAATTGAAATTGACAATATAGGTTAAAAACTAGGAATTTCTCTTCCGGTGAATTTTGTGTCTCTTTGTCTACCAGCTTTAACGAAAAGCCAAAAGTCATGAATCATACCACCTCTCAAAAAAAAAAATAATTTCCCCATAAAATATGACCTCGAGAGGTACCTCCAGGAGAGTCATGTCGTCGATTTTTCTCACATTTCGTGGATGAACTTTATTTTTCTATATTCTTTCTCATTCGGAACGTTCAATAAATTCCTGCTTCCGCTTGTACAAATACTGCTGGCAACCCCTCTCTTTTTTTCTTTTTTTTTTTCTTTTTTTTGGGGGGTCATAACTCTCCGTATTTTATGAGTCATTCCTGTGGCTTGCTTCTGCTAATTCTTAGTTTTTGCTATTTCTTATTTCTATTTTTGGCTAGAAAAGGGGAATTTTGGTGTCCGACCCAACAGGATTTGTAATATATACTGTACATACATATATATACACGTATATATATACATATGTATATATATGTATATATAATATATATATATATATGTATATATATATATATATATATATATATATATATATATATATATATATATATATATATACATACATACATACGGAAGCCCTCCCCTCCCGAACCAAGTAAACTTTAAGCCTGGGCCTGGGCGTGTACGGGGCGTATAAATAACACTCCTCAGCGCCATTCATTACGGCGGCTTGTCATTTGAGCCGTTTGGTCAGCGTTTCCGACTTTGTAAACTGCAATTACTAGCATGCCATGCGAGCACACAAACTGCAGCGGCATATATATATATATATTTTTTCTCTCTCTCCTCAGACTATCCCGAGATTTACGACAGCGCCCAGGATAAATTCCTAGCGGCAGCAGCAGGGTTTAATAACAGTTGACTATCTATCTGTCCCTCTCGGCGGCCGCGTAGGTCTTCTGTAAGGAGAGAGAGAGAGAGAGAGAGAGAGAGAGAGAGAGAGAGAGAGAGATCTTTATTGCAGGCAAGAGGCCGGCATCAAAAGCAATTGGATATGACGGTGTCAACGTAAATCAGGGGTTAAATCTGCTGCCTGCCTCGCCTCCCGTATCACAACACAGCGTCCCCAATTTTTTTATTTTCTTTTTTTTTTGTTCTTTTGTTTTTGTCTTCTGTTCTTATCACATCTTTTTTCTTTTAATGCTGTTGTCCCCCGACACGCACTGAAAATGTCTAACTTTGGAAGGCGATAGAAGTCTTGCGTCAGGCTGAGATTTGAAAGTTTATTTGGAAATAAATGAAAAAATACTAATAATCATAAAACTGGCCGAGAAAATAAGGATATCAAGAAGAAAATTTAAAAACATGACGGGTAGCTGTGCCCAGAGTGAGCATATTTCTGAAAAAAGACTAAACAGGCGACCATATTTCTTTAATACTGTGATGGGAGAGAGTAGGTTACGACCTGCAATCCTGCCGTGCTTGTAGTACTTAATTTATCCCTCCCTTTGCAGGTTATTCTCCTAAACCTAGTCAGTTATTTTTTTCAATTCTTTTTTCTGATCTTATTATAACATTTCATCTATTGTGGAAAAAAATTATAAATCGGAAGTGTTCAATTGGAGGGAGAGGAGAGGAAGATCTAGAAGTTCTGGATAGACAGGCAATATATATATATATATATATATATATATATATATATATATATATATATATATATATATATATATATATATATATATATATATATATATATATATATATATATATATAATATATATATATATATATATATATATATATATATATACATATATATATATATATATCAATATTAAGTTAATCATATACAATCCTACAAAATCAAATAAAAAATCAACCCAGTGCTTCTGGCTATAAATCACCCTGCACGACATCTTTTTTATTTACTTACCATCATCAAACAATATAATGTATGTAATCTATCTGTCAGACAACGTAATAT
Source organism: Macrobrachium rosenbergii (assembly GCF_040412425.1). Classification (NCBI taxonomy): domain Eukaryota; kingdom Metazoa; phylum Arthropoda; class Malacostraca; order Decapoda; family Palaemonidae; genus Macrobrachium; species Macrobrachium rosenbergii. The sequence continues at coordinate 25,035,234 of NC_089768.1, read as the reverse complement.
CAGCATTACAACCAAGCCCTGTCTTTGCAGCTCAAAGACAGCTTACTAAACTTTATGATATCTAAACTGATACTTCCTTCAATTCAATTTAATACGGCGGCAATCTCGCGCGCTCCGATGTTACAAATTACAGCGAAAGCCGATTTCCGTCGCGGCTTGGGTTCCTACTGAACGCAGCCTGTGTCTAATCCATTAAAAACTGCGATTCCTTCAGGCAATGAGTTATTATCTGCG